>NW_004524722.1:2933209-2934543 GCF_000260255.1 Octodon degus | reverse complement strand
TTGTTCTAAGTAGGTGCTTTAGACCACTGAGCCATCTCACCAGCCCCAGGTTTCTGTAAAAGGAAAGAGACAGATCTCCTGTTAGAAAAATCACTGACTCAAAGAAGACCATGGCCCTCCGCTATCCCCTGGCCATGGGCCTCAATGAGAGCCACAAGGTGACTAAGAATGTAAGCAAACCGAGGCACAGTCATTGTCGCAGACGTCTCACCAAACACACCAAGTTCATGCAGGACATGATCTGGGAGGTGTGCAGCTTTGCCCCTTACAAGTGGTGCACCATGGTGCTGCTCAAGGTCTCCGAGGATAAGTGTGCCCTCAAGCTCATCAAGAAAATGGTGGGGACACGCATCTGCGCCAAGAGGAAGCGTGAGGAGCTGAGCAACGTGCTGGCCGCCATGAGGAAGGCAGCTGCCAAGAAGGACTAAGCCCCTCTGAAACAAAGCTTTGCAGAAAAAAAAAGAAAGGAAGGAAGAAGAAAGAACACTGACTATTGTGAGTGAAGTGACTTGAAGCAAATGAAACTGCAGGGAAGATCTGACTCCAAACACAGAACTGTGGATTTGGTGTCCAGACACTGGAATATAGTAACACAAGGAAGAGAAGGAGGGAAGTGTGTCCCCAAGACCCAGGAAGGATCTGAAGTGAGGACTTAAGTCAACAGGGAGCATGAGCAGAGAGACTTCCGTGAAGAAGACAGAGGTGTCAGGCAGCGCTTCCTCCCTGTACCTGGACTTGCAGTGCGGGAGCAGCGACTGAAATGTGCAGATGCCCCGTGACTGCTGGTGACCCCAGAGACCACCACAGAGAGACGTGCCAGGGGAACACAGCAACCGACCCAGTGCACTGCAGTGAGTTATTCAGGTTCATGTGGCCCCCAGGAGAGGGCGATTGGCCAATAGCTATTTTGGAGTGCAACAAACAGCTCAGAACTCAGAACAGCTATCTGGTTCCCAGCGACAGGGTCAAGCTGCCGAGTTCAGGTCTGCAGGAGGTCAGGCAGCAGAGTTCAGACTGGCAGGAATCACACAGACTGCTGCGGGCTGAACAAATCTGGCTCTCACAGCTGGAAACCAGCCTGAACCTCAGTGGAACTGAAGGAGCATACTTGTGCTGCTGCTGCTGCTGCTATCCACTCCCCCATCATGAAGCGGCTTGCTTGCTGGGCTGCAGCAACTCAAATCTAGACTCTGTCTGCCCACAGTGCCTATCGGTGAAGCTCGAGGTACACCTTGAAGTGGATGTTGTCTCTTATTTTCTTTTAAACAATTTTTCCTTGATTGTTCTTGTTTTTGTATGAGTGCAAATAATTTCTAGGGTTTTTGTTGTTGTTG
>NW_004524722.1:2930628-2932362 GCF_000260255.1 Octodon degus | reverse complement strand
TGTGTGTGTGTGTGTGTATGTGTGTGTGTGTGGCCAGCTCAGCCCAGCAGGGGGCGGGGCTGGCTGGCATGTGGTGCTGGGGGATTGAACCGCTGTCCATGTGCTTCGCTAAGCTTGTTCTAAGTAGGTGCTTTAGACCACTGAGCCATCTCACCAGCCCTATGTGATATCTTATGCGATATTTTATTGGGAGTGGTGATGGTGGTACTGGGGTTTGAACGTAGGTCTTCATGCATGCTAGGTGTCTCAGTTACTCTTCTCTCATTGCTGGGATAAATACCCAACACCTAAAATTAAGGAGAAAAGCTTGGTTTATTTATTTATTTATTTAGGCAGAATCGGGTATTGAACCCAGACCCTTGTGCTTGCCAGGCAAGCGCTTATTCTATTGAACCATCTCCCCAGCCTCAGGAAAGGTTTATTTTGCTCACATTTGCTGGAGGTTTCAGTCCATACTCAGCTGGCTCCAAGAAAGACTGGCACATGGTAGACAGCATCCACTCATGGTGGCAGCAGACAGCAAAACAGCAAGAACACAAGGGAGGAGTAACAGCAAGGATGGCAACAGAGAGGAAGTCTATCTCTCTGCCTCTCTTGTGTTACGTTCAGGCTGTCCACCTCAGGCTGGGTGGAGCACTTACACCCATAATCCCAGCAGGACTCAGACTCATAATCTCAGCCGTGGAGCACCCATTATTTCAGGGGATCATGAGTTAATCACAAACTCTAGAAGTCCACCGCATGACTGCATGAGGCTTTGGGGGGACACCTGGAGACAAACCATAACATTAGGCAAGTGGTCCACCATTAGGCTATACCTGAGCCCCAGTAGTACTTGTTTTATGAAGGTGTGTGCACCAATGTTCAGTGCATATAAGATAATCATTGTGAACTCTTCCTGTTGAGTTGTTCTCTTTTTTTTTTTTTTTTGGAACCGGGAATTGAACTCAGACCCTTGTGCTTGCCAGGCAAGCGCTTATTCTACTGAGCTATCTCCCCAGCCCCTGATCTGTGTCTTTTATTGAAAATTGAGACCACTCACACAGAGTTATCCCTGTTCTGCATTGTTTTCCTGTTGCTGATTTCCTTTCCGTCTATGTGCCTGCTCATAGTACCTGGTGTATTCATTCTATTAGATCTTTTATCTTTATGGTTTATATATTGATGTACTGCTAAAGCCTCAGGTGCCCATAGGATTGTGAAACATTGTCATTTATCTAGACTTTTTATTTTTCTGCATCCCAGAGTAAATTTTTTAAAAACTTTTTTTAATCCTCTTAACATCTGTGCCTTAACTTCTAACTATATCTACGCAAATGCTTACAAATTAATCTGATAGCTGTCATTTAAGTCTGTTTAGTAAGTACCAGGCTTTTCTAAAATTCTGGTAATTTTTATTAAGGTTGTGCAAGTGATGAATCTCTCAGTGGATCCCAATAACATGACCCTAAAGCTGGAGCTCTCTGCTATGCCTTTTCTCCATCAAGCTAGTCCTAAGAACCATGCGGAAACTAAAAACTTTTTTTAATTTAAAATTTCTGAATTTAGTTCAACTTATAATACCACATTTCCAAGAAAAATGATCCTTTCGCAAAGACATTTAAAGTGTGTAAAAAACTAGATTAATTAAAGGACTGAAAGAAAAGATCTGTCCTCTTTGAATTTTATACTTAGCCAAAATACTTTTGAAAAGTAAAAGTAAGATTTTCTAGTTATACAAACTTGAAATATTTT
>NW_004524722.1:2928991-2930528 GCF_000260255.1 Octodon degus | reverse complement strand
AAAAAAAAAGAAATAATTTCTTGGGGCCAGGGATATATAGCTCAGCAGTGCAGCACCTGCCTGGCAAGTATGAGGTCCTGAGTTTGATTCCCAGCACCCACCATTCCCAAAGGAAATAATTTCTCAGATAACTGCAGAGATTGGCATGCTTAGTGACGCTAGAGTAGATACAGATAAAAAATAGAGGTTCTTAAGAAAATGATGGAAATCATGATCTTCCACTATAGGAAAGAAATGAAATCCATGAAACAGATTCAAACAGACATCCAAGGGATTACAAATTCTATTGAAATTGTGTGCAGCAGAGTGAGCCACTCTGAGGACAGACTCAGATATAGGAGACAGGATTGCAGTTAAAAAGAAAGATTTCATAAAAGAAAGATTTCTCAAAATTAGCAAGGGAGCATGTGAAATCAACAGCTGCTGGTGATACAAAGAAAAACGACATAAGATCAGTTGGAGTCCATGAAGAAGCAGGAGATAGTACAGAGGGCATAAAGAGCCTGTTCACAAAGTCATGGCATGAAACTTTCCAAGCAGGAAAAAGAATCTGACCTAGAGCTGAGCATGGTGGCACACTTGTTTGTAATGCCAGCCCTGAGGCTGAGGCAGGAGGAATTCAAAGCCAGCCTGGGCTTCATGGTGAGTTCAAGGGCAGCCTGGACTACAAAGCAGGACTCCTCCTCAAGCCTTTCCCCACAACCCCTAGAACTGGATCTAGAGATATGTGAGGCATATAGAATTCCAAGTGGGCAGATGGAGAGATGGTTCAGTGGAATAAGCACTTCCCTGGCAGGCGCAAGGGCCTGAGTTCAAGCCCTGGTTCCGCCAAAAAAAAAAAAAAAAATTTGAAAATAAATAAATAAAAATAGAAAGAACTCCAATTAGCCAAGATGAAAGAAAATCTACACCTATACATATAATAATCAAGGTTCCAGAAATTCAACACAAATGCACAACTGTAGGAAGTAAATCCTAGAAAAGATTTTGGAGGGACCCTGGCCAGGGTTTGGTGATCCAATATATGTGGGGGTGGTGATGGAGAGGAATGGGTCTCTATTATTAAGTCTTGGGCACTTCACTGATTTGTAGGGGGTGAGGATTAGGTGAGGGCAGGTGGGGTGAAGGAGTGAAGGGAACAGAGAAAGAGTGTCCCTTTCCCAGGAGCCTCCCACTGACCACTAGTGCTTGTCTGGATGACTCTTCCAACACAGGGGACGTCTATGTTTTCCTTAGGTCCAAGGGTCTTTGTTTTTGTATTTTGAGAGGTAAGGTGGAGTCTGGTACATTCACAAAAAGACAGTTGAGGGGCCAGTTACTGGATGGGCACAGGGGGAATGGATTTCAGAGAATGGGGAAGGAAAAAGTATGAGGAAGCAAAGCTGTTTAAAAACCACCACTCTTTCCATTTCTGTATCATTTAACCAAATGCCATCCTGTGGGTTTTGTCATTTGATCTTCATACCAATCTGGAGAACTCAGCAAGAGTGGGTCATTGCTAACCCTGGGGCTAACAGGGTTTCCTTTCCTTTCCTTT
>NW_004524722.1:2921739-2928773 GCF_000260255.1 Octodon degus | reverse complement strand
TCTTTTTATTTATTTGATACAGGGTCTCTATGCAGCTCAGACTCATAGTGATCCTTCCATCTCAGCCTCTCAGAGCTGGGAGTACAGGCATGCACCACCACATCTGGTTTCAGTGGCTGGCACAGCTTGCTGGGGGTTCTGGGGCTGTCATGGCATGTGGTACCAGGGAGTGAACCCAGGTCCTTACACCTGCTGGGCAGGTGCTTAGACTGCCAAATTTTCTCCCTAGCTGAAGTATTCCTCTAACTTGATTTTGATATTTATTTATTTATGTTGGGTACCAGGGATTGAACTCATGACCTTGTCCTATTTCCCTGGCCCTAAATTTCTTTTTTTACTTTATTTATTGGATACAGGGTCTCACTATGCAGGTAGTGATCCTCCTGTTTCAGCATTCCCAGTGCTAGGATTATAGGCATGTGCACCACCGTTCTGGGTTTCGAGACCCACATGATGTGACTGGGGTCCTGGGGCCAGCATGGCTTGCGTTACCAGGGATCAAACCTGGGTTCTTGCACTTGCCAGGCAGGGGCTTAGTCTGCTGAGCTATCTCTCCAGCCCTAACAAGGTTCAGGCTGGTGTTGGAACCCAGCGGATCTAGTCTAATGCTGAGCACTTGCTGACACAAGATGAGGGCTCTGTGAATCCCTTTTCCTTTCCAAGGGAACGGACCTGAACTGTTTAATTAATTGTCATAGCTAAAGTCCAGAGAGAAGGTGAGGGCACACAGCTTCTCCTTTAACTTGGGGAGGGTTTCTCCACTGCCAGTAATTTCAGGTACCTTCTGAGCCCTCCACGTTGGGAGTGAGGCGCCTTCTTGACAAGCCTCACTACTCCAGCTTTTGGGAGCCTTAGGACGTCAACAATGAAGACACAGGGTCTGACCTCACCTTTTACTATAGGGATGGGAAGACTGAAGCAGGGAATGGAGGAGACATCCTGGATGGTCTTCTTTGGGATGGACCTAAAGGCCTTGGTCTCTCTAACCGTAGCTTCCTCTACAGAGGTAGAAAGAGATGGCCTGGAAATTGACACCACTTCTGGGGCTTCTGACCTGGGGAGCCAACATATTGCAGTGTCTGGTACAGGCCAGACCTTGCCTATGTATGACTATCAAGCACCACAAGGTGAAGCCAGGTCCTGAGGATAACCTGCATGACCAGATGGAGCTGGAGGGTGGAACTGGTTGGGGACAGGGCTGGTTTTGACAGGGAGGAGGAAGTCAGTGTGGTGGGGGAGAGGCTGAGGGGGACAAATAGCCTCACACCCTGACTTACTGCTGTGGGGAAGGGTGAAGGTGGAGTTGGGAGAGTAGCTGGGGTGATTTTCAGGGGTACCCTCCCCAGAAGTGGGCATCAGGTCAGCAATGACGTTGAGTAAGCATTCACTCAGATCCTATTGGATATTGAGTACTTTCTGTATATGATTTCAGTTATCTGACAGATGATGTTCCTCACATTCCACAAATAAGGAAAATGGAAGCCTATGGAAATACATGGATCCTGACAGGAGCTCAATGGTACAACCTTAGGGTAGGGGTAGGATGAGATGCCAATTCTATGGAATGCGAAAGGCCTAAGACAGGAAGGACACTTGTGAGTGGGACTCGGAGCCTGAGGACTGTACATTCACAGAATCTATAAAAATTTATGCCAGTGCCAGGGTACGTAATCCCAGAGACTGGAGGCTGAGACATGAGGACTTCAAATTCAAGCCCAGCTGGGCAACTTAGAGAGAGCCTATCTCAAATAATAGAAAGAGCTGGGAATACAGCTCAGTATGGAGCACTTGGCGAGCATGAACAAAGCCCGGGGTTCAACTGTCAGGGACCCCTTCTCCCACCAATTTTGCCAGTGGGCTGTATCCCTGTTTACAAGATTTAATGTCTTCTTTTTTGTTGCTGTTTTGTTTATTTATGAGACAAGTTTTCGCTATATAGTTCAGCCTGGTCTTGAGCTCACTACATAGTGCAGGCTGGCCTCAAACTCAAAGCAATCCTCCTGCTTCAACCTCCCAAGTGCTGCAATTACAGGTGTGTACCACCAGACCCAGCCACTGTCTTCTTTTTAAGACAAAATAGTTTTTTATGACCTGTTTTATTCTGGGACGAAACTCGGTCTAACAGAACCTATTTTTTTTAAAAAAATAAAGATCTTGGCTGGGGAGATAGCTCAGTGGAATAAGTGCTTGCCTGGAAAGTGCAAGGTCTTGAGTTCAATCCCTGGTACCACCAAAAAAAACAAACAAAAAAAACCTTATTTGTAGATATAATTAAAAATCTCAATGTAATGCTGCATTTATGATGCTAACAAGAATCAAACAGAAAGTACAGGTGCTCCTAGACTTACCCTGGGAACATGTCCTGATAAGTCAATCCTGGGTTGACATTACTGCAAGTTCACAACGCACTTACAACGCCTAACCCATCACACCTCCCTGCTTAGCAACCCTGTGCACTGAGCACAGGCGGTGCCCCGTGCGACGTGTGACTGCTGTGGCTGTTAAACTAGCATCACTGTGAGATAGTGCAGGGCACACTGCAAGCCCAGGAAAAATAATCAAAATTCAAAGTACACATTTCTACTGAATGTGTATCACCTTTGTGTCATCTTAAAGTTTTAAAAAAAAGCTAAATTAAACCATTGTAAGCTGATGACCACCTATAATTTATAACAAAATAACATATTTTATTATGTCAGTTCTCTAACATGTTAGAAGACATGAGAAAATAGCACCTGCTTGCATTTACTTACAAAATCATTATGAAAAGCTACAAATAAAGATTGAGATGGGGGGTTCTACTGATGATGTAAATGCTATAAGATACTCTAAGCTGGGTTCCCAGGGATGGAGTAATTTCCTAAATAGTGAAACTCCAGTAAAACACAACTCATAGCACTACCTGACATTGCTAGGTATTTTCAGTTCCTGGAAACCCAGGCTTCCTTAGGAGCTTCTGAAGATATGGTGTGTCCACATGTCAGGTGGAGTTAGGTTTAAACTTAGGGAATCATCAAAGATCTTTCTTTCATTTTTTCAGCAATTGTTTTTTGTGAGTCTGCGATGTTTCTAGCTCTGGCCTAGCCAACTGGGGATACACTGTAATACTTACCAAAAAGAGTTAATTTATGCAAACTATATTCAGACTATATTTATTCCAGCTATTTTACTGTGTGGCTCTCACCTTTTATCAACGTTCAGTGAGGTTTTTTGTCCAGTGTTTAAAATTTCAACCATCATCCACACTTCACCTTCCCATTCCCTGCTCTGATTCTCCCACATCATTTATTATGTCCTGACATATTTTTTTGTTTTGGTTTCTTATTGTTTGTCTCTCCTGACTACAGTATAAGGTCCGTAATACATATTTCTGTGTTTTGTTTTCTCCTGTATTTGCAGCATCTAGAACCGTGTCAGGCATACAGTAGGTGCTCAGTACTTTGTGGGGGTTTTTTGGTACCAGGGACTAAACTCGGGACCTTGTGATTGCCAGGCAGTTGCTTATGCCACTGAGCTATATCTCCAGTCCCAATACTTTTCTTAAACAGATGAGCATATGAAAAGACTTTTTAAAAATGTATTTGGTACAGGGTCTGCATGGTCTACAGGGTCTTACTACATAGATTGGACTTGTAGTGATCTTTCTTTTTTTAGACTCCCAAGAGCTGGGATTACAGGTGCTCACCACCTCGCCCAGTCCTAATCACTCTTTCAATATGCCGCAGGGGGCAGGGCCAGTATGGCATGCCGGGGACTGAACCCTGGCCACTGTGTTTTGCCTAAGCAGGCGCTTTATTTTTTATTTTTTGGCGGAACCAAGGATTGAATTCAGGCCCTTGCTCTTGCCAGGGAAGGACTTATTCGACTGAGCCATCTCTCCAGCCTCCAAAGCAGGCAAACTTTAGTCCGCTGAGCTATCTGGCCAGCCCTGGAAAAGACTTTTTATAAGGTGCAGAAGCTGTGGACAGACATCTTGCGGCCTGTCACAGCCCCAGTCACACTGTTGTAACTGTATTCCCCTTGGAGGCCAATGATGGAGTGAATGTTAGCAACACAACCTGCCTAATTCAGGGGAACAAAAATCATATAGGGCAACATGGGTAGGACGGGATGCTCAGTCTTTGTCTTCCCTGCCTGGTGCAGTCCTTGGAAGAACAACACCTGCTGTTCAACCAGCAAACCCAGAAGCTGCACAAGAAACCCTCCCACCTGTACAGTTGTAACTGGGATCACCACAGCAAGGTGGAGCCTGCCTGCAAGAAACATTTCATCTGAGACAGCTGTCTGTATGAGTGCCCGCCCAACCCGGGACCCTGGATGCAGCACGTAATTGTGTGCCCCTCACACATCCCAGCAGCTGCCCTCTGGCTCAGTCCCTTCAAGGTCATGACAGCCAACATCCCCACCACCCAGTTAGACCCAAGCTTGCCCAGATCCCCTTTACTGTGTGTGTCCATCTGCAAAGACAACTGCTGGTGGGAAGACTGCCGCAAGGGTCCAAGGGCTGAACTGGACCTCATGCGAGGCCTGGGGTAAGGGGAGAGAAGTACCAGATGGAAAAGGGAAAGTTCAAGATTAGGAGTTGATGCAGATTTCTAGGGTGGCCAACATGAGCTTTGGGCCCCAAGTGAGCGTCTGTGTCCACAGCGACTCTTCCTGCAGGGATTAATAAATATCCTGGGCTGTCTGCTGCCCAGTTGGGTCCTGCTCCTTCAGGCCACATGACTTTTGTGAGTTTCTCTGGCATTTCTCCTGCAAGGTCAGCAATACCCTAGGAAGGGACTGCTATGTCCAAACGTGCTTCAGACCAGGCCAGGGCAACCCCAGTGAGAAGAAGGTGGCCAACTTTTGTGCTGCCTGAGGGCTGGGGCCTGTCCCTGATCCCCCTGCTCCACTCCTTGCCTTAGTCCAGACCTCCTCTTGCCTGCCCCCAACTTGGACAACCCGGCTGGGCTCAGTTCAGCTTTCACCGACCAGGAAGCCCTAAGCCTGAGCCACCCCTGAGTCACCCCTCTGCCACTGTTCCTGCTCCATGGTGGGGCTAGGCTTGCTCTTTCTTTTCTTCCTTCCTTCCTACCTTTTTTTCTTATTTTTGTGGCTCAAAAACTCTTTCTTTCTTTCTTTGTTTCTTTCTTTCTTTCTTTCTTTCTTTCTTTCTTTTTCTTTCTTTCTTTCTTTCTTGTGGTGGAACCAGGGATTGAACTCAGGCCCTTGGGCTTGCCAGGGAAGTGCTTATTCCACTGAGCCATCTCCCTGGCCCTCAAAAAATTTTTAATTGGTACATTTTTGATACACACCATGACAACATTCATCATAGGGAACCTGTACCTGTACATAGTATATCTTACTGTCTCCTTCCCAGTCCCCTCCCTTCAGCCCCTCCAACCTTTCCATTTGTAAAAGCTTTGTTTCCACTTCTTCATTCCACACCTTCTTTTCTTGAACCTTCTTTCCTCCCCCAGCTCCCTGTTCCTCTTCTCATCTGAATATCTTCCTCTTATTTCACAGTATCAGCCATATACTTTTGTCCTTATCTAAACTTTGAGGTTCTCACACCAGAGAGAGCACGCAACATTTACACATGTATGTCTAATTCATTTCACGTAAGAACATGATTTCAAGGTACATCCATTTAGCTAGAAATGTCTTGTGCTTATCCTTCCTTATGGCACAACAGTACTCCATTGTATAAAAAGTCCCCGTATCCATCCATTCATCAGTTGATGGGCATTTGGACTGTTTCCAAGATTTAGCTATCACAAACTGTGCTGCTATTAACACAGGTGTGCATATATTGCTGTGGTATGATGTTTTTAATTCTTTCATAAAAAATACCTAAAAGGGAATAGCTGGGTCAAATGGAACCTCTAGTTTTAGTTTTTCGAGGAATCTCCACACTGATTTCCAAAGTGGTTGGACCAGTCTACACTCCCACCAACAGTGAAGCAGGGTTCCTTTTCCCCCACAGCCCCACCTACATTTGTTATTGGTTGATTTCTTTTTTTTTTTTTTCTTTTTTACATTAGAT
The DNA here is from genome assembly GCF_000260255.1 of Octodon degus. Taxonomy (NCBI): domain Eukaryota; kingdom Metazoa; phylum Chordata; class Mammalia; order Rodentia; family Octodontidae; genus Octodon; species Octodon degus. Next base: position 2,922,745 of record NW_004524722.1, on the reverse strand, counting down.
TTTATTGGTACATTTTATTTCTGGAACCAGGGATTGAACTCAGGCCCTTGTGCTTGCCAAGGAAGTGCTTATTCTACAGAGCCATCTCTCCGGCCCCATATTGGTACATTTTAGATATACATTAGGGTCACATTCATCATTGAGAATTTGTACTTGCACATAATATTACTTGTTTTATCCTCATTTCCCTGCCCTTCTCTCTTCTCCATTTACAAAGCTTTGGTTACATGTTTTCCTTATTTTCTAATTAAAAATTTTTTTTTTGCCTTCTTTCCTTTTCCCCTCTCCCCTTGTTCCCCTCCTCACTTGAACATTTTCCACTTATTTAAAAATATATTTTGGTCCTTATGATTTTAGTTTCTCACACCAGAGAAACAATAGTTCACTCACACATGTGTGTCTGATTCATTTCTCTTAAGAGTACATACTCAAGGTATGTCAATTTTCCTATAAATATCTTTTTTTTTAAAAATTTGTGTGTGTGTGTGTGTGTGTGTGTGTGTGTGTGTGTGTGTGGCCAGCTCAGCCCACCAGGGGGCAGGACTGGTTGGCATGTGGTGCTGGAGGATTGAACCGTGGTCCCTGTGTGTTGCTAAGCTTGTTCTAAGTAGGTGCTTTAGACCACTGAGCCATCTCACCAGCCCCGAAATATCTTGATCTTATCCATCTTTATGGCAGAGTAGTACTCATATAAAAAATACATCTTGCCAGGTGTGGTGACACATGCCTGTAATCCCAGTACTTGGGAGGCTGAGGCAGGAGGATTGTGCAAGATCAAGACCAGCTTGGGCTACAATGTGAGCTCAAGGCTAGCTTGAGCTGAATAGTGAGACACTGTCTCAGAAAGACAAAAACAAATAAACAAACAAAAAATCCAACTCTTTTTTTTTAAAATTTATTTATTTGTGTGTATGTGTGTGAGTGTGGCCAGCTCAGCCCACCAGGGGGCGGGGCTGGCTGGCATGTGGTGCTGGGGGATTGAACCGCGGTCCCTGTGCTTTGCTAA
>NW_004524722.1:2919560-2920898 GCF_000260255.1 Octodon degus | reverse complement strand
AAAAAAAAAGGATATAGGAAAAGAGTAAAGTCTCAAATGAATAATCTAAATTTTCATGTCAAGAAAAAAAAAAAAAAAAAAACAAAACAAACAAAAAAAAAAAAAGACAAGGATATCAGAAAATATTTGGATGGTATCTATGTTTCTGAAAAGGGAACAGCCAGAGGAGTAAGATTCAAGAGTTAATCCAGCCACAGGAACAAGCTTCTGGATTGTAAAGCTGATCTGTGATATTTTAATGAGACAATAAAAGATCTTTATTAAATAGAAAAAAACTCTGCTGCTCTACACGAGTGTGCATATGTCACTGTGATATGACTGTTTATTATCTTGAGAAGAGGAATGACTGGATCAAACGGAACCTCTAGTCCTAATTTTTTGAGAAATCACCCTGATTTCCACAGTGGTTGCCCCAGTCAACACTCCCACTAGCAGTAGATGAGAGCTTTTCCACACAGCCCTGCCTGCATTTGTTATTGGTTGATTTCTTAATAATAGCCATTCTTTCTGGGGTGAGATGGAATCTCATCATTGTTTTAATTCACATCTCTCGAATGACCAATGATGTTGAACATTTTTTCCCATATTTATTTGCTCTTTCTACATCTTCAGCTGACAAGTGTCTATTCATATCAGATACCTGTTTTTAGACTGAGTCTTTGTGTTTGGGGAGGTCTAATGTTTTTTGAGTTCTTTATATTATCTAGATATTACTCCTTGGTCTAAAGAACAGCTGGCAAATTTTTTCAAAGACTGTGAATTTTCTCTTCACTTTTTGGGCAGTTTCATTGGCTGTGCAAAAGCTTTTCAATAATCTGAGATCTCAGTTGTTTTATTTTTAAATTTTATGTATTTGGTGTAGGGTCTCACTACACAGCTCAGACTCATAGTAATCCTCCTGTTTCAGTCTCCCCAGCACTGGGATTACAGGCGTGCCACCATGCCAGGTCTTGGTGGCTTGCTTGGCTGGCCTGAGGCAAGGCCAGTACGGCATATAGTACTGGGGATTGAACCCTGGTCCTTGTCCTTGCCTAGGCAGGCACTTAGACTGCTGAACTATCTCCGCAGCCCCAGTTGTTCATTCTTTGTGATAGTTCCAGTGTGAATAGGATTTTTTATTCATGAAGTCTTTGCTTACACCGATGTCTTCAAGAGTTTTACCTATTCTATTTTCCAGCAGATTAGTGTTTCTGCTTTAACATTTATATCTTTGGTCCATTTCAATTTTAGTTTAGTGCATGGTGAAAGATAATGGTCTAGTTTTAATCTCTGGTATGTGGAAAGCCAGTTTTTCCAGCACTATTTATTTATTGTCTTTTTATTTTTAATTTAATTTTT
>NW_004524722.1:2914894-2919061 GCF_000260255.1 Octodon degus | reverse complement strand
TTTTTTTTTTTTTTTTTTTTGTTATAGTGGCTTTGTAGCACAACTTCAAGTCAGAGATTGTGATGCTCCCTGCCTTGCTTTTGTTGGATGTGGAAAGTCAGTTTTTCCAGCACTATTTATTTATTTAACTGTAATTTTGATTGGGATTTCATTAAATCTGTGTAACAATTTTGGATGTATGGCCATTTTAACAATATCAGTTAATCTCTTCTGCTTCATTCAGCCCGCCATCGGGTGCATGCTCTCGCTTCCTACCCGCACCATGACTTCTCACAAGACTTTCAGAATCAAACAGTTCCTGGCCAAGAAGCAAAAGCAGAATCGCCCCATTCCTCGGTGGATTCGTATGAAGACAAGTAATAAAATCAGGCACAACTCCAAGAGGAGATGCTGGAGGAGGATCAAGCTAGGAATGGAAGGAGCTGCACATGAGCTGCAGCACATGTACCCTCTGGGGGGTCACAAGACGATGTCATCTTTTAATCATGGTCAAGACAATACTGAATAAAGTTTTAAAAATAAACAACAACAACAACAACAACAACAACAACAAAAATGTCAGTTATTCTTAACCAGGATCAAGGAGTATCTTTCCATTTTCTGATATCTTCTTCAGTCTCCTTTTTAGGAGGATTTTTTTTTTTTTTTCCTGGCTGGCTCCGAATGCCTTCAGGGCAGGTTTGGCTGGCTTGAGTTGTGGGGATTGAACCACAGCAACCTGAGCTTGACTGCTTTGTTGAAGCAGCCACTTGAACTGAGCTAAGGGGCAGGCCCCTCAGTCTCTTTTTTAGATGCTGTAGTTTTCCTTTTTTTTTCCCAGTACCGGGATTGAACTCAGGACCCTGCACTTCCCAGGAAAGTGCTTATTCTACTGAGTTATCTCCCTGGGCCCAATGCTGTGGTTTTCAATGTAGAGGGTTTTTTTTCCTTCTTTTGTTACAATGTTTTTTGGGTTTTTTGCGGAACTGGGGATTGAACTCAGACCCTTACGCTTGCCAGGGATGCGCTTATTCTACTGAGCCATCTCCCCAGTACCTTACAATGATTCTCAGTATTTAATCTTTTTGGATGCTATTGTGAAAGGAGTTGTGATTTCCTTAATTTCTCTCTCAGTGAGTTTGTTATCTGTGTATAGGAATCTCACTGAATTTTTTTTTTTTTTTTGTATTTTTTGTATTTTAGGGAAGGGGCTACAGGGTGTTCAGGGTCTCACTACTAGATAGGACTCGTAGTGATCCGCCTGTTTACAGCCTCCCAAGAGCTGGGATTACACGTGCGAACCACCATACCCAGTCTAAATCTCACTGATTTTTGAGTGTTACCTTTGCATCCAGGTATTCTACCGAGTTTGGTCATTAAATCTTTGGTGGTCTTTTGATTGAGATTTTGGGATGTTCTATGTAGAATATCATGACCTACACAAATAATAACTTCCTTTCCTATCCTTATTTCTTTCTCTTATTAATCGATTTGGCTAAGGTTTCCAGAATTGTATTGCATAAGAGTGGATACGTTTGACATCCTTGTCTTGTTCCCGATTTTAAAATGAAAACTTTCTTTCTTTTTTTTTTTTTTTTCCCCAGTTAGTATGATGTTGACTCTTGGTTTGTCATAGGTAGCTTTTATCATATTGAGATAAACACTAGCTATTCCAATTTTCTTTAGGGTTTTTTAAAAATCATAAATGGGTGTTGGACTTTGTCATATGCTTTTTCTGTATCTTTTGGGTGATCATATGGTTTTTGTCCCTGGCTCTATTGATATGATGTATTACATATATTTATTTGCATGTATTAAACCATCCTTGCATTCTTGGGTCATGGTGTATAATTTTCTTGGTAATTTGCTGCATTCTGTTTGCCAGTATCTATGTTCATTAGAGAGATTGGCCTGTAGTTCTCTTTTTTAGTTGGATCCTTCTCTGGTTTTGGTATCAGTGTAATTAATCTGGGAGTATAGCTTCCCTTTAAATTTCATTACAGAGTTTGAGAAGTAGCAGGAGTGGTCTTTAAATTTCTTGTAGAATTCAACAGGTGCAGGGCTTTTCTTTGTTGATAGGTTTTTGTTGTTATTTAGAGACAGGATCTCACTCTGCTGCCCGGGCTGGCTTTGAAGTTGAGGCAATCCTCCTGTCTCAGACTCCTGAATGATGGGACTATAGGCATGCACCACCACACCTGACTTGTTAGGTTTTTAATTACATCTTCAGTTTCACAGACTGATATTGGCTTACTTAGAATTTTTATATCTTCTTGATTCAGCTTTATAATTCATATGTATTTAGGAATCTATTTCTTCTGTGTTTGCCATCTTATTAGAATACATCTTATTAGGTTCTTGAAGTAGGTATTGATCTTCTGGATTTCTGTAGGATCTGTTGTGATTTCACTCTTTTCATTCTTAATTGCTTGGATTTTGAGTCTTTTCTTTCCTTTTTTTTTTTGGCCGAACCGGAGATTGAACTCAGGCCCTTATACTTGCCAGGGAAGTGCTTATTCCACTGAGCCATCTCCCCAGCCCCTCTTTCCTTTTTTGATAAGGTTTGTGTCTCAGTTACTGTTCTCTCATTGCTGGGACAAAATACCTGACACCCACAATGAAGGAAGGAAGGGTTTATTTAGCTCATAGTCAGTGGAGGTTTCAGTCCATACTCAGCTGGTTCCAAGGCAGAGTGACACATGGCACAAAGAGCAGCAGTTCATGGCAGTGGCAAAGAGCAAAGAGCAAGAGCAAATGGGAAGAGAAGCAGCAAAATGGCAACCAAGAGCAAGTCTGTCTGCCTTTGTGTGTGTGTGTGTGTAGAACCGGGGATTGAACTCAGGCCCTTGAGCTTGCCAGAGAAGCGCTTATTCTACTGAGCCATCTCCCCGGCCCCCAAGTCTGTCTCCCTTAAATTACATTCAGGCTGTCTGCCCCAGGCTGGGTGTAGTACTCACCCCTATAATCCCAGCTGCCCTCACACCCATGATCCAAGTGGATCATGAATTAATAACAAACTCTAGAAGTCCAACCCATGACTGCGTGAGGCTTTGTGGGGGACAACTAGACGCAAATTATAACAATTGGCTAAAGGTTTGTCAATTTATTTGTTTCAAAGATCCAACTCTGCAATTCATTGATTCTTTGTACTGTTTTCTTAATCTCTATTACATTAATTTCTGCTTTGATTTTCATAATTTACTTCCTTCTATGAACTTTGGCCTTGAATTGCTTTTCTTTTTCCAGAAGCTGGACATTCAATACTAGGTTGTTTGTTTGAGCTCACTTTTTCCAATGCAAATATTCACTGCTATAAATTTCGCTCATAAGACTGCTTTCATTATGTTCTGTAAACTCTGGTACATTATAGTGGCGCTTTATTGTTTAATTATAGAAATTGTCTAATTTCTTCTTTAATTTCATCTGCCAGTGGGAGAGAGCTTCTGCTCTGTCCTGCGCCAGCCCACCGCCAAGCCCAGGCCCGCTGCGTGAGAGAGTCACTTCTCGGCGTTCTCCAGACCTCCCCCGCCCGGCCAGACCCAGCGCAGCCCGCCAGACCCAGCGCAGCCCGCCAGACCCAGTGCAGCCCGCCCTCTGAGTGAGAACTTCCGCCGCGCCTTGGGCCCTCCATATCCGACCGACCCCAGGCCCTGCGAGTGTAGGGGAGAGCTTCTGGTCTGTCCTGCGCCCGCAGCTCCAGGCCCAGGCCTGCCGCGTGAGAGAGTCACTTCCCTGCGTTCTCCAGACTACTCCACACCACCCCTGCCTGACCAGACCCAGCGCAGCTTGCCACCTGAGTAAGAACTGCTGCTGCGCTCTTGGGAGTCCTGCAGACCCACCAAAACACAACACTGGTGAGTGTGTGGGAGAGCTTCTGGGCTCTCTCGCCCCCGCTTCTCATACCCCTCCAGACCCAGCCCAGATCTAGCACACAGGCTTGAGATAAAACCCTGCAGCTAAAATCCCCACGGTGAGAGTCTAGGGTCAAATCCACACAGCTAATCCAGGAACAGATCATCTTACCTGAGGTGCACAGCAAGCCCACCTCCAAGGGCAACAATAGTAAGGAGCTGAGCACAGTGGCCTAATCCAAGGCAGGCACAACTGCATGAACAGAACTTGGTATATCAGTACCTGAATTTCATTAAGTGATAACGTAATTGCACCAAAGCTCTACACCAAAGGCCA
>NW_004524722.1:2900276-2900820 GCF_000260255.1 Octodon degus | reverse complement strand
AACTCAGGACCTTGCATTTGCTCAGCAGGCACTTAAGCCACTGAGCTATCTCCCTAGCAGGAAATGACTTTTTCTTGGAGATGTCCTTCATGTTTAGCTTGCTTTTTGGTTTTGGGTCTGATGTAAAGTCCTGTCTCTTGAGCCAGGCATTGTGGCACATGCCTGTAATCCCAGCTCTCGGGAAGCTGAGGCAGGAAGACTGCTGTGAATTTGAGGACTGGCTGGGCTACAAAATGAGTTCAATGCCAGCCTCAATTTCATAGGAAAATCCTGTCTCAAAAAGACAAAAAAGGGGATTAGGAGTTGCTGCCTGTTTGTCCCAGCCCTGGTTCTTTAGAATGGTGCACAGTATTTTATTTTAGTCTTTTATTTTTTGGTACAGGATCTCACTACGCAGCTGACTCGGACTGCAGTATTTTATAAAGCAGGAAAAAACAACTGATTAGAACAAGTATATGAATTTGGCTATATAGCAGTACAATTAGCCATAAGAATAGCAGCAAACACAACCTTGAAAATGGCAAACTGTAGCAACTATTTATTT
>NW_004524722.1:2870059-2899296 GCF_000260255.1 Octodon degus | reverse complement strand
TGTTAACAGTGGCCCCCAGAAGGGGAAGACCTGAGTAGGGCTGGTTTCCTATAAGTGGTATGTGGAACAAGGACCTGAACGATGAAGGCTAGTTTCCTACAATCAAGACAAAATGGATCAAGCCAAACCAAAACAAAACGGGGGGGGGGGGAAGAATAAGAAACAAATGTCTACTTCAAGGTATGTCTCTGCTGTCATTGGTAGACAAAATAGGCAGACAGAGCTGAGATCCGAGTTGATTAACATTTTTTTTTTCCCTGTACCAGGGATTGAACTCAGGACCCTGTGCTTGCTAGGCAGGCACTTATTCTACTGAGCTGTCTCCCTGGGCCTTGAGTTCATTAATCTCACAAGCCAAACACAGCTTTCACGGTGGGGTAGTGGGTAATTCCAGCAAGCCTGCGCCTTTAGTTCCACTAAGTTCAGGCTGGTTCCTGGCTGTAAGGCTGGAGCCTGATTTCCTCAGCCTGTGCCTCCAGGTGCTTCCAGGTAGCTGAACTGGGCAGCCTCACCCTGACCCTGGGAGCCACTAGGTGGAGCCAACCTGCAGTGTTCTGAGCTCAGTTGGACCCTTGGGGAATGTGTAACTCATCAGCCACTGCAGTCCTCTGCATTCACTGCTTCGTTCCACTGGTGCATCACTCTGTGGAGGCCTCCGAGGTTGCCAATATTCACCCTGTGTCTGCAGGGTCAAGCCATCCCTCTCGCGTAGTGAGTCTGGGCTCAGGGAGAAAGCGCTGCCTGCCACCTCTTTCTTCATTGAGTCTTTTTCTTTTTCATTCTTATTTGTATATGAGGGATTCCATTCTTGCTTCTGATCTTTCCTCCTTCTTCATGTTGCTACATTCTAGCATCTGGACACCCAGTTTTAGAGAGGATCTTTCTCTGAAGCTCACCACTCTATCTTCCCAGAATTCCTAAAAACATGTTGAAGCAGGCTCTTCCCAACAGTCAGTTCTAATAAATCTGTGGAATACCTGTGTGATGAAGCTTTTAAAAATTTTTAATTTCTTTTTTTTTTTATGTATTTGGTATAGGGTCTCATGCACTTGTAGTGATCCTCCTGTTTTCAGTCTTCCTAGCACTGGGGTTACAGGTGTGTGCCACCAGGCCAAGTCTCAATGGCTGGCTCAGCCCACGTGGGGGCGGGGCAGGGGCGTAGCTGGCATATCATGTGGTGCTGGGATTGAACCCTGGTCCCTGAGTTTGCCTAAGCAGGTGCTTAGTCCACTGAGCTGGCTCGCTGGCCCTCTGATGAATTATTTTGGTTGTGAATTTGTGGGTGGATCAGAGACAGACAGACCCTCATAGTTTTTTGATTCCTTCAAATTTGAACAACTGACTTTGAATCCTGACTCTGCCACAAACTTTTTTTTTTTTTTTTTTTTTGCGGAGCTGGGGATTGAACTCAGGCCCTTGTGCTTGCCAGAGAAGTGCTTATTCCATCTCCCTGGCCCATTTTTCTTTCTTTTTTGAGACAGGGTTTCCATATGTAGTTCAGGCTGGCCTTGAACTCACTGGGTAGCTAATACTAGTCTTGAATTTGCAGGTGTCCTCCTGCATCAGCCTCAAAAGTGCTGGGATTACGGGTGTAAACCACCATGCCTGGCTGTTTTTCTTTCTTTCCTTTTTTTTTTTTTTTTTTTAATTTTATGTATTTAGTACAGGGTCTACAGGGTCTAACTACACAGATTGGACTCAGTGATCCTCCTGTTTTTAGCCTCCCAAGCACCGGGATTACAGGCACTTGCCATCATGCCCAGTCTCAATTGTCATCTCAACATGCCCTGGGGGCGAAGCCAGCATGGCAGGCCAGGATTGAACCCTGGTCCTTGCATCTGCCAAAGCAGGCGTGTTTTTATTTGAGACAAGGTTTTGATATATAGTTCAAATTGGTCTTGAACTCACTATGTAGCCCAGGCTGGCCTTGACATTGCAGTAATCTTCCTGCATGGTCTCCTGAATGGAGATCACAAGGGTGCACCACCGTGCCCAGCTCTTCCACTAACCTTGTAAATGTGAAAACAACTGTAAATTTTAGTTTTCTCAATGAATTGAGGCTCATAATCTTTCCCTCAGACTTGTGAAATGCGAAGGGGCTATTACCTAGGAAGCACAGTAAGCCCTGAACCTGCACTACATTAACCACCCTCAGGGAGCCTATTGAGAGCCAAGTTCAGGACACATTTACATTGGCTCCAGCCCCACTCCTATCAGCTCTGCAACAGGAAAGGTGGGAATGGAGTTAAGGGAGGGCTCTGGATTCTCAGTGGGTGGGAAAGCCGTGGCTCACTGCTTAACAAGGTGTGGATGGAAAGGACAGAGTCAAGGCTTGAGACCCTCAGACGGGATGAGAGCCAACTGAGGAGACAACCTGGGTGAATCCTGAAGAGGGAAAACGCAAAGAGCGTGTAACTGGCCTGCGGCTGAGTTTTAGAGGTAAGGCTGAAAGAGGGTTGGAAACTCTTAGGGCTTCCCCGAGGTAGAACCCAGGATTTGTCCCCCGGACTGGTAGAGAGACTGATTTTGGAGTTGTTCTATCTTTGCACAGCCTTCAGGAGCGGGGCTTGTGTTGATTTCTAGGTCTCCTGCTTCACCTGCTCCACTGGGAAAGTCTGTCTTCACACCCTCAACCGTTGTCAGGTGAGGCCCGGGTATGGGGAATCCCCCTGCTGGGACTAGAAGCCCAGGTGTGGACTTCTAGTACAGGTCTTCCCACCCTCCCCACCGGTCTCACTTTCCCGCTTACTGATCGGGGAAGCTGGGCATAGATTGGAGGATGAATTACTGGGTTCCTAGCGGGATCTAGAGACCGTCGGTGGTAGAACTTTTATTGTACTTATCTAGTCTGGAAGGCGCCACATAGCCTTCCCCTCCTCTGACACCTGCTGACTTTGTTGCAGGTGTTTCAAGTAGCCTATGCTACTTGAAATGGGGAAAGCTTTTCAGGATAGACCCGGGTTCAGACAGTTAGTTCAATTTAGCAAAGTGCAAGTACTTTCCCATAGTACAGAGATGCTCCGACAGCTGCCTGGCAGTTGGCACCTAGGGCCCCGGGCTCGAGGCCTGCACCTTTAAGGAGCTGGGGGCGGAGGGCGGGGCAGGAAGAGGGCTCCCGGAGACGGCGCCGCCGCTCCGTCTTTCCTTGGGGGAGGGGCCGGGCCCCGGGCTCCGCCCCCTTTCCGGCGGCCGCGTCCCCCTTCCGCCCCAGGGTAGGTGGGAGGGCCCTCCTCGGCTGCTCGCCCGCGGAGGCGCAAGTTTGTTGACTCGGAGGGAGTAGCAGGGGCGGGGGCGGTGCTAATAATACCCATTCCTTCCGCGACCGCGCTTTACAGTTTACACAGCTGTCACCTTCGTTACTCCTTAATTAATAATAAAAATAGCCGCCGTCCGGGATCGCTCCCTGGATGCCAGGCCCCGCCCCCGGCGCGTTACGAGCAGAGTCCCATTGAGTCGGCCCCGTAACGTTATCCCCATTGCACAGGGCGGGAAGCCGAGGCTCCGGGAGGTGCAGGGAGCTCGGCTGAGGGCCCTCGGCCGGTGAGCGGCTCCGGGACCGGACGCGGGCCGGCTAGGAGGGCGCGGAGCTGCCCGGCTCGGGGGAGCCGCGGGGGCGGAGCGGCGGGCGGGGCGGAAGGCGCGGGGGTGCGGCGGCGGCGCTGGCCATCTTAAGTGGCCGCCGGGAGGCCGGGGCCGCTTCCCCGAGGCGGGAGGCGCGCGAGCAGCCCCTGAGGTGGGGTCCGCGCGGCGGCCGTGGCGCTGGGGAGAGGCGGAGGGCGGGTAGGGGGGTAGATGTCGGAGCGCCCTTCTGGATGGGTGCGAGGGACCTTCGCGTCTTGCACTGCTGAACCCCAAAGGCCCCGGCCTGCGGGTGTGTGGAGTGGGTGCCAAGGAACTTGGCCGGGCTGGCGGGGCCACGCGTGGGGGGCTCGAGGACCTTGCACCTCGTCGGGGTGTGCAGGGAGATGCCCCGCGGGACTTGTCGGGCGACAGACGCTTAATAGTTTGGGGGTTCAGTCTTAGAAGGGGCTGGATTTCGAGGCAGTTGGATGGTGGAGGGGAGGCTCAACCGGGATCCTTCTTTTGAAAACCCCAATGCCGTGAGTCAGTAGGGGCGTCGAGTGGAACAGGTTTGGGATGGAATCAGACTTTTATGGGGAGGGTCTACGGAGTCATCTCTTTGCGACTATTAAGAGGGTTGAGTTGTCCCTGGGGTGCTGGGTCACCACAGTGTCGGGACGCAGAATGGGTACTTGGGCGCGGGCGCCGGCGGGGATTGGGGACTACGTGCCCTCGGAGGGGGTGCAAGACCATTGTGGAACTTATGAGGCGTCGTCCTGCGAGCAGAGGTTGGGGGCAGGGGCGTCGGGCCGCGGGCCGAGGAGGGGGAGGGGGCCTCCCGGCTCCGCGCTCGGTGCCCGCCCCTCCCCCGCCGCTCCTGAACAAACTTTTCTTTCTCTTCAAGTTGCGGCCAGCGCTGCAGGCGGCGGCGGCTGCGCAGCGAACCAGGCGGCCTGCGCGCCGGAGCGCGGCGCCCCGAGTCGCGGCTCGGTCAGGTCTGCGGAGCCCCAGGCCCGGGAGCCGAACGCGGCCCCAGCCTCGGCCCGTAGCTTCCCGGGACGGATGGCGCGGGCCGACAGAAGCAGGCGGCGCTGAGCCCTGCGTGGGCCATGGCCTCGGCGTGCGGGACGCCGGGCCTGAGCGGTACGGCACCCGGGGGCGCGCTGGGCAGCCAGGCCCCCTCCTGGTACCACCGCGACCTGAGCCGCGCTGCCGCCGAGGAACTGTTGGCCCGGGCGGGCCGTGATGGCAGCTTCCTGGTCCGAGACAGCGAGAGCGTGGCGGGGGCCTTCGCGCTCTGCGTGCTGTGAGTCGGGCAGGGGGGTGGGGGCATCGCCCGGTTTGCCAGGAGTAGGGGGACAGGGTCTAGTGACTGGGCAGTGGGCCGTCAGTCCCGCCTCCAACCCCAATGTGGGGGGCTGGGCTTTTCCTGGGGAAAGTGTACAGGGGGCACTTCCTTCCTGTTGTGTCTGGAAACCCTTTCTTCGGACTTGAGGGCAGACTATGTGGGGTTGTGGGGCTATGGTGTTTGTGATGGGAAAAAATGCAGGCAGACCCTGGGCGACCACCGCAGCAGCTTCAGGTGGAATTGATGAGGGTGTGCATGCCTCAGTGAACGCAGTTCTGTTCCCTTAGAGAGGGAGGGCGGTGGGGGCTGTTAGGGCAGAGGGTGTTAGGATGCCCAGTCGCTTCTCTAGAGGTCTGTTCTGTGCGCCCAGGTAGGAACACCTTGGGTCTGCCTGGCTGTGCTGTCAGGGGTGGGTGCTGCTGTAGGGAGCCATGCCATTATTCATGAATCAATGAGTTGAGTGTGCCCAGGCTCTGGCCTTGAGCCCCAGTGATTTGGCAGCTCCAGCCCTGAGCTATGAGTGCTGAGTGTGGAGCTAGACTTGGCAGTTCTGAGTGGGCCTGGTCCTGTCAGTGATGTGCTCCTGGTGCTGGGTGAGTTTGTACTTTCAATTTTGCAATGTTCTCCCTGACCTGTACAGGCTGCCTCACAGTCTGACACTGAGCATGTTTCTTTGGGCTTCTGGTCTGGTGGGGAGGAATAAATGGAAAGCTTCTGGAGCTGCTTTGTTCAGATTTAGTTTTGTTCTTTACTTCCCGAACCCCTTTCCCAAACTCCTGCCCCTTAATTGTTTTCCTGACATCCTTGTAGATTGTAGTATATTGGCCTAGAGGGGGGGTGGTGGTGGTGGTTTTGGTTATCACAACTGAGATGATGCCCCTGGCAAATAGGGAGTAGGGAAACTCGAGTGCCCAAGTGCCAACATTGCCCAAGATAGTCCAAGGATTTTGTTATCCAGCATGTTAGTAGTAGAAAGGCAGAGAAGATCCAGCTAGGCCTTTGATCTGGTGAAGAATCAGATCTGTTTCTGCTCCAAGTCTGGGGCTCAGTGCAGTGGGACTGGAGGCCATCATAGGCCAGTGACTTTGCCAGGAGACCTACCTCCCAGCCCCCTCTGAGACACATCCCCTAATTAGGAGGGGATGGAGGCAGGTGCACGGTCAGCTGTTGAATGGTGGGGGGACAGCTGGGGCCTGTGTTTGGGTGAGGAGCATTATTGTCCCATTAAGGGGAGAATCCTTGGTTTCATTGCCAGGGGAAGACATAGATGGCCTGAAAGGTCTATTGGGGTGGTTGGGGGAGGGCAGGTGGGTGTTTGGTTTTGCCAGCTGACTGAGCTTGCTCCCTGTATCTCAGGAACCTGAGCTAGGGATAAAAAGTGGGTGGAGTCTTATATTTCCTAAACAAATATATGCGTGCTTACCTATATACAAACTGCATGTATACAAGTGACACTCAACACACCTCTACCCTGAAGGACACGGGCAGTCTGACAGAAGCTCAGGGTGTAGGCCCTGGCACCTGCCCTGGTTTTCAATCCCAGCTTTGCCTTTGCTTGCTCTGTGACCTTGAACAAATCATTTTCCTTTTTTGGGCCTCAGTTTCTCTATTTGGACTATGGGAGTTGATAGTATATGCTTCAGAACATGAGAATTCAGTGCAATGAGTGGGACATGGAGTACCCAGTCTGTCATAGAACTGCAGTTCAGTTAATGGATGCTATTATTATTAACAAACATTGACCCACAGTCTGTAACATAACCAGCAAAAGCAGCCAACAGAGCCCCTGGTATCTAACATGAGGGAAGAGAGTGGCCTTGTGGTATTTGTCCCCTCTGGGGCCAGCACCCACTTCCTGCTGAGCATACATGTAAGCCCTGGGGCCTTTTGAGGTATGGAGGCAGAGACAACCTTCCATCCCCCACCGAGTGTGCCTGGCTCAGCTGTCACCTGCTCAGCTGCTGCTGCCATCTGTCAACACCCTTCTTGCCCCTCCTCAGCTTGGGGTTCTAGAAGTTGGGTCTCCCATAGGAGGCCTCCCTGGGTCACCAGTTTCCTGGAGCCTGGGGTTGGGATAAGCAGGAGGGTGATGCCCTGCAGTCACCAGCAGGACTGCCTCAGACACAGCCAACACCAGCAGAACCAGACACCAACATAAACACAGACAGAGGCTCACATGTGTGTTAGCGTATTACCGTGCACGCCAACAGGCTAACCAGGCTTCTGAGGATTCTTACTCTGGCGGGGGGCCCAGACTGGTACCACAACCCAGAGGGGCTGTTTGGACAGCTGTGGAGGCCACAAAAGAGCTGCCTGTTGCTTCCCTGGCCCTGCAGGTTCCTTCGCCCTGCAGCCTTGCCATGGGTGTAGAGGCTGTGTAGATCTGGGGGAGGGGTGTTGGTCATTCCTGTGCTCATTGGCAGCACTAGGAGGGAAGAAGTCACTGGCCCCATCATTAATCCTGTACAGCGTGGGTAGAGTGGTTTTAGGGAATCCAAGCTGAGTGGGTTGGATTGCTGAACCTGGTAGCAGAGCAGGAATAGGTATTTTGGAGATCAGACCAACTTGGGGGTGACAGGTTCTGACCCCTGCCTTGTCATCAGGTATCAAAAGCATGTGCACACATACCGTATTCTGCCTGATGGGGAAGACTTTCTGGCTGTGCAGGTAGGATCTTGAAGCCTTGTGCATTGACTTCCATTGAGCCAGTGGCCTGGAGGAGCCTCTGGCTGACCCTTCCTCCTGTCCTCCTGGCCTGCAGACCTCGCAGGGTGTGCCAGTGCGCCGCTTCCAGACACTGGGTGAGCTCATTGGACTGTATGCTCAGCCCAACCAGGGCCTAGTGTGTGCCCTGCTGCTGCCTGTAGAGGGCGAGAGAGAACCGGACCTGCCTGATGACCGGGATGCCTCAGGTGCTGTCCTCCCAGCAGTATGAGCATCCCTTCTGTGCCTCCACCCCTGCCACTCTTCCCTCCCTAAGCCCCTCTTTCCCTTCCTCATACTCTCCAGCCCTTTACCCCCTTTTCCATGCAAGTCGCTGATAACTATGTTTTACCCTGTCTCATACCACTGAGGGATAGAGGCCCCAACTATTGTCCCATTGACCTTTATCCACAGATGGGGAGGACGAGAAGCCCCCACTGCCCCCACGCTCTGGCTCCACTAGCATTTCAGCCCCCATGGGGCCTAGCTGCCCCTTGCAACCCCCTGAGACTCCCACAGCTTCAGCTGCTGACAGGTGAGACCACCTAGGCCCCTCTGCTAAGTAGAAAACTCCTTTCTCTTCTGAGAAATGTTTTCCTGTTAGTGGCTGGGAGGCCCCCCCGCACACTAGGAATGGGTTGGGGTGCTAAGAATTACCTCCAGTAATTCTTACCACCTTCCTCAAGCGCTCCCAACGGGTTGAGCACTGTCTCACACGAGTATCTGAAGGGCAGCTACGGGCTGGACCTGGAGGCTGTGCGGGGTGGAGCCAGCAACCTACCCCACCTCACCCGTACTCTCGTCACTTCATGCAGGAGGCTGCACAGGTAACTGACATATAACACAGGGTCACTCTGGCCTCTGGCTCTGAATGGTGACTTAGCCACTGTTTTCTGAGTTCCTCTACTGTTCCCTGGTGTCCCTATGCTAAAGGTGGAAGCATCCTGCTCAGTTCCCTCTCTGGGCTAATGCTGGGTGGGCAGTTCTGATCTGCTCTCTCCCCTAGTGAGGTGGACAAGGTACTATCGGGCCTAGAGATCCTGTCCAAGGTGTTTGACCAGCAGAGCTCACCCATGGTGACCCGCCTTTTGCAGCAGCAGGTGGGACTCGGAGAGGCCTTTAGGAGGTGGGCTTGTGTTCTGGGCCTGGTTGGGGGCATCTGCCTAGCAGCCTCATGTGCAAGCCTGCTTCCCTTCCCTCAGAGCCCATCACAGACGGGGGAGCAGGAACTAGAGAGCCTGGTGCTGAAGCTGTCAGTGCTGAAGGACTTCCTCTCAGGGATCCAGAAGAAGGTAGACTGTGACCCCCATCTGGCCCCTGATCTTCTAGTCATTGACCACGCCCCTTGGCCTAGTCCTGATCTCAGCCCTACACCTCCAGTTTAGCTCTGACTCCAGTGTCAGCTGTCCCCTCTCTGTGTGTCCCCTGACCTGGTCTTGCCCTTGGCCAGGCCCTGAAGGCACTACAGGACATGAGCTCCACAGCACCCCCGGCTCCGCTGCAGCCATCCACACGAAAGGCCAAGACCATCCCAGTGCAGTCCTTTGAGGTACATGGCCTGAGGGCTTTCCTGGGCAAAGGGCTATTGGAAGTAAGAGGGGTGCTGCCTGCCCCACAGTCTTGTCAGCAGCCTCTCCACCTCCTGTTGTACAGGTGAAGCTAGATGTGACCTTGGGAGATCTGACAAAGATTGGGAAGTCACAGAAGTTCACGCTGAGTGTGGATGTGGAGGGTGGGCGGCTGGTGCTGCTGCGGAGACAGCGGGACTCTCAGGAGGACTGGACAACCTTCACACATGACCGCAGTAAGCCAGGACCAGACCTGGGAGAGGGGCAGGCTAGGCTCAAGGGGCAGACTTGCATGACTTGTCCTTCGTCCTCTAGTCCGGCAGCTCATTAAGTCCCAGCGTGTCCAGAACAAGCTGGGAGTTGTGTTTGAAAAGGAGAAGGACCGGACACAGCGCAAGGACTTTATCTTTGTCAGCGCCCGGGTAAGCAGCAGGCTGGGCCTGACTAGGGAGTACTGGGTCCCTGCTGGGTGTTTCCTCCTGGGTGAGAGGAGAGAGAACCCATGGTGTGGGTGTGTCATGCTTCCTGGCTAGAGAGAGCCTGGTGGGATTGAGGGTATTGAGAGCAGGTGGACTCAGGTCCTCACTCACTGAGCATCTGCCACATACTTGGGCAGTGGATGCATGGAAGGAAGCCAGATAGAAACAATCTTCCCCTTGAGATACGGCCATCTAGCAGGGTATCGCTGTGGACTTGGGGGTGGTATTCCTGGCTACCTGCTCCTGACTAGCTGCTCTCCCCTCAGAAACGGGAGGCCTTTTGCCAGCTGCTGCAGCTCATGAAGAACAAGCACTCCAAGCAGGATGAACCTGACATGATCTCAGTCTTCATAGGCACCTGGAACATGGGTCAGGCCCAGGCTGGGGCTGTGGTAGGATGGGGAGATAGTCCTGGAGCAGGGGCCTAACCTTTCCATTCCCCCCTCCTAGGAAGTGTGCCACCTCCAAAGAACTCCACATCTTGGTTCACATCAAAAGGTCTGGGGAAGACCCTAGATGAGGTCACGGTGGCTATACCCCATGATATCTATGTCTTTGGGACTCAGGAGAACTCTGTGGGTGACCGGGAGTGGCTGGATCTACTTCGAGGGGGCCTCAAGGAGCTTACGGATTTGGATTACCGTCCGGTGAGGGGGTATACTCTCATCCAGTCCCCTTTCCTCGCTTTGTGGATGACCTGGGGAGTGCAGCATGACTGGTCCCTGGGCACATCTTTTGGGAGCTCAAACCTGAGTCCTTCATGCCACAGAAGGGCCTGTTTCTCTCTGGTCAGGACAAGACTTCCTACCCTGTACTGACAAAACAGTCTAGATTAAGGACTGGGGGAGATGGACAGGGACCCCAGCCTAAGATGAGTGACCCCACCTTCTCTACCCAGATTGCCATGCAGTCACTGTGGAACATCAAAGTAGCTGTGCTGGTTAAGCCAGAGCATGAGAACCGTATCAGCCACGTCAGTACGTCCAGTGTGAAGACTGGCATTGCCAACACTCTGGGTAAGCACTGCAGGTGGGCTCCAGAAGAGATGGGCTCCCTCTACCCATGCCTTCTGCCTCTTTCAACCCAGGGTCTCTTAGGTGGTTTCCCACATATAGGGCAGCTTTCCCACATATAGGGTACTTTGAAATTTATACATCTAAATTTCTTCCAGCTCTGCCCTGAAGGCAAGGCCAGATTAATTATCCCCATGTGATAGATAATAAAACTCAACCCCAGAGTGGTAGAGTGGCATGTCCAAAGTCCACAGAGAAGTAAGTAGAGGAGGCAGGCACAGTGCTGAGGTCTCTTGCTTTGCAGTCCAGGCCTCCTGTAGGATGAAGCACTCAGAATCTGCACCTTTGGGATTCCTCTCATCTTCAGGGGCCCTGCTCACAGAAAGCAGACAGACTCAGGGCCTCCAGACAGACTGCATGTGCCCCGGGCAGGTGTGAGTGTGTGTGCAGAGGCCTACTCGCCTTGGGTAGGAAGGGTGCCCTCACTGCTCCGTTGTGGGGTAGAGGGCAGAGTTGGGAGCCCTCTGCTGGTGACGCATACATTCCTCTTTTGCTTGCCCTGACAGGGAACAAGGGAGCTGTGGGTGTGTCCTTCATGTTCAATGGCACCTCCTTTGGCTTTGTGAATTGCCATCTTACCTCGGGAAATGAGAAGACTGCGCGGTGAGGGCCACCTTCCTGGTGGTGTCTGTGTCCTTTCCCTCCCTTCACCTTAATTTCTCCCCTTTCCCATATTTCAGTCATTAGCCCCTTACATCCCTGTCCCTAGAGTGCCCTTCCCCTGCTTTATCCCAACTCAAGGCCCTTCTGTTTAGTCCTTTTTGGGAGGGTATCAGCGTTTGAACTCAGGACTTTATGCTAGCCAGGCAGGCAGACGCTTATGACACTGAAATATCTTCCTGGCCCCCCTGTATTTACTCCTAACCCTGATCTTGTCCCTGATTCCTTGCACTGCCCCCAGGGACCCTGATCCCTGTCCCATCCCTGAGCCCTGACACTTCTTACCTGATCCTTGCTCTTGACCCTGGAGACCTGCCTCTCTCTCCTACTGTAGGCGGAATCAGAACTACCTGGACATCCTGCGGCTGCTCTCGCTGGGTGACAGGCAGCTCAGTGCCTTTGACATCTCTTTGCGTTTTACTCACCTCTTCTGGTTTGGGGACCTCAACTACCGTCTAGACATGGATATCCAGGTGTGTGCAGAGCCCTGCGGGTGTCAGTGGAAAGGTTAGAGGCTAAAAGGGCTGTTAGTTCCCCCGCTCATTCAGAGGCAAGCCTGTAGCATCTGCACCCACCCACCCACCCACCCAGGAGATCCTGAACTACATCAGCAGGAAAGAATTTGAACCCCTGCTCAGGGTGGACCAGCTCAACTTGGAGCGGGAGAAGCACAAGGTCTTCCTTAGATTCAGTGAGTAGAAGCATATGGTTCCTGAGCGCCCTGGAGGCTTGAAGTACTCCTAGATCTTTGGGACCCTGAACCCACCCTGTCCCCTGCTCTGCTTAGGTGAGGAGGAAATCTCCTTCCCACCTACCTACCGCTATGAGCGGGGCTCCCGGGACACATATGCTTGGCACAAACAGAAGCCAACTGGGGTGAGTTTAAAAAAAAAAAAATGGAATGGGCTTTGGGCAATCCTGAGGCCTGCAGTGATTCAGGAGTGTGTGTGGGGTGTCTGGGGTTACCACTCTTGTCTCACGTAGCCTCCCTGAGGCCTTCTGAGTATTGTGGGGATCAAAGGAGGGAAGTGGTTGTGAAGGTCCAGTAAGGAGGTATGGGCATTATTAGCTTGGGTGGGGCTCATGCCAGGAGTTTGAAGCTCTCACCTCAGCCTGTGCTGCCACCTCCTGTTTCAGGTCCGGACCAACGTGCCGTCGTGGTGTGACCGGATTCTGTGGAAATCCTACCCTGAAACCCACATCATCTGCAACTCCTATGGTCAGAGCTTCCTGAGCAGGGTGATGGGAGATCACGGATGGTCGTTGTTCTGACTCTACCCTAGTTTTGGGAGTGGGGAGCAGAAAGTAGGGAAGTTTCCCCTGAACACTCAATCCTGTCCCCTGCCCAGGTTGTACTGATGACATTGTCACCAGTGACCATTCCCCGGTGTTTGGAACATTTGAGGTTGGAGTTACCTCCCAGTTCATCTCCAAGAAAGGTGACTATTTGGATGTGGTCAGGATGCTGGCAGCTGTCTGGGTGGGCACTGGTGGTGGCCTAGGGATGTGCGTAGGTTTGGCTATACATAGGATATGTGAGTGAGTGTGTGCACGCATGAACACGTATTCCAGAATATGTAATGTGTGGGGGTGTCTGTGTCCTGAATTGTCATGAGAGGTGTGAGGCTGTGTGTGTATGTGCATGTGTGTGCACGAATGTGAATATATCACTGTCTATCTGCCTGGATCCATATGTGTGCCCTCGAGTATGCCTGGAGCTGTGGAGTATCGGTAGGGGGCAAGTCTATGGCATTCTGGCCCCTAACCCTCTCTGACGTGGTTCTTTCATCCTTGCCCTTTCCAGGGTCTGCACTTTGGGATATTGGGAGTCCCCTCAAGGCCCTCCCTACTGTTCTACCAGGGCTCACTCTTTCTGTCCTGTTCCTTCTGGGTTCCTCTTGTGCCCTCTCAGTGCTTCTGTCTGCAGTTCCTCCCTTCCCTTTCAGGGCTCTCGAAGACTTCAGACCAGGCCTATATTGAGTTTGAGAGCATTGAAGCCATTGTGAAGACAGCCAGCCGCACCAAGTTCTTCATCGAGTTTTATTCCACTTGTCTGGAGGGTCAGCAGCAGGGTGCTGGGCTGAGGGTGGGGCAAGGAGGGCAGGAGGGTAGGAGGCCAGAGGCAGCCCAGTGTAGTCAGCCCCCAGCTGGGGAGGAAGGGGAGTTGGGAAGTGGTTCTCAGTTGGGTTCTCCCCGCCCCCAGAGTATAAGAAGAGCTTCGAGAATGATGCCCAGAGCAGTGACAACATCAACTTTCTCAAAGTGCAGTGGTCCTCACGCCAGCTGCCCACGGTGAGGCTGCAGGCAGGGGCCACGCTTAACACACAGAGATCGGGGAAGGAGAGCACTCTGGGAAGCCTGGGCTGGGAGGAGGATGCACAGAGTTGGGAGGGCGTGCACGCGTGTGTGTGTGTGTGTGTGTGTGTGTGTGTGTGTGTCTGTCAGTCTGTCTCTCTCTCTCTGTGTCTGTGTCTGCATGCATTTGTTTAAGCTGGACATGAGTGAGAATGAGGATATTTGCATCATTCAAGAGGTGTGGACCCAAGTTGCAGTTTGTTCAGTGACTTGTTCAGTACATACTTCTTGAGTGGGAATGTAAGGACCTGTGTTGGCCATTGAAGCTGCAGGAAATTAAGTATGGGATGCCAAATGCTATGAAAGGCCCACACAGGTGTGTGTTCCACATTAAGGATTTGGAGGCTTTCCTTTAGAGCTGAGTGCAAGTGAGCAAAGATGAGTCCAGGGGCAGGGAGTAAGTAGTATCGGGCAGTGTTGGCTCGGAAGGACACTCACGGGCTTCATTCCTCCCTGGGCCTGTCTGCTCACAGCTCAAGCCAATCCTGGCTGACATTGAGTACCTGCAGGACCAGCACCTCCTGCTCACAGTCAAGTCCATGGATGGCTACGAATCCTATGGTGAGGGGCAAGGGATGTTGAGGGGTACAGGAAACCAGGCAGGGGGGGGCCTTGGAAAGGAGGGCAATTCCTTGGTGTGTGCCATTCCCCCCTCAGGAGAGTGTGTGGTTGCACTCAAGTCCATGATTGGCAGCACAGCTCAGCAGTTCCTGACCTTCCTGTCCCACCGTGGCGAGGAGACAGGCAACATCCGTGGCTCCATGAAGGTGCGGGTGCCCACTGAGCGTGTGGGCACCCGTGAGCGGCTTTATGGTGGGCTCCATGGGGGAGCTGGAATGTGAGGGGGTGGTGTGGTGGGGTGGAGGAGGGGAGGATGCAGGGCTGGTAGCATGTTTGGATCCCAGGATCCTTGGTGGTTTTATAGCTATGGCGGTGAGTAAGCCTGCCCTGAGGAATAGCTGGAAAGGGGCTGGCAGGCTCAGTGAGTCTCTGGGATCTAAGATCCCAGGTTGCCTCTGAGCTTTCCTTTCCTTTCCCCCTTCCCCCCAGAGTGGATCAGCATTGATAAGGATGAGGCAGGAGCAAAGAGCAAAGTCCCCTCTGTGTCCCGAGGCAGCCATGACCCTAGGTGAGCTAGGGCTATACGGGGTGTCCTATAGAAAGGTGGGTGGGGGCTTCTGACCAGCCCCACTTCATCTCTCCTGTGTGTCCCTGGCAGGTCAGGCAGCCGCAAGCCGGCCTCTGCAGAGGCCTCCTGCCCGCTCTCCAAGTTATTTGAAGAGCCAGAGAAGCCACCACCAACTGGGAGGCCCCCAGCCCCACCCAGAGCAGCTCCCCGGGAGGAGCCCTTGACCCCCAGGTGAGAGGCAGGACCTGTGTCCCCCACTTTACCCATCACATGCCTGAATTGCCAGGCTGTCCTGGGGATTGTCTGTTCTGTTCCATGCTCTGGCACTCTGTGGCTGCAGGCACTGTGGTTGTGTGCCTGAGGCTACTGTGGCCAGCCAGGCCTCCCCTAGGTGTGGCTCTCTGAGTCAGAGGGAGCATGGCTAGACTTTCCTCTCAATTCTGCCTTGAAGAGTAGATGTAGAAGTTGTTTTTAGAATAGCAGCTCTTTCCATGTAGCTAACCCAGTGTGAGCTTTCTGTTACTGCTTAGCATACAATTTCCTGGGTTGTGTCTCACGGGGTGCTGACCTACAACAGCCTCCACTGGAAATGGGTTGGTGGTCAAATGAATTTGGGAAACGTTCCTTGCTGGATTCTTTTCTTAGATATTCCCGGTGCATATTAGTATTAGGGAAAGCTCCAAGCATGTAGACAGGAAGGAAGCCTCTTCAACTCTGTTTAATATAGTTTCCCAAACCTAATGAGCCAGGAAACTTCTTTCCCACACAGTAACTATTCATGTCCTGGGCTACCAGTGTGCTGTGTGTCATACCTTGGGAAAGCCAGGCCTGCTTTCTGATGCGATCTGGTTTTTGCTTAAGTGTAAATAAAAGCCTATAGGTACAGATTGTTTTTTTTTTTTTTTTCATTCATCTTCAGCTATTATCAGTCACCTTGTGTCTTGGTTACTTTTCTCTTGTGGCCGAGACAAAATACCTGACACTCAAAATTAAGGGAGGAAAGATTTATTTAGCTCCCAGTTTCTAGAGGTTTCGGTTCATAATCAGCTGGCTACAGCGGGACAACTAATCATGGTGGGGAAAGACAGCAAAAGCAGTGCGTGAGAGAAGCCTCTTTCTGTCCCTTTCATTCTATCCAGTCCTCTGGGATTAGGGCTGTGCAGTCCAACCAGTGGACTGATCCAGCAGTCACCCACCTTTATTCCCAGCATTGAACTATGAGTCAGTCACATATTCTACATTCAGCTACCTATTGCTTCTTGGCCTTTTGGCTAAGATCAAGTATAGATTCAGCTACCTTCAAAAAAGTCCTATTTAAAAGTAAGGGGACATCTTGACACAAACCTAAAACCTTGTTTCATCTTTGGGCTTGAATAAAACTATCTGAAATCACTTAAGATTCTGCAGTAGACTGTTTTAGAAAGCATTCCAGAGCTCACTTGTCACTCTCCCAGGGGCCTTTATTGCGCTCTCTAGCCCCTCTGTCTTTACCCATTTATACTTGGGTTTATGCAAAGTCATGGAAAATCTGAGAATCCAATCAAGTGAGGAAAGGAAGTTAATGTTATGCCTTCAGTTCCCCCTGCTTTATTTTATTTTACATTTTGTTTGCCTGCTTTTTGAGACAGGGTATTGGTTTGTAGTTGAGGCTGATCTTGAGCTCCCATGTAGCCCAGGCTGCCTCAGACTTGAGCTTCTCCTGCCTCTGCCTCCTGGGTGCTGAGATTGTAGGCATGCACCACCTTGCTCACAGTCCCCTTAGAGATAATGAAACAGGATGTGAGAGACCAGTGCTGTGTAAGGCCATGTGCACACCCAGGCCAGGAACTCTGTCTTCTTGATCCCGTACCCAGTTCCTTTGCATCTTGTATTCACCTTGAGTGTCAGGGTCCTAACCTAGTCCTGCTCCTCCCAAATCTAGGTTGAAGCCAGAAGGGGCTTCTGAGCCAGAAGTGGGGGCACCTGCCCCACCCAAGAACAGTTTCAATAATCCTGCCTACTACGTCCTTGAAGGGGTCCCACACCAGCTGCTGCCTCTGGAGCCACCCTCGCCTGCCAGGGCATCAGTCCCACTGGCCACGAAGAACAAAGTGTCTATCACCGTACCTGCTCCACAGCCTGGATGCCACCGGCCCCCTCGAGTGGGAGAGGGAAGCTCATCGGATGAGGACTCTGGGGGAACATTGCCCCCTCCAGATTTTCCTCCCCCACCACTGCCAGACTCAGCCATCTTCCTGCCCCCCAGCCTGGATCCCTTGTCAGCCCCTGTAGCCAGGGGCCGCAGTGGGGGTGAGGCACGTGGCCCACCACCTCCTAAGGCGCATCCGAGGCCTCCACTACCTCCAGGTCCTTCACCTGCCAGCACTTTCCTGGGGGAAAGAGTGAGTGGGGATGACCGGTCTTGCTCAGTGCTGCAGATGGCCAAGACACTAAGCGAGGTGGAGTATGCTCCCGCTGGGCCTGGACCTGGACCTGGGTGCTCAGTGCTCCTCCCAGGCCCCCTGGAGTTGCAGCCACCCCGAGGGCTACCCTCAGACTATGGCCGGCCCCTCAGCTTTCCTCCTCCCCGGATCCGAGAGAGCATCCAGGAGGACTTGGCAGAGGAGGTGTGTGCATACAGGCTGGCTTCCACACCAATGGGGTCCTTTCAGCCCTATATTTAGCACCTGCCCCTAGTTGAGCAGCAAGGTGTAGCTGGGAGGGCTACAGGCACCAGTCTTGGGCCTTTGTCTCTTTCCCTCACCTGAGTAGACTGCCTCCATGCTGTTCTTAACACTTTACATGCCCTTTTTCCTCAGGCTCCGTTCCCACAGGCTGGGCGGGCTGGTGGCGGCCTGGGTGAGGCAGGCATGGGTGCCTGGCTGCGGGCTATTGGCTTGGAGCGCTATGAAGAGGGCCTGGTGCACAATGGCTGGGATGACCTAGAATTTCTCAGGTGGGGAGCTGGAGGTGGACGGAATGGGTGGCCCCAAAGGTGGAGTTCCGGGCCCCTGGGCACCTATTATAGCCCATCTTCATGCCTCTTCCATAGTGACATCACTGAGGAGGACCTGGAAGAGGCGGGGGTGCAGGATCCGGCTCACAAGCGCCTCCTTCTGGACACGCTGCACCTCAGCAAGTGACAGTGGAAGCTCCCCAAAGCTTTGAACTCAGCGCCCCTCCCCATCTAGGAAGGCCCGGAGCAGTCCTGTTGTTGAAAAGTTGTAAGGAGCAGAGTAGTACCTCTCTATTTATTGGGGAAGTGCGTTCCCCACGGCCCAGCTATTTGGCAGGCCCTGATAGGACATCCTTCCCGCCCTCCCCAGCTTTCAGATCTGGGGCTGAGGATGTCGGTAGCCTGCTGCAATGAGTAAGGAAAAGTACCATCGCTCACTGGCGCAGGCCTTCTCCCGAACTCTCTTCACAGCCCTGAGGGTAGATGTGGGGTAGCTGGGTATGTCTGGGTCCCCTATTTTCACCGCTGTTTCTGCTACACTCACCCGGGCCTGCACCACAGGGAAGAGGTCTTTTGGGACCTTCTGCAAGTCCTGCTCCCGGGATATCCGTCCGGAAATGAAGGAAGAGCCCGAGGATCGGGCTGGGGTTTATTTAAGCTTTTTCGTGTGGGTTTGGGGTGGGAGAGCGCCTGAATGTTGGGGGCGGGGCAGACCTCGCCATAAAGTGCGTTTGCTTATTTCTCGCTGTCTCCTTGTCCTTACGAGCGCGTTCCCGCGTGAAATGGCAGAGACCCAGGCTGATCACGAGGACCACAGGAGACAGGGTTCTCGCTAGCAGCCCGTTCCCGCCCTGGGTACTCAAGGGCTGCTGGCGTTGATGTCTTCAATAAATTAAGTTTTATTTGGGTTGAGCAAAATCACCTCAATAAATTACAAGTTTTCAAAGAAAAGACCAAAAATCAGGAAAACGGAAACCCTTCGTTCGTTTCCGCAGCACCTCTCCGCTTCTACCAAGTCCGCCCGCTGTGCTAGGGCTGGGAGGCCGCGGGAGGGAAGCTGAGCCGTGGGGCCCCTCAGCTGCATGTCATCCCGGCGAAAACCAGCCGTGGCGCGTCGTGGGACAAAGCCGGTGGGCTGGGTCTGGGCAGCGGACACTCACCCTCGGTCACCTAGGTTAGGAGTGAACTAGCCAGCTGCAAAGCCCTAGAGAGCACTGCGCCTTTCCTTAGGGACCCATGTGCTAGGGACAGGCGTTAGTTACTTGATCCCGGCTCCAAAGAAAACCAAGCTGGCTGGGACTCTGCTCTCCGGGTGAAAAGGACCTCGCGCTGCTGGGTACGGGTGAGAGGATGAGAGTGGCCTGACTTGGTTTCCAAAGCTGGGGAGGGCACACCTAGGGGGTCCGAGACTGCGGGGAGGGGGCAAGAAGGGACTCTGAGGCAGGCGGCCAGGATGGGGACGGTTTCTGTCGGGTCCTGGAGGACCAGGGGGTGTCTCTGGGGGCAGGCTCGAGCCTTGGGAGGCCGGCGGCTAGAAGAGGTTGGTCTTCAGCGCAGGGCCAGGCTTCCGGTGAAAGGAGGACAGCACTCCGGAGAAGGGTCCGGGCCCGGGCTCCGCCGGCTGCCAGGCTTTAAGTAGCTCGGCGGCGCCGGCGCCGGGTCCGCCGCCCCCGCCGCCCGCCACGCCGGCCCACAGCGCGCCCTTGAGTGACTGTGGCCCGGGACCAGGGCCGGGGCCGGAGCCCAGAGCAGCGGGCAGCGGGCTGGGGCTCAGGCGCGGGCTGGCCAGGCTGGCTGCGGGCGGCGGCGGCAGCGACGCGGTGCTGTCGGGCGTGGGGCTGCACGTGGACTCCTTGGAGTCGTCGTCCTCGGACGAGCAGCGCGCCTCACCCTTTTTGGCGCCCGCCGCTCCCGCCGCGCCCTTGGCGCTGGCTGCGCGCTCTTGTTTTCGGAACTTGGCGCGGCGGTTCTGGAACCAGACCTGTGGGCACACGGGCCAGTCAGTCCAGCAGTCCCGGCAACGGTCAGAGAGCGAACTAGGCTTGCCCGGAGTACCAGGCGCAGGCGACACTTAGGTCCGAAAAGGGTCGGGCAGGATTATTAGCAGTTGAAGAGGTCGAAAGCCCCAATCTGCATCACTTGGCAGCCCGTTGTCCTCTCCACTTTCCTTTCCTCCGCTTGCCCAGTCCTCTGGGCCCTTAGGCTCTCCTCATCCACAAACCCCGCTGCCTATCATTATTCTGGGTCTCTGGGAGGGAGCTCTACCTTTACTTTCCTTACCCTAACACCTTGAGATGCACCCCAATTCCCTTTTAGGAAGCTGGATGATCCACCTGGAGAGACCCTGGGTGATGAAACAAATGAATTGGGGTGCTGGGGAAAGCTTCCATCCTGGGCTTCCAGTCAAAACCAACCAGCTGAACACGGGATTTGAAATCCCTGGCTCAACTTTCCTGGTCCTGCACCAGCATGCAGTTCAGGCAAACTGGGGTTCAGGGGTTCAACAACTCTAGCATTGGGAAGGGAGGACACCTGTAAGTTCCCTGCACGCCCCAATCCTTCCAAGGCACTCTCTACCCACTTGGCTGCCTATCCAGGCTTTTCAACTCAAATATCGACCCTCCAAGTCTAGGATAAAGGGGAGGTAGCTAAATATGGGGGAGGGGGTCTTCTGAGAGTCCAAGTCTTGGCCTGCAGTCTCCCCAGGTGGATCAACCACACCTGGGCTGTGTCCTGGTCGCTGGCTCCTAGATCCTTGTTTCCAAGTTGCCTTGCTGTCCTTGACCCTGTTACCTCCCACAGTCCCCTCCACACGTGTGTGCGTGTACACACGTGCATACACGCACCTGTACGCGAGCCTCAGTGAGGTCGATTTTGAGTGCCAGCTCCTCCCGCGTGTAAATGTCCGGGTAGTGGGTCTCGGCGAACACGCGCTCCAGCTCCTTGAGCTGTGCACTCGTGAACGTGGTGCGGATGCGCCGCTGCTTACGCTTCTCATGTAGGCCCGATGGTTCCGGGAAGAACTTGTAGGGCACTGCGGGTGTGCGCCAGAGGGCAGGGCAACGAGAGGGGGCGTAAGAAGCCGAGCTCAGCCCGCTGTGTCCGCCCTAAAGGGATGCTCACCACCCCTCCCCCACCCCTGGCCTGATCCCTCGGTTTGGTCCTCACCGCCTCCAGCCAAGCATCAGAGCCTGCAGTAGTGAAAGAGAGAAAGGGAAGACCTGGGGCTCAAGAGAGGCCTGAAACCAGGACATTAGCATTTGATTCTCCAGCATCCAATCCTCCACCTGTCACTGGCTTTTCGCTGGGTTCTCTCTACTCCCCCTACCCCTCTCCACTCCACCTGCCCCTCCTACCGGCTCCTCTTTGGTCCCGTGTCTCTCCCTCAGCCTTCTGACTTTAGGTCCTGCTCTGTCCACACCAGCCCGGGATGGCTGCCAGGTCTCACCACTAGCCAGTCCTGAGCTTGAGACGCTCCTGACAGGTCTCCTTCAGCCCCACCATTGGCTCCCTGCTGGGTACAGATCTGGTCCTCTCCCTCTTGCTCCTGGGGCCTCTTTTCCTCAGTCCTACCTCACATTCCTGGTCTCATTCCCCTCCAAGTGTCCTCTCCTGTTCCTCACCTTCCTCTTTCTTCACCCAAATTTTTCTTTGGCTTTCCCAATCTGGACCGATCTTCTCTTTGTGCCCACTAAGAAGGGTTCTTACCATCTTTCCACCACGTCTTTCTTTGCCCTTCTTCCTGCCCACCTACGCTGTGTCCCATAGCCCCTAACTCCCATCCTAGGCCTCCCTCACTGCCTTTCTGTACTCTACCCTGACCTCACAGACACATAGGCGATGTTTCTGACACTATCTCTTCATCCCTGTCTCTAACCCTGGTTTAGGTTTCCACATGTTTCATGGGGTCCCCTACCTCCATCTTTGTCCCATTTCTCCAGGTCCTATCTCCACTGATCCTTGTCTCCATCCCCATCCCCATTTTCATTATCTGTGTTCCTACTCTTTTTTGGTCCCTGTCTTTCATAATATGGTCCCTCATATCTCCATCCCCGAAGCCTGGGGGGCTTCATTTCTTTCAAGGCGCCTGGTCTTTCCATTTATCCTCTGTCCTCTTTCTGTATGTTTCCCCAACTGCTGCAGTCTCAGAGCCCCATCTCTGATGCCCAACTCCCTATCTCCTGTCTGCATTTCCCCAGTCCTCATCTTCATGTGGCCCAGGGTGACCAATCTCCTCATCCCTGTTCTAGTGTGGGGCTGCACACAGTGAGTCTCATTTCCTCAAATTCAAGCACTTCCTCCCATACCCACCTGTCTTCTACTTGGGACCACCATGGTCTTCCCAGGAGGGGAGGAGCTAAGGAGACTGGGTGGGGCAGTGTGGGACCCTAACTAAAGAGGTGGAGATGTTTGGGTTCTCACTGAACCCAAAAGCTCAGTGAGATTTTGGGTTCCACCCGGGCTTGGTGCACTGGGCTTACTTAGGCTGTAGTAGCTGCCTTCTGAGTCCTGCAGGACTAGCTGGGACTGTCAGGAGGGGTGGGTGAAAGTGACCCCCTTTTCTGTGGCAATGGGAGCTGGTTTTGCTAGTGCTGGGTTTGGGCCCAGGCAGGATGGATCCAAGATAGGATAGGGGGGCTCTGGGGGTGCCAGGGCTCTAGGAAGGTTGCCGTCTGGAAGCACAGCTGCTACAGGTGCCTTTGCTGGGGTTAGCGCGTGGGGCAGGGGTGATGTAGAGGGGTTCTGAATGAACCGCGCTGGGAGCCTCTTCCAAGGATACAGGCGAGGGAGACATTTGGTGGTCAATCTTTGCAGCTGAGGAGGGAGAGCCTGGTGAGGGGCCAGAGCTGGACCCACGATTTATTTCCTTGACCCAAAGGGCACAGAAAGAGGGCCAGGAGGGAGATGAGGGTGGGGCTCATCCTTGCTTCGAGAGGACCCTGGTATTGCTGGGGGTGTCACAGGGCACTGAAGGTTCCAGCCAGGAAAGACAGGATGGCAGTGGGGAGTCTCATTCCCTTGAGGAGTAGGGAAGGGACTAGGGCCTCTGCAGGATTTAGAGGGAAAGCTGGGCCGGGGCTGCGCTCACCTGCCGAGTAGGGCGCGGGCTGGTGGTCGCGTAGGGCGCCAAGCGCGCAGTTGGAGGAGCCGAGCGCGGGGCAAGGCGGCCCAGCCGCGGGGAAGGTAGGCCGCAAGGGGCTGTACTGGAAGCCGCCGGGCTGGCTGCAGGCGCCGAAGTCGCCGTAGGCGGACGCCTCCATGGCCGCCACGCACGAGTCGTACGAATTGAGGTAGGAGTAGTCCATCGGCCCGAGGGACAGGGGCCGGGCGGGGTTCGGGTGGGGGTCCCGGCCGGGTGGAGGTCGGGATGGAGATTCCGGCGCCAAGCGCCGAGGACCCGAAACTGGTTCTGAGCGCCCGGGTCTGCCCGCCCCGTCGCGGCTGCACAGTGCCCGGGTGCAACGCAAGTGCAGCCCGGAGAGCCCGCGCGCCTTTTAACGCGCAGGACCCCGTGGAGGGGGCGGGGCGGGGCGAGCTCGGTGGGGCGGGGCCTGGGCGGCTCAAACCCCGCCCCCAGCCACCCGACCCCAGCCCCAAAGGGTCTCCGCCGTGCACCTCCTGCTCCGGAGGGGCGGGGCGGGGCTGTGCGGGACCCCAGCCCCGGAGTCTCATCCTGCCCTACTCGGGCCCAGACCTCCGGGGTCCACGCCGCGTGCCAAGCGGGAGGAGGGTCCCGACCTCTTTCCAGACCTTGCCACCTGCGGCCCGCGGCTCTGGGGCGAAGAAGTTAATTAAATTCTCCGGGATAACAGAGTTATCCGGCCCTTGCCCCGCCTTCGGCGAGGTCCTGTCCCGGTGGGGACCAAGCTGATCTGGAGGGGGATGGAGATGGGGACAGACAGGGACGGGGGCAGGGAGGGAAGTGGATACTGAGAGAAAGCAGAGACGAGGCAGGGCGAGGAAAGGAGGACGCCGTGATGGAGACGGGAACAGGAATGACCCAGGTACATAGAGGGAGTCGAGGACGACATGTGCGGGAGGAAGGTTGGCTGGACGTAGGGACAAGGCAGGGACAGAGACGCAGATGGGGCCAGAGGGCCGGAGGAGGAATGCGAGGCTGGGAAGGAGATGTGGGGGAGGGACGGGGCTGGACGGTGGCGAGGGCGAGGAGACCATCCCCGGACCGTGGCCGCGAGACAGACACACGCAGCGGCAGCCTCAGCTTGACAAGGCCGGGGACAGACAACGGAGGATCCGAGGCCGAGGGCGGAGGAAGGAGCCCGCGGGGAGCTGCGACCTGCGGCCAGTGGAGCCCAGAGGCAGAGGCCGGGGTCCCTCCAACCTGACTTGTCCAGACGGCCACCCGAGCCTGCATCGTCAGGGCCCGGCCGGCCTGCCTCTCCGTTCCCTCTGCTCCTTTCTCTCCCCATGCCGCCAGGCCGCGACCTCTGGCCCAGACTGTGTGTGAGACCACTTTCTTCTCCTTCAGCCACTACCCTTCTCCTGAGCCCCTTTTCTTCTCCAGGAAGACCAGGTAGGCTCAGTCTGCCTCTGGCTATGGAGGCCCCTCCATGGATGGTCACTACTGTACATGCAGCGACCTAACGGGACACAGAATCTCTCCTAAGAGAAGGAACAGAAACCTCTTCTGCCTCTGCAGCTCCTCTGAAGAATGAAAGGAGGCATTTCCGCAGGGCCCCCAGCCTTCTTTCTAGGCTAGAATATTCTAGGGTCCTGCAGATGGGGAGCTCCAGCAACAGGAACAGGGCAGGTCCTCCCCATCAGCAGGGATCCTCAGGGGGTGAGAAAAGGACTCCTGGAATTTCCTCTCCCCAGTGTCACCAGCACCGTGGGGTACAGGCTTCTGCTCAATTCAGCTATACCCTGGCCTCACTTTTACTTGACACACAGGACTAGCTGTGCTCAATTTCTGTAAGTACTGCATGTCAGGGGCACTGTAAGTACTTTGAAACATTTTCTTAAATTATTTTTTAACTTTTTTGTTATGGTGGTAGTAAAATATATATGCACATAGAATTATCTAGGCATGGGGATATATACCTGTAATCTCAGCATTTTGGGAGGCTGAGGCAGGAGGATCACAAGTTCCAGCCAAGTCTGGACAACTTAGACTATATTTCAAAATAAGAAAAATGAAGATAAAAAAGGGATAGGACAGCAGCTCAATATGAAGTCCCTGAGTTCAATGCAGTAGCACAAAAACCCATAAAATCTCATGTTAAAGGACTTTTAATTGTGTGGTTCAGTGTTGTTAAATATATTCATCATGTTTCACAATCATCACCACTATTCATCTTCGAATCTCTTTTCACCTTGTAAAATCCAAACTTTGTACTCGTTTGGCAACAACAGCTTTCCCTTCCCACCTGGCCCCAGGGCCTGGCAATTGCCAATCTACTTCCCATACCTACACATTTGATGTTTGACTATGCTAAAGATTTTGTGTAGGTGGAATCATGTGTCCCCGCTATCTCAGGGACCATGTCATTTCTATCACTGAGTCATTGAGCCAGTTTTTTGTGACTGGTTTATGTCTCCTTTTAGGAAGCCTTCAACTTTGATCTACATTGTAGCATATGTCAGCATTTCTTTTCTTTTGAAGGCTGAATAATATTCTATGGTATGTCTATTTCCCCTTTCCCTTATCCTTTCTTCCACTGATAGACACTTACGTTGCATCTACGTTTTAGCTACTGTGAATATTGCTTCTATGATTGTGGACACACAAGGATCTCCCAGGGACTCTGCTTTCAGTTCGTTTTGGCATAAACTCAAAGGTAGAACTACAACATTATACCATAATTCTACAGTATTGTTATTATTTCAGGATCTGTTATACTATTTCTTTTTTCTTTCTTTCTTCCTTTTTTTTGAAGGAACCGGGGACTGAACTCAGGCCCTTCCTCGTGCTTGCCAGGGAAACACTTATTCCACTGAGCCATCTCCCCAGCCCTGCAATATACTATTTCCTACAGCAGCTGTGCCATTTTACATTCCCCCACAGTGTACGGGTTTCCAGCTTTCCACATCCCTGACAGCATTTGTTTCTCAACTTATTTTTCAGGGCTAACGTTGTAGGGGTTGAGAGCTGACACCTCAGATGCTTCCACAGTTCTTTCCACTGGTATGTGAGGCGCATCTCTCCGTGGACACATCGGCAGGGAGCCCAAAGGATCTCGGAGCTGTGGGATCAGGTGGGACCACCACTGTCCCAGACCCTGCAGGGGCTCTCTGATGCCCACATGATCGAATCCAAGCAATGTAATCAGCAACAAAGCTTCAGTTAGCTTTCTCCTCATTTTGGTTTGTCTTTTTCTTTTTTCTTTTTTCTTTTTTTTTTTTGAGACAGGGTCTCAAAAGATCATCCAGGCTGGCCTCCAGTTCTCAATCCTCCTGCCTCATCCTCCAAAGTGCTAAGATTACAGGCATGCACCACCAGCCACCCTGCCTGGCGTCAGCTTGGTTTTCTTTGCAGCTTACACGCACTCACTAATCTTTTTGTTCAGAGATGCCCTCTCTGGGTGGAGTGCTCACCCAATTCTCTGTGTACTACCCTCTTCCCCTATACCCAAATATGGCACTATTTAGCCATTGTTTCCACTTGGACATGCTTGTTGGAAGCCTTTCCTAATGTTCCTAGACAAGGTTGGGTGTCCCTGCTGTGTCCCCTTGTACCTCCCTCTTTTTGGGTACTCAGATCACCTTGCTAAGTCCAAGGTCTTCAGACAGAACTGTGTGCTGTTATTGTCCTTTTCTCCTCAGCCTCACCATATGGCATATCCAAGCCTTCTAGTATCGGATTTTCAAACTGAGTTAGTTAGTAGACTAACCTGAAATCTCTGCCCTCGCTTCCAGGGAAGGATTCCTCAACTCTCCATTCTCTGAAGAGGAATAATTCTCCTTTCTTCATCCCTCCACTCCCCAGTGCTAGGAAACTTCCTCCTTATTGGTTGGGAGAGAGTCCTTCTTCATCTGAGGAATTTGCATATGACCTTATCCCTTTCCTGGTGACAATGCTGGCCAGCAGTAGGAGCACTTGAAACTTTCATGGAAGGACAAGCAAGGAGCGAAAGGGAGGAAAAGAGGCCCATTTCTACTTCAGGTCCTGGTGACTGCTGTCTCAACATCTGGCCATGTCATTCTTATAGTTAGGTCCTTGAGCCAGTAAATTCCCTTCGGTCTCAACTGCTTTCAGTTAATCATCCAACACTTGCCATCAAGAGTTTCTGAAGACATGGCATTCTTACAGGAAATCAAATAGTGGTGCTTAGAAGTTTCATTGTAAAATGCATGTGACAGCATGACAGAGTAGGTTGGGCAGGAGCTGGCCTTCCCAGGCCTCAGGACTGTGGACTGTCTCCACATTCTTCTGTGTTTAATCTAGTTCAAGATGGATTTCTGTCAGTTTCCAGCAAAGGAATCCACACAAACAATTGGGATAAAATGTGGAATGATGCAGGCAGCCTGTTGGCACAGGAGATGAGAAGTAGCCCAAGAAAGGGGCTGGGTGCGGGGAGCAAGGTGGCTTCCTGGGACCTCACCAGAAGAATAAAAGGCAGAGCAGGGCAGGTTCTGCAAGGTCCCCACAGGAGAGAGGCTGGTGGAGGGTTTGACTTGGGGAGACCTTTCTCGTGAGACCCTCCCCTAATCGAACGTACTCCCAGGAGACCTAAAAGCACTTGGGCATGACACGCGGTCACAGCTGTCTTGCTCAGAAGCCTGGCTGGGGATGATGTTTTCTCTTCCAGGAGCGATGGTGGGTTCTGGAGCCTGACTACTGAGTACAGCCCTGGCTGTGCCAGTGCAGAGCTGTGAGGCTTTGGGTGAATTACATAACCTCTCTTTGCCTCAGTTTTCCCATCTGCAAATGGACATTTAAATGATTAGAGAAATTAAAGCATATAGTGTCTTCAGCTTGCCAGGGACAACTCACTCGGGCCCCCTCCTGTCCCTTTCTTGGACAGATTTCTTTTCCCCAATAAATATATTCTGCTCATAAAAAATAATGCATATAGTGTCTGAATTAATGCTTGGTATGCCGCAAAACAAACATTAAGTAAATTATTTTTGACTCTTCTCACTCCTACCAAGTGACTGGGCATGGCACAGCTGACAGGCCCAGACCAGATCTGGCCAGACTGTGTTGTGCCTGACACTTGGACGTGTTCTGCAGACACAGACCCTATCTTTGTACCAGAGCAAAAAAACTCAGAAGCTCTCAGGATCCTGCAAACCACCCAGCCAAGCCAGTTGTCTTTGCAGATGAAGAGACTGCAGCCCAGGGAGGGCTCCTGCAGAAAGAATACAGGTAGAAACAGAGGGAGGGGCTTGCAGGAAGGGTGCTCAGCTCCCAGCTCTGACGCCAGCTCACTCTGTAAGCCCAGACAGAGAATGGAGGGGGAAGGACCCATGCTCTGAAGAGCTCTTTCTGTCACAGTCACTTGGAGAGTGGAAGCCAGGGGTTCCCAGGTGCCACCACATTACTTCTCCCCAGTCTTTGGCTCTTCCCAGATCTCTGAGTAGTGGTCTCTTGGGTCCCGACTATGGTCCTCATGGGTGCTGATTGCTTTCAGCAGCCCTCTGCATTGCAGGGAGAGAGGATGAAGCAGTGGATCCTGCTGCCATCTCCTCCCCTCTGCAGCTAGGACTTTACCTTTGTCACTGTATAATCCTAACTAGAAGCCACAGTGGATCAGACATCCCAGTCCACACTCTAGTGAGTTATGGAACCTATTGTCAGTGGAGAGTCGGTACCTGGTTTGGTCTTGCTAATGGACTAGAACTTCTCTCACCCCATTATCTACCAACTCCATACCCAGCCTTCTTCCAAATCTCTGTTTTCTCCTGCTGTGGCTGCCTGGGCCAAGGAGGTGAGAGGCAAACACATTTGATGACCATTCTCCCTGGCTCAGGGTCTTGCTCATCCCTCTGAGATGGAACACTTATCAACCATTCTCTTTCTCTCCCCAGTGACTAAAACCACTCAATAATCTACTAGTAATATCCATTTTTGGTTTTGGATTCTAGAGCCCCAAGTATATAGACTTCAGGGTTCTCTGAAAGGTGAGGAAAGATCTTAATCCAGTTCTACAAGCAGTTTTTGAGTGACCCACGAGGAGCCTTCATGGGGCTGTCAGACACACGGGTAGGTCAACCTTGGATGCTTTGCCTAAGGACTGCCCCATCTGGTGGGCTTATGGGTACTTATCTGTGGGGTGGGGGAGGATTGCTCCTTAGAATGTTGTAGCTGTGCAAAGGAGTGGCACACTGGTGGTTTGCTGACTCTCAAAAAGAGAAAGGGAGGGGCTGGTGAGATTGCTCAGTGGTCTAAAGCACCTACTTAGAACAGGCTTAGCAAAGCACAGGGACCACGGTTCAATCCCCCAGCACCACATGCCAGCCAG
>NW_004524722.1:2858334-2869794 GCF_000260255.1 Octodon degus | reverse complement strand
GAGACAGGAGGATCACTACAAGTCTGAGCAGTGTACTGAGACCTTGTACCAAATAAAGGAGAGAGAGACAGGGAGGGAGGGAGGGAGGGAGGGAGAGAGAGAGAGAGAGAGAGAGAGAGAGAGAGAGAGAGAGAGAGAATTGTCCTAGCAAGCTTGTCCAGGTTATTGTATGTGAGAAGGAATCTGTCTAGTGGGCATTTATGGCCAGTACAGCTTATTTCTCCTGGGAACTGTCCCCTCCATCCACATGGCTATCCAGAGACCATTGCTCTCACAAGATACCGTCCTTTGTCCCACTTGGTTCAGGTGTATGTTCTGTTCAAAGATAGGCCAAGAAAGTCCTTCCCCACCATTTTTTTTTTTTTTTTTTTTTTTTTTGTGATTTGAACTTTATTTTTTAATGGCAAAAATTCTAAATCTAAAGCTCGAGAACTGTTTGCAACAATGAGCCCCATCATGCTGAGGAGGCAGGTGGTCTGAAGAAGTCAGCTGAGGCCCAAGATAAAGAGAACCATGTTAGGATTAAGTTGCTAGTTCCAGCTATTCCTGAGAATTCTCTACTTTTTCTTTTTTCCAAATTAATCGTTCAGCTCTTGATTGGATTTTACTGCCCAACACATTCTTCTTTATGTTTCATCTAGTTCAACTTCGATTTCTGTCAGTTCCCAAACAAAGGAATCACATAAACAATTGGAATCCATTGTGCAGTGATCAGACGGCAGGGCCTAAGATACGGAGCTGGCCGTATTGATGGAGAATGAGACGCATGAACACCCTTCCAGGCCAAGCTAGGAAATGAGCCTTCCTGCCCAGGTGGTAATGAGGCCCTTGGGAAAATTATGGCATGTTCTCTGTTGAACTTGACCTCCACCTTCTTACTCCTTTCCTGCCCTGTCACTGCAGCTTCAGAGGACTAATGGGGAAAGTGGTAAGATACTGGGATACATTGCCTACATTTGGCAACCTCAGGAAGATGCTTCTAGAGAAGGATGAGCAACTGAGTTGCTGGG
This sequence comes from Octodon degus, assembly GCF_000260255.1. Classification (NCBI taxonomy): domain Eukaryota; kingdom Metazoa; phylum Chordata; class Mammalia; order Rodentia; family Octodontidae; genus Octodon; species Octodon degus. The sequence continues at coordinate 2,868,784 of NW_004524722.1, read as the reverse complement.
GAGCAGTTGGAAGCCCCGCTCAAGGCTTCTGTGTGGTGGGATCTGAGGCTGCAGAGGGAGGGCAATTGTGCTCTGCAGGCTGGCCGTGGCCCAGTGCCTGGCTGCACGGTAGAGTGAGTGCATTGATTGATTGAAATGATGAGTGTTTGACAGGTAAGATGGGGAGATATGGGAAGATCTAGAGGGATTAGGGAAGTGTGACTCTTCTAGGCCCCCTGATCACCCTGCCTGATAACAAGAAAGAGTTGACATTTGGTATTCTTTCTTAGCATCTGAAACCATCTTTATGGGGGTCTGCCCATTAGCTCAGCTCTTTAAGTGATTGCTTAAACAAAGCAGTGAGGCTCAGGATGCTGTGGTTCAATCCCCAGATCCTCAAGCCTTTCCAGACCTGCCCTGAAGGCATCCTGAGCCAGCCCCCCCACCAAATCCTTCTGAAACCATCTTTAAGTTAGGGAAGCTGCCCACCTGAGAGAAGCCAGCTGCTTGCTTTGGGGATGCCTCTCACTACTAGGACCAGGCAGCGTGTTCACAACCCAAGCCAGAGTGCAGGCAGCCTCAGCTAAGGAAGCGAAGCCTCTCTTTGGGCACAGTGGGTTGTAGCAGCAGCTCACTCAGCTTGTTCGAGCACTGAGACTCACACGGCAGCCACATCAGCCAGGCAAGGGTAACTACACCATAGCTTCCTTTAGGGCACTGTCCTAGCTCCACACATGGCTCCGTGTTTGGCACTCCAGTCTTCCCACCAACAGTTGGAGATATTAAACTTCTCTTATCAATTCAGTGAAACTCTTATTACTGTCTTTGCTTAAATAAGATGGACTTAGTTCAGTTGTAATGAATGACTTTGAATTATACAAACGTCAGTACTTGATTGGCTGCGGGCATCAGACTCACACATGACTGAAATCTGGCTGAGGGCGTCAGACTCATACATGGCTGAAATCTGGCAATGGTTCTGTGGCCTCATTGGAGCTAAAGGCTGCAAAGAGTGGTGTCCAAATAGTTTATTACCAGTGGTCACCTTATGAAGGTTCCACTGAGGTAGGGTTGGGGGACTATAAGAGATCAGGATGAGGGGATGAGGGATAGCTGGATTGGGAGGTGGTGTGAAGAGCTCAAAGAGAAAGGAAAATAGGGACAAATCAGGCTCAAGGTTTGCTCAGAGTGAGAGTTAAAGTGTTTGGAATAGGGACAGGTGGGGATGGTTCTACACCAGGGGATTTGGACAGTTGAGAACTGGAGCCCTGGCTGAGGCATGGTTTGGTTAGGTGCACATAGAAAGTCTAAAATTACAATGGTATAACAATCACAGATGATTTCTTCTTTACTTCAAGGAAATCTGGAGGTAAGGAGTCTATGCTGGTATGTATGACTGCTGCTTTGATGTCAGGGATTCACATTTCTTTCTTCTATTTTATCTTCCTATGGGGGTGGTCTCTCTCTCTCTCTCTCTCTCTCTGTCTGTCTCTTCTAATATATTTTTAAAAAATTTTTATTTATTTATGTGTGTGTGTGTGTGTGTGGCCAGCTCAGCCCACCAGGGGGCGGGGCTGGCTGGCATGTGGTGCTGGGGGATTGAACCACGGTCCCTGTGCTTTGCTAAGCTTGTTCTAGGTAGGTGCTTTAGACCACTGAGCCATCTCACCAGCCTGTCTCTTCTAATTTTAAAAGTTTTATTAGTACATGTTTGCAGTCCATAATGATCACATGTATCTTGAGGAGTTGGTGCAAGTCCCAGACACATCTCAATTCTTTTTATCTCCCCTCCCCATCCTCAACACAGGGTTCCCATTCTCATGTTTGCTTACTGTTCTAAAGTGGCTGCTGGCGTTCCAGCCACCCCACCTGCATTCTAAGCAGCAAGAATGAGGAAGAAGGAACACAAAGCACATCTCTCAGTGAGATGTCTCCCTAGAAGAGGTCTTCTTAGAAATCCCATGCAAAACTTGTTTACTTTTCATTAACCTGAATTTAGCCATACAGTCCCATCAAACTGAAAAAGAGGCATAAAGTAGGGTGTTGACTGGATATGTTGGTATCCCAGATTAAATAGGGTGTTTGTTGTTGAGGAATAAAGAGAGAATGAGTACCAGAGAGGTGTACTTACCCCTTGCTTCATGACAAATTACTGTACCATCTACCAGTTTAAAACATTCCACATATGCTAGGTTGTGGTTTCTAGGGACCAGCAATCTGGCAGTTTCCTTGAGTCTGCTGTTTTGGGGTCTCTGACAAGGCTTCAGTCAAGGCACTGGCCCACTTCAGGCTCTCATGAAGGGGGCTGATGAAAGCAGGATCTGCTCACGCACGAGGTCATCGTCAGGATTGGGCGGCTGTGAGCGGCCGGGCTGCAAGGGCTCAGCATTTGGGTGGAGGTTACCTGCATTCCTAGCCACGTGGGCCCCTCCACCAGGATGAGCATGCAAGGGCTGGAGGGACCACGGGACACCAGCAAGACAGAAGTCAGTCTTGTAACCTAACGTCAGAGGGCCATTCCCTCAGCTCTTCCATACTGTGTTCCTTAGACGCAAGTGACATGGTCCCAGGCACTCTTGGGGACTGGAGACCATATTGGAGGTGGGGTCCGGGAAGGCAGAGCTGTCCCTGCCACAGGCAGCCAGCAGCCTCTACCATAACCTATGCTATGTCCTTTCCCTCCTGTTTTCTCCTCTTGCTTACAGACCAAGCCGACTTCCCCACAGCAGGTGCCTGGCAAGAAGGAGCCAAGTGTCTCCTTAGCCCAGGGCCTCACTGTCTCTACACCCCAGCCAGGGCCACACCCCAGGACCCTGAGGGCCAAAAGGGCAGTCAGAAGCATAGGAAGGCCTTGCCGCCAGAAGGAAGTGGCAAGTACACATGGGGGTGGGTTCTGAGGGCTCTGGGCTGTGGAGGAGGAACAGAATTTAAAGTTAGGCTGAATTTACCAACCTGAGGTGCACAGAGTCTAGATTTCATGTGTCAAGTTAATTTTCTCCTAAAGTCTATGATAACATTTATTTATTTCTTTGTTCATTTATTTTTATGTATTTGGACAGGGTCTCACTACTCAGCTCAGACTCATAGTGATCCTCTTGTTTCAGCCTTCCCAGCGCTACGATTATAGGCCTCTGCAACCAAGCCTGGTCTCTAGGTGCCGGCTCAGCACCCCTGAGGGGTGGGGCCAGTGCAGCATGTGGCTCTGGGGATCAAACCCTGGTCCCTGTGCTTGCCTAAGCGGCTGTTAGTCCACTGAGCTATCTCGCTGGCCCTGATAATATTGTATTTAATTTGTTACATTTCCATCTACATATTCTAGGAATCCATTTTTTTGGTGCATTTCAAAGTAAACTGCATGTAATACAGTTGGTCCCTATAATGCATAAATTAGTGTTAGTCTCTGCCATATGATCCTCCCGCCTCAGCCTCCCCAGAAGTAAGGACTATAGGCTTGAAATGCACCTTTTTAAAAATAGGTCAGGTCATCACCGGCCAAATAGCTCAGTGGATTAAAGGGCCTGCAAGCAGGCACAAGGGCCAGGGGTTTGATTCCGGGGCCTGCAGTGCCACCCCCCCCCCCCAGGGTGCGCCGAGATGGCAATTGAGGCTGGGCCTGGTGATGCAGGCCTATAATCCCAGCTCTTGGGAGGCTGTAAACAGGTGGATTACTACAAGTCTGATCTAGTAGTGAGACCCTGAACACCCTGTGGACCCTTCCCTAAAATACAAAAAAACAGGAAAAAACAAAACAAAACAAAACAAAAGAAAAGGCAGGGTCTTACTGTGTGGCCCCGGCTGGCCTTGAACTTGCAGCAATCATTCTGCCTTAGCCTCCTGAGTGCTGCCATTTCAGGCGTGTACCAACACTCCTGGTGAAACGTGCAAATCTTTGTGTGTGCGTGTGTGTGTGTGTGTGTGTGTGCGCGCGCGTGTGTGTGTGTGTGTAACCAGGGATTGAACTCAGGCCCTTGCACTTGTCAGGCACACGCTTATTCTACTGAGCCATCTCCCTAGCCCGAAATGTGCAAATCTTAAATTGTCCTGTTTAGTAAGTTTGAAATAGAAATATACCTCACACCTCTTCTGGATCAGTTTCAACTCTTATTCCCTCTGCAGTAACTACTCTTCTGGAGCTGTCTACTACAGACTAGAGTACCAGCCTGCTCTTGAATTCTTTGGTGTACTGTGTGTCTTCTTTCACTAAGCTTCATGGTTTTTTTTAAATCTGTTTTTTGTATTTTAGGGAAGGGTCTACAGGGTGTTCAGGGTCTCACTGTGTAGATCGGACTCGTAGTGAAATGCCTGTTTACAGCCTCCCAAAAGCTGGGATTACAGGTGTGCCCCACAACACCCAGTCTCAATTGCCATCTCAGCACACCCCCAGGGGCCGAGCCAGCATGGCAGGCCTGGGGATCAAACCCCTGACCCCTGCTCCTGAGCTTCATGTTTTTTAAGATTGATCCATATTGTATGTATCAATAGCTCATTACTTCTTATTGCTGATGAGACTACCATTGGATGTGTCTGTGTAGGTGGAATTCTAAGATGCCTCTTGATGAACATGCATGGTGTGGTCCCCAGTAGGATGGGCTCTTTTATGTCATAGAGCACAGTTGACTTTAAAAAGGGGTAATTACCTGGGCAGACCTTTACAGCAGGGTCTTACAGGTCAGAAACAGCAAGCAAGGAGTTCCACTCGAGGAAGATCCTTCATATCTGGATACATGGTGCAAAGAGTGGTTGACCTCTAGGAGCGGGGTGACCTCCAGCTGTCAGAGGTTGGGAAAATGGCACCTCAGTCCTGCAACCTCAAGAAACAGAGTTCATCCAAAGCTCAGTGAACACAGCTGTGATTCTAGCTTTGTTGATCTGGAAAGGAACACAGCTTGGCTGACACCTGAGGTCCCAAGCAAGTGAGAAACCAGCCGTGCCCTGCCAGGCTTCTGACCTACGGAACTGTGAGCTAAACGGATGTTGTTTTAAACTGATAAATGTGGGGCTCTTTGGTATAAGCAACGAAACACTAACAGATACCGTGCCTTGTTTAGCCATTCTGCTGGCTTTCTCATTTGGGGCTGTTATGCAACGCTGCTATGAATACTCATGTGCTTTATTTTCAGATATGTTTTCATTTTTCTTGAAGTTGTTGGGTTCATGGGGAAGAGCTATGCTTAGATTTATGTTTTTCTAAAAGTTCTTGTCATTTTATACTCCCACCAATAATATATGTGAATTCCACCTCCTCATCAACATTAACTATTATTTATTTATTTATTTATTTATTTAGAGTTATGGTCTCACTATGTAGTTCAAGCTGGCCTTGAGCTCCCTAAGTAGACCAGGCTGGTCCCAAATTCATGGTAATTCTCTTGCTTCAGCCTCCTGAGTGCTGGGATTACAGATGTGCACCAAATGTTGGTCTTCCAAATTTCAGACTTCCTGGGGGATAGACAGTAGATTTACTGCTTTTTTCAGTTGGTTGACTGAAGCCAGAATTTTATGTTAAAGTGAAATGAAACCAAGGTGCCCCGAATCCTTTGATATGTATAATGCAGAAAAAAGAATCCAAACAATTCAGAAGAGGGGGACATCAGTGTGGGTTCAGAAGCGTGACGCACCCCCAGCTCTGTCCCTGAGGTGGACTGTGTGAGGGGGGATAATGTCTTTAGAAAGTGCTGTAGGAACTGCCTTCTGTAGGGCAGGCATGGAGGGGAAGGTGTAGCAGCTGCACGGAGTTTCCTGACTGCATCCAAGATGACGGGGCCCTGGGCTGGGGAAGGTGGGCATAGTACCTGCCTGCCAGGGGCACGCTGGGGCTGGTGACCCTAATTTGGCAGCCGTTCTGAGAGGTCTGATGTGCAAGGCATTGATTGATCTTTGAGATCATTGAGTCTCTCGGACTAAAGGAAGTGGAGAATTTACTCAGATCCTAACGGGTTGGCTTGTGAGGTGGAGCTGGTAACCACTATGCACAGAAGCGTGACTGGCTTGTAAATCTGAAAACCCTCTAGAACCAGTAAAAGAAGGGCGAAGACAGCAGGATAGAGCCAGGGTCTTGCCCATTCTTCTGGCCTGGGTTCACTCACAGACTTCGAGCCCTTGGAGGGGCATGAAGGCAAGTACACGTTTATAAATGTCTGCGTGTCTGCTCCCAGCTCCTTCCCCAGTGACCTTCCAGGGTGACCGCCGTGGCTCAGGTTGGGGTGACTGCCATGGCTTGCGTTGTGTGCCCCCAAAATGTGTGCTGCAGTCCTTGCCCTGGTACTTGTGAAAGATGACTGTATAGGAAATAGGTTCTTTCCACACGCGATCAAAGGAAATTTTGACAGAGATACAGAACTGTGTAAGGACAGAGGACAAGATGCCTAGTTTATGGCCCTTTGTTAAACTAGTAGCTCTATGGGCACTGTGCACCCTTGGGGATCTTGGGGATCTTGGAGATTACACCTGATCTCTGGAGTTGTACTGGCACAGTGTCTGCCCCTCGAGGTGGAAGATTATGGAGACAAGCTATAAACTGACTTGTGACTCCAGTTCAGTGGTGGCAAACCTATGACATGCATACTGCAGCAGGCTGTTTGTATCCCTGAAAGCTCTAGATGGTTCGCCATCATTATTCTAGTCTATCTCACTGTCAGTCCAGTACTTACACCTGTTCTGCCCTGAGTCCAGCAGCCGCTGCTGCATTGATAAGATGGATAGGTACATGTAGTTCCCGTCCATCCCTCCAATCCATGAAATACATCTATTGTAGCTGAAAGCCACAGTGCTCCCCATTAAAATCATAAACATAGACCAATAATGTTTTGCTGGTAGAAAAGGAAAATTAGGGCAAATACCAAAGACCTGAAAATTCACAGGTGAAAATCCCTTTTACCCATTGTACTCACCTGTTCGGCTCCTGCAGCAGTCAGCAGGACCTTTGAGAGTGATAGCGGATTACTGACAGTGAAGATGGATGAGGATTCCACGTACACTGTGCTTCCCTGGGTGGCTTTTGGACTACACCCGATCAACAGAGCCTCTCCACTTGTACAAAGTTATTAACTTGCACACTCTTTCCTCTCTATTTCAATAAACAAAGAAAAGCAGAGGTCATCCTGCTTACCTGCCTCTTAGCATCCTGTAAGACCTCACATGGGTCCACTAGGATTAGGACAAAATGCTGATAAAGCCTGAACACCAGGAAGCACTGGGCACTGCGATGGGCTGGGTGTGCTTCTATTTCCCACCAAAGCTCAAGTTTGCTTGCCCAGGTGGTGCGGTTGGGAAGGGGTCTTTAAGAGGCCTAACTTAGGGAGGGGCTTAGTTTTCAAGCAGGTTATAAAGTGAGCCAGGAACCTCACCACCCTTAACTCTCTCTTTCACTTCTGCTCTACTTCTACCACAGAGCCCTCCCAAGATACGGAGCTGGTGTTGGCCGCGCGCTCTGGGACCTGCAGAACTGTGAGCCACAGCAAGCCTTTTTATTTCCTTTTTTTTTTTTTTTTTTAATCTTTTCTTGTCTCTTGTTTTCATTTATTACGCTTTTAAAAAAAACATTTACTTGGGGGGCCGGGGAGATGGCTCAGTGGAATAAGCGCTTCCCTGGCAAGCACAAGGGCCTGAGTTCAATCCCCGGTTCCGCAAAAAAAAAACAAAAACAAAAACAAAAAAACAACAACAAAAAACATTTACTTGGGAGACAGTAGGGCAGTAATTGGTCTGACATGACGAGCAGTACATATTTAGAAGACTAGAGTGACAGGCATTCCAAGCATGACCCTAGTGTTACACATTGCTATCTTCAGTGCAGTTGTTTAGGTTACAGGTATCAGCATATATATTTAGTCAAGGTGAGAATCCTACCAATTAATTAACTGCTACTTTCAAAAACCTGCTGAAGATTCTCAGGATCATTGCCTTCACCCTCTTGTGCATCAAGCCTTTTTATTTCAAGGTTCTCTTCAGGTATTCTGTTAAGAGACCAGGAAAATGGAACGAGATGGGTACGCCAGATGCCTGAGTGGGTCGGCAGTGTCAGTGTTTGGATTTTGCTCATTCTCCTAGGCTTGTGGTACTACCTTGCTGCTGTTTTCTTTTGCGATTCTTGGGTGGTATATGACCAGCATATTTGTTCAGTATCTTTTCATGTGCTCATTTTCTGTCTGGTCCTTCCTCTTCGAGAAGCTGTTTTGTTTTTTTTTCCGCTTGTTGATAATTTTTTAAGTCAAGGTGGTTGTTTGCTTGCTGTTCCTTGTATATTTTGGATACTGGTCCTTTATCAGGTAAGCACTTTGTCAAGATTTCTCCCAGTCTGTGGCTTGTCTTTATTTTTATTTATTTATTTATTTTTTGTCTTTCCACTCTTGTAAGCATCTTTTACAGAGGAGAAAACCCTTATTTTATTTTTAGTACTGGGAATTGATCTCAGGACCTTGGACTTGCCCTGCAGTCGCTGTGTGGCTAAGCGATATCCCTAGTTCCAACCCTAATGTTAATAAGCTCCAATTTACATGTGTTTTCATCCATGAATTGTGCTTCTGGGGTTGTACCCAGAAATGTCACTAAACCCAAGGTCACAGAGATTTTCTTCTGCTATCTAGGACTTTTGTAGTCTTGCATTTTATATTTAGGTTTATGATCCATTTATATGTATATTTTCAACAATTGTTTTATCAAAGTAAAATGTATGATTTCAAAAAGACTTATAAAGACAAACATCAGTCTTGCTACCTCTTTTATTATTATGTTTTTAATGTATTTAGTGTAGGGTCTCACTACACAGATCAGACTTGTAGTGAGCCTCCTGTTTTCTTTTTTGGCAGAAACGGGGATTGAATTTAGGCCCTTGCGCTTGCCAGGGAAGCGCTTATTCAAGTGAACCTTCTCAGCCCTCCTCCTGTTTTCAGCTGCCCCAGCTCTGGGATTACAGGCATGTGCCAGCACGCCCTGACTCGGTGGACTGCTCATCTCGCCCAGGGTGTGACTGGTGTGGCATATGGTGTCAGGAATCGAACCCCAGTGCCTGCGCTTGCCTAAGCAGGTGCTTAATCCGCTGATCTATCTTGCCAGCCCTCTTCTACCCCTTTTTAATCCATACATTCTATTCTCCAAGCTATTTTACCTATTTACTTTGCTTGATATTGATCTCTGTATACTTAAATAAACAAATGAGTCATAGCTAACATTTATTGAGTATTTATAATGTGTTAAGCTTGGTCTGAGTGCTTTGAATTGCATTGCTGAATACTCAAGTGACCTTAGACGACAGGTACTATTTCTATTGTCATTTTAGAGAAAGACCCAGGAGTGAGGGGTGAGGCAGTTTACATGAGGTCGTATGGCTAGCACGAGGCAGGGTCAGCGTTCAGTCCTGGACAGCGTGTTCTTTCAGTACAACATGTTTACCCTATGAGTTCTTGCTATATGGATTTTAGGGTACTTATTCATTTGAAAATTTTCTTTTAGGCTATTTATCGACTTCCTGATTTGAACGTGTACCGCTCTGCACCACTCAAATCCTCAGCTTGTCCTCTAAGATCTCAATAAATCACATTTCACTGAAACTAAGACATAATTGATTTTTTTTTTCAGGTAGCAAAACCAGGCTTTATTTTTGGAAAAAACAATTGGATTGGGTTTTGGTGAAGGGCAAGGGCAAGGAGGGGCCCCCCAGGCAGTAATGTCCCCTCCAGGGTGGGCTGAGGGCTAAGCTCAGCCTCGGGTGGGTCTCTTGCTCCCAGTGTCCCCTTGTACAGCTGTCTCCTCGCTGGCTCTGGGGCAGCCTCGTGAGAGGTGGGGCTGGAGAGGCTGCTGTGGCCCAGTCACTTGGGCAGGACATCAGACAAGACATAATTGATTGTAAAACACACCTTTATATAACACTAAGAAGGACAAAAATGTCTAAAATATCACAATGCTCCCTTAAAATTTTTATTTTATATTTATTGGAGAACAGTTTCTAAAGATTTGAGATATATAATTTATTATGTATCAGTGCTGTGCACGCATACACTAAAAAGAAAAATACAATCAGCACGGTGGCACATAACCTGTAATCCCCGCTATTCAGGAGGCTGAGGCAGGAGGATTGAAAGTTTGTGGCCAGCTTGGGGAATTTATTTTTTGTATTTTAGGGAAGGACCTACAGGGTGTTCAGGGTCTTACTACTAGATGGGACTTGTACTGATCCGCCTATTTACAGCCTCCCAACAGCTGGGATTACAGGTGCGTGCCACCACTCCCAGTCTTTTTTTTTTTTCATAATTTTATTGATAAACAAATAGCAGGACGTTCTCTCTTTGCCGCATCTCCAGCAAGAATGAAGACCATTCTTAGCAATCAGACAGTCGACATTCCAGAAAATGTCGACATCACTCTGAAAGGATGCACAGTTATTGTGAAGGGCCCCAGAGGAACCCTCCGGAGGGACTTCAACCACATCAATGTGGAACTCAGTCTCCTTGGGAAGAAAAAGAAGAGGCTCCGA
>NW_004524722.1:2856125-2858229 GCF_000260255.1 Octodon degus | reverse complement strand
AGATCCTATTTACAAACACCATTAGAACATATCATTCTGTTCATTAACAGAATGTAACTATATATCTATCCACTCCCAGTCTTAATTGCTATTTTAGCACACCCCAGGAGTAGGGCCGGCCCCAGCCCCTGAGCCTGATTGCAGGTGCTTTAATGCGCTGAGCGATTTGGCCGGCCCTAGTTTGGGGAATTTAGCAAGACTTTGTCTCAAAATTTTAAGAAGTTGGGGATGTAGCTCAGTGGTACAGCACATGCTTAGCATGGTAAGGTACTGGGTTCAATCCCTAGTACTGGAGGAAAAAGACACAAGCAAATAATTGGTTAACATTATTAAGCCCTGTCCTTCTATTTTTTGGCAATATTGAGCACTGAATCCAGATGAGTTTACATCTTTATCCTGCCCCTTTCCGTTCCAAGACAGGATCCTGGTGAATTGCCTAGGCTGGCTTTGAATTTGTGATCCTCCTGCCTCAGCCTTCTAAATAGCTTGAATGAACGTGTGCACCACTACTCCCAACTTCTAAAATCATTTATATTGAGAGCTCCATTCTTTTGAATTTTTTTCCTCCAGAGATGTCAATGTTCATATTTTTAAACACCGTATCAAACTTTGTGTTTTTAAGGGTTTTGGTTTTGTAGCATTTTAAAATAGAGACTATTATCACCAGTGGAGTTGTCACCAAAGCACTGATCTTCATGCAGGAGGTTTTGATGTTACCACTCCTTGATTTTATACATGAAAACTTTTATTTTTTAATTTTTTTTTTTTTTTTTTTGGCGGTACCAGGGATCGAACTCGGGGCATTGCACTTGCCAGCTGAGGCTACGCAGGCGCTTATGCCACTGAGTTTTATCCCCAGCCCCTTTGAAAACTTTTTAGACATGAACCAGTACTCACTGCTTTCTCAAATGGCCCTTAAGTGTCTTCTGTATTGAAACCCACTTGGGCCACCAGCAGTATCTGCTTGTCCCCGTCCAGGGCGTCTCTGTCATGCTCACTGCCTGGCAGGAATCTTGACACATGTCAGGTTCATGTTTTCTTAAATTTCAGTTTGATAATGCCTGTATCTTGGAACCCATTCAAAGAGAAAAACAAGTGTGTACACATTTAGTTGTATCATTATTTAGTTGGAATTGAACTGTGAGTATATCATACACTGTATGGTTTACGTACGTTAACTGCCTTGTGCAGAGTGTTGCTTCTTCTAGAATAATCCACTTAGCTTTCCAAGTGTGTGTCGTTGGGGAGTCCCCAGAGAGCCTCCTTCCACGCAGTCAGACCCACCGAGGCTCTGTTATTCCCAATAGTTTTTCCAGGAGGCGTGTCCCTTCTGCACTTTCTGGGGTAGATTGGATCATCCCCGGATGACTGCCTTCTCCCTGGTACAGAATTCTCCCTGTGCACTGGGGGTCCCTGCCCTGTGGCAGTTCTCCCTACTAGGTCGGAAGGCATCACTCCACCCCACTGGGGCTGAGCTTGGTCCTAGCACTTTCTCTGGCTCTAGGTCGTCAAAAAACATGAAAAGAGTGGAGGGTCTAAGGGTGCTTGTGCAGGTTGGCGTGCTTCTGGAGCTTTGCAGTCCCCACGAGAGAGCGCGGCTTGATGGCTGTTGGCTCAAGGAAATTAAGAAGACCCAAGGAGACTCTTTTCTTGTGGTACCAGGGGTTGAACTCAGGACTAGCGCTTGCCAGGAAAGCACTTCTTCTACTGAGCTATCTCCCCAGCCCACCTGAGGAGACTTTAAATCTCAGGACCCAGCCAAGCCTAGGTGAGCCAGCTTTTGATTACAGACCTGTAGACATGAGAAACTTGCTCTTGTGAGCCATGAGACTGTGAGGTTTTCTTAATAGACAAAGCCCAGCCAGCATACCTCCCCTCTGCCTGCACTGGTCCTGACTGACAGCTGCTCTGTGGGCTGCTCTTTCGGGGAGGCTGCTTTGGGAGTGCCCTTGCCTGTCAGGAGACCTGGAGCCTCCATTCGCTGGCCTCTGTGTCTTCCCTTTTCTGCGTTTATTTCCTTGGTTAAGTGAGGCACATTTTCCAGGGCCTTTCTGAGAAGGGCTGCGTGGGAGGGAGATATGGGTGTGATTAAAAGATTCGGCGG
>NW_004524722.1:2853556-2855845 GCF_000260255.1 Octodon degus | reverse complement strand
CCTGTGCTTTGCTTAGCTTAGCTTGTTCTAAGTAGGTGCCTTAGACCACTGAGCCATCTCGCCAGCCCCTGGAAGTCCTCGTTCATGAGTGACTGTAGTTACACTCGTGGCTGCCTTGGCGCTCTGAATGGATTCGAAGTGTTTCCCTCTCCTGCTCTTTTTATTTTTGGGAAGAGCCAGAAGTTGCATGGTGCCCGATCTGGTGAATAAGGTAGAAGAGGACATACTGTAATGCGTTCACGTGACAGGGACTGCCAGAAATGTTTTCAGTCAACTGAGGACCTCGAGGTAGCCCCTGCGGCACAAAGACGCTCAGGAAAAGGGACTTCGAGCCATCTCAGCGTGTCAAGCACAGTGGAGATCCGAGGTTGGAAGGTGAGGGGAGGTGAGGGAAGAGAAGGGGAACAGAAAGAATTAAGATGTGTTGCATACGTGTGCTTATCCTGAGGCACATAGAAGCTTATGAACTGCAGACATGCACTAATAAAAAATTGCAAAAAAACAAAAACAAAACAAACAAACAAAAAACCCCACTTTGAATCATTTCTTGTCTTTCTCAGCCCGCACTTCGCCTCACGTTGTCCCAGCCCCTGGTGCGTCAGCCCCTGAACTCCTCCTGTCCCGTGGTCTGAACTCACATCTTTCCCTGGGCAGCTACTGTGTGCTTACTCTCATTCTGCAAACTCCTTTATTCATTTTAAAGACATTTTTTTTTACTTTAATAGCGTAGCCAATTTCATCAGAGAGAAAAAGCAGTTTATAATGTCTCACTGATTAAATAATCAGTGATAAAAGTATTGGGTAAGATGATTCAAAACAGTAGGGAAATTAGAAAGAAAAGTATAAATAAAAAGTAGCCCATTGGGGCCGGGGAGATAGCTCAGTAGAATAAGTGCTTCCCTAGCAAGCACAAGGGCCTGAGTTCAATACCCAGTTCCTCAAAAAACAAAACAAAAACAACAAAGTAGCCCATAGAATGTACAACAGGAAGGGCGAATTCTCATGTAAGCTGCTTTCTTCCCCTAGCGCAGTTCCTTGATTTCTTCTGGAAGTTAAAAATGCCAGAGAGGGAGGCACACGCCTGTATCCTGGTTCCTCGGGAAGCTGAGGCAGGAGGATTATGAGTTTGAGCCCAGCCTGGCCTATAGAGTGAGACTGTTAGAAAATAAAAGAGACAGGGCTGGCCATGGTGGGTCGCACGCCTGTAACCTGCGCGCTTGGGAGGCAAACGCGTCACCGTGAGCCAGAGGCAGGAGGGTCACGGAGAGCCAGAGCTGCGTCGAGAGGTCAAGGCCAGTCTGCACTAGATAGCAAGACCTTGTCTCAGAAACAGAAAAAGCCAGAAGAAAGAAAGAAAGAAAGAAAGAAAGAAAGAAAGAAAGAAAGAAAGAAAGAAAGAAAGAAAAGAAAGAAAGAAAAGAAAGGAAGAGTTAGGTATGTAGCTCTTGGCACAGCGCCTGCCTGGCAAGTACAAGGTCCTGAGTTCAATTCCTAGTACCAACAAACAAACAAACCCACAATAACCACAAAATTAAGAAGTAGGGAGATTTTGTTGAAGAGGACCAAGAGACAGGGAGAAGGGAAGGGGGAGGAAAAGGGCTGAACATCAGAATTGAGATGTATTATGTCCTTGTACCAGCCCTGCATCAGGAATGTGCATGTTATATACTGCAAAAATATGCTAAGAACATTTTTTTTTTTTTTAAATTAAGATGCGGCCAGCGAGATAGCTCAGCAGCCTAAAGTGCCGGCTTAGGCAAGTTTAGGCACACACATGGGACTGCGGTTCAACCCCTGCCACCACATACCACGCCAGCCCTGCCCTCAGGGCCACCTAAGGGGGGAGAGGGCGAAATTGAGATGAACTGTGGCTGGGTGTGGTGGTGCATCCTACGATCCCAGCGCTGCAAGTTTGAGTCCAGCCTGGGCAGTGTAGTAGCTTAGTGAGAAGATGTCTCAGAGCAACAACAAACCCAAAATGGATGGGGCGGGGATGTAGCTCAGTGTGCAGGTCCTGGGTTCAATTCACACGTGTGGGGAGGGGACTAGTGATGTAGCTCGGTTGGAGCAAATGTCCAGTTCAGTCCCCAGCACAGAGATAAACAGACACCCTTATCTGTAAGTATTTGCTGCAGGCACACATACGCATGTAGACACAGGGATACAGATGGGAGTCTGTATAGTGTTCTTGGAGATATTTTCTTATTGGCTCATGTTGATTCTTCTAATATTCTTTTTACTGGCTGTATAGTATTCCTTCAAATACATGCACTGTAATATGCTGTGATG
>NW_004524722.1:2850998-2852444 GCF_000260255.1 Octodon degus | reverse complement strand
GATCCTCCCGCCTCAGCCTCCTGAGTGCTGTGATTACAGGCCTGCGCTACCACACCTGGAAACTGGGAATCTTTATGGTTGTAAGAACAGAACCTCCACCTGAAGGCATCTCCAGCCAGAGGAGAAGCACGTTTTAGGGAAGCACGTTTTAGGGGTGCTCTGCAGTCTTGCAGGACAATTTGAGCATTCATGGTCAGTCTTTCCTCGGTTCAGTGGCTGATTTACTCAGCCAGACACGGTCAAATGGCCGCACTTCTCCCAGCTTCAGTTTTCTTGGTTGTACACTGAGATCTTGCCCAGCTTGAGGATGACTGAGCACATGGGGTGAGGCACACTGCGGGCGAAGCAAAGGAACGTGATCAGATGACACTTGTTAGAGCGCAGTCCTGAAGACTTCTGGCATTTCTTTCGTGTTTTGATTTTTGTGTCCAGACGGCCCCCAGAGCCTCATGTGGTCATAGGTGGGGCTTTTTCAGAGGTGGCCGGATCTAATGTGTGATGCTGGGATTGATTCACGGTGCCACACTAGGATCAAAACTATGAGTGCTGCCCGCCCTGCATCCCCTGCAGGGTGAGCTCTAAGGGGCAGGGGGAGCTGTGCTCGCCCAGCGCTGCCGCCCGAAGGATGGCTGTCCTCTGGAGGCCCGGGCGCCCCTGCTGCCCTGCCCTGCCCTGGAGCCGCTCATTCGGGGCTGAAACCTCCACAAACGGAGCTAAATAACGCTTCCCTCCTTTGACTCTGGGTGTCGGGAATTTTGTCTCAAGACAACTTTATGCAAGACCATGATGACAGGAGCAGGGACAGCTCCAAGTGTTGTACACTGTCACTCCATCCAGTCCCAGAGCCCTTCAGCACCTGAAAGAGGCTCTGACTGCCCTGAGCCCTCGGCGAGCACTACCTTTTCTTCCTTCATGGATCTGCCTGTTCCAAATAGTTCATGTAAATGAAATTATGTACTATGAGGTACGATAGAAAATAAAGGTGAAGGTTTAAATTAAAAAAAAGCAATGAAAGACGCAGTGCCATCAGTCCTCCAAAAGATATTCTCCCTTGTGTTGAACGCACTTATGCCATTTCTCCTGCCACTTTCTGAAGCAGTTCTAGAAGTCCTCTTGCGAGTGTCTTCAGTTGTGCTGTGGGGTTGCCTGGCTATCCTGAATTGATTCAAATGCTTACCTTCCATTATATATATATATTATTATTTTTTTTTCAGAACCGGGGATTGAACTCAGGCCCGTGTGCTTGCCAGGGAAGCACTTATTCCACTGAGCCATCTCCCTGGCCCCTCCGTTATAATTTTGACGCTGGAAAAGAATCAGAGGCAGCAAAACACTGTGCCCACCCCAAAAGAAAGGAGCTTCCCCCGCCGCCTCTCTTTGTTCTATCCAGGCCAGGCTGTGGGGCAGCGCTTCCTGCCTTCAGGGTGAGTCTCTCCTTAATCACAT
>NW_004524722.1:2849342-2850638 GCF_000260255.1 Octodon degus | reverse complement strand
CTCCCTCTCTCCCTCTCTCCCTCTCTTCACACTGGGAATTGAACCCAGGCTCTTCATGCTCAGCTACATCCCAGCCCTTAAAACTATTGTTGTTTTTCCCATTTTGATGTTCCTGCCTCAGCCTCCCAACGTGCTGGGGTTGCAGGTGTGTACCACCCTGGCTTCTTCATCTGATCTTGACTTCCTATTCTTCTGTCTTTGTGGGTTTGTAGTTTTCCCATTTTTTGGTACAGGGTCTCACTACACAGCTTGGACTCATAGTGATCCTCCTGTTTCAGCCTTCCCAGCGCTGGTATTATAGGTGTGCCACCATGCTTGGTCTTGGTGGCCAGCTCAGCGCACCCACGTAGGGGCTGGCACGGCATGCGGTACTGGGGATTGAACCTGGGTCCTTGCACTTGCCTAGGCAGGTGCTTAGACTGCTGAGCTATCTCCGTGGCCCCATCTTAACCATTTTAAGTGTACATTTCAGTGGTATTAAAGTCCTATGATTTCTACAACCCTTGCCACCACCTACTGTAAGTGGCAGAACAGGTTCATCACCCCAAAGAACACCCTACACTCATTGAGCAGTTGCTTCCAACTCTTCCCCTTACCCAACCCCATGCAGGGAAGGTTTAAACCACCCATTCCATAGTGCTTCATCTGTAAAACCGAAATTGTATACCCCCAGCAACCAGCATCGGGCTTTCTGTCTCTGTGATCTTAAATATGCTGAGTACCGCATATATTTGGAACCACACAGTACTGGTCTTTTTAATGACTAGGTTATTTCATCCACAGTAATGTCCTCAAGGTTCATCTGTGTTGCATATGTCAGAATTTCCTCCTTAAAGGGTCCAATTATTCCACTGCCATGTTTTGCCTGCCCATCCATCCGTGGGTGCTTCTGTGTTGTAACTACTGTCAATTACGCTGCTGTGAATGTGGATGTATAGCCAGCTCCCCAGGACTCTGCTTTTCAATTCTTTAGGGTATGTACTCAGAGGTGAAATGGCTGGGTTATATCATAATTCTATTATTTTTTTGAGAAACTACCATGCAGTGTGCCACAGTGGCTGTTATGGTTTAGATTGAAAATGTCCCCGGAAGGTTTCCTGTGTCCAGCGTTGGGGCTTTTGGGCGGTGATCAGGTCACAGAGGCGCTGCATGCGTCCGTGGATTAACCCCTGATGAGTTCATAGATGAAGATGCTGTCGGGGGCGGGGTGGGGCTGAAGGAGGTGGCCTAGAAGGGCGGGTTTTGGTTTTTTTTTGGGTGGAACTGGGGATTGAACTCAGGCCCTTGCGCTTGCCA
>NW_004524722.1:2847166-2848602 GCF_000260255.1 Octodon degus | reverse complement strand
CAGTGACCCTCCTGCCTCCGCCTCCCAAGTGCTGAGATCTCATGCGCGTGCGCCCGTGCCTGGTTTGCCAGGGTGCGTTCTTGTCCTGTCTCCTCCCTTCTCTCTCTGCTTCCTGCCTGCGCTGAGTTGAGTAGCTTTCTTCTTCCAGGCTCTTTGGCCAAACTGCTTGTATCTCAAAGCCAGCCAGTGATGGCCTGAATCCTCCCAAACGGGATCAAATGTACCTCTTCTCCTTTAAACTGTGAGTGTTAGGTATTTTGCTCTAGGACCTGATACAGTGTCTGTACCATTTCATATTCTCACCAACGGTGTCAGGGGTCCAGCTTCTCCCCATCCCTGTCGACACTTATTTGTGTTTCTTCTTCTCTGATAGCGCCGTCCTGAGGGCTGTGAAGGCCAGCTCTCTCTGGCTACAGCTTATATTCCCCTAATGGCTATGCCTGCCGGGCTCCCCTTTCTCTGTGCTTGGTGGCCCTTGCGCTTCCTTGGAGGAAGTTCCTGTCCTTTGTCCAGTTTTCTCCTCCCCAGCGGCACTTCGCTATGCTGCCGAGGCTGGGCTGAGTCAAGGGCTCATCGTCCCTTCCCCCAGCCTCACGGGTGCTTGGCCTGTAGGTGTGGGCCAATGCATCCGTTCCTCTGGGTATTTTTAAATTTTTTGTTGTTGCTGAGTTTTAGGTGTTTTCTATATGTTCCAGGAATGATTATCAAATTTATGATTTGCACACATTTCCTCCCCGTCAGTGGATTGTCTTTTTACTTTATTGATAGTATCTTTTGTTGTGCAAATTAAAACAAATATTTTAAGGCTGGACATGGTGGTGCACTTCTGAAATCCCAGCACTCAAGGGGCTAAGACAGGAGGATTGCCATGAATTCAAGGCCAGTCTGGGCTATGCAGTGAGGCTGTTTTAAAAACAAAAAAAGCAATGGCTCAGTGGAATAAGTGCTTCCCTGGCAAGTGCAAGGGCCTGAGTTCAATCCCCAGTTCTGCCAAAAACCAAAAAAAAAAATGTTTTAAATCTAATTTGTCTAGGGCTTTGTTGTTGTTGTCTTTGGTGTCACATCCAAGGAATCATTGTGAGTTCATTGCCGTGCAGATTTGAATACAGAGGTCCTAGAGTTTTCTATTTTTTAAGCCTTACGTTTAAGTCATTGACTCATCTGGAGTTAATTTTTATGTATGTATGGTGTTAGGTAAGTAGCCAATTCCTTTTTTGCGTGCAGACATTGCAGCGCCACTTGTTGCAAAAATTGAACGATATAGTTGGGTGAGGGGATGCATACCTGTAAACCCAGGGCTCTGGAAAGCTGAAGCAGGAGGATCGTCAGTTCAAGCCCAGCCTGGGCCACTTAGTGAGCCCGTGGCTCAGGAGGAATGAGGGGGGAGGCAGGAAGGGAAAAAGGGACAGGCCGGTGGGGAGGCCCAGGGTGAAGGC
>NW_004524722.1:2843860-2846856 GCF_000260255.1 Octodon degus | reverse complement strand
CACAGCAACCTGAGGCTGACTGCTTTGTTGAAGCAGCCACTTAAAGAACTGAGCTAAGGGGCAGGCCCCTGGCTTTGAACTCACAGCAATCCTCTTGCCTCAGCCTTCTGACTACTGAGATTACAGGCATTGCCAACATGCCTAGCCCCAAGAAATAATTTAGTATAGTTTTTTTAAACTTTTTTTTTTTTTTTTTCACAGGTCTTGCTTGTTATGTAGTTCAGGCTGGCTTTGAACCCTCTATGTGGACCAGACTGGTCTTGAATTTATGGTGGTCCTCTTGTCTCAGTCTTCCCAGTGCTGGGATTGCAGGGCAGGCACCATTCCATGCCTAGCTTTTTCTCTTTTTTTGAGAGACAGTGTTTCATTGTGTATCTCAGGTTGGCCTTGAGTTCATGCTCCACCTGTTTCAGCCTCTCAAGTGGTGGGACTGCAGGCAAGCGCCACCATGCCTAGCAGTTTTTTTCTCTGTCCCCCATCACTGGGAGTTCTAAAAAATTGTATGTATTTGGTACACAGTCTCATTACGCAGCTCAGACTCATAGTGATCCTCCTGTCTCAGTCTCCCCAGAGATGGGATTACAGGTGTGCACTACCACTCCTGGTACCGATGGCTGGCTTGGCACACCGGAGGTGGGGCTGGAAAGGCACGTAGTACCGGGGATCGAACCTGGGTCCTTGCACTTGCCTAGTCAGGTGCTTAGACCGCTGAGCTATCCCTGTGGCCCACATCACTGGGATTTTGGTAAAGATGAGGACTGCCCTGAATCTGTACATTGCTCTGGTAGTGTTAACATTTTAACAATGTTAAGTCTTCTGGTCTATCTATTTATCTCTGACTTAATTTCTTTCAGCAGTGTGTGTGTGTGTGTGTGTGTGTGTGTATCAGTTTTATTCCTCTTTTTTTTTTTTTAGAATAAGGACTGAATGCAGGGTCTCATGCATGCTAGGCAAGCACTCTTCCATGGAACCACACCCTCAGCCCTTTTTTATTTTTGAGATGAGGTCTTGCTAAATTGCTCAGGCTGGCCTCAAACTTGTGATCCTCCTGCCTCAGCTTCCCAAGTAGCTGGAGTCACAAGTGTGTGCCCCTACACTGAGCTTTCTGATTTTAGAGGAACATGTTTCAGTCTTTCACCACTGAGAATGATGTTAACTATGGGTTTTTCATATAAAGCTTTATTCTGTGTAAATATTGTCCTTCTATTTCCAGTTTGAGAGTTTTTTAAAATCATAGAAAAAAATGACAGGGCATGGTGGCACATGCCTACAATCCCAGCACTCAGAAGCTGAGGTAGGAGGATTGCTGTGAGTTCAAGGCCAGCTGGCTACATAGTGAGGTTGGTTTTTTTTTTTTTTCCTTTTCTTTTTTTGGTGGAACTGGGGATTGAACTCAGACCCTTGCACTTGCCGGGGAAGCGCTTATTCTACTGAGCCATCTTCCGGGCCCTTTACAATAGTGAGTTTGAGGCTGAACAACATAGTGCGAACCTGTCTCCAAAAAAGAAAAAAAGGGAGGGGGCAGATAGATGGCTCAGCTGACTAAGTGCCTGCTTAGGCAAGCACAGACACCCAGGCTCAGGGTTTGATCCCCGGCACCACATGCCACGCCAGCCCTATCCCTGGGCGCCCTGTGCTGGTCACTGAAACTGGGCATGGTGGCTCATGCCTGTAATCCCAGTGCTGGGGAAGCTGAAAACAGAAGGATCACTATGAGTCAGAGCTGTGTGGTGAGACTCTGAACCAAATACATAAGAAAAAATGTAGTAAAAGTTATAAATACTTGAGGCTGGGGAGATGGCTTAGTAGAATAAGCACTTCACTGGCAAGCACAAGGGTCTGAGTTCAATCCCCAGTTCTGAAAAAAAAAAAAAGTTATAAGTGCTTTTTATGTATCACTGGAGGTTATATAATGAGGGTGGCTTCCTTATTCTGTTAATGTGGTACATTATATGACAAATTTTCATAGGTCGAACCATCCTTACATTCCATTTTGTCACAAAGTACAATAGTTTGTTATGCTATTAGATTTTAATTTTAGGGTCTTGTTGAGGATTTTTGCATCAGTATTATAGAGTCATGATCTGTATATTTCTTTCCTTGTATTCTTTGTCCTGGGTAATGGTATCCTCCCAGAATGAGTTAGAAAAGGTTTCTTCTTTTTTAATCTTTTGGAAGAATTTAAAATTTTTTTTTTATTATTAGGGAAGGATCTACAGAGTGTTCAGGGTCTCACTACTAGATGGAACTCTGGTGATCCACCTATTTACAGCCTCTCAAGAGCTGGGATTACAGGTGCACCCAGTCTTAATTGTGGTTTCAGCTTGCCCTGGGGATGGGGCCAGGTGTGGCAGGCCTGGGATTGAACCCCTCTTTTGGAAGAATTTGACTCAGAATGGTGTTAATTCTTATTTAAATGCTTTGTAGAATAATTAGCCCATGCAGCCATCTGGTAAGTCTTTTCCTTGTTACAACCACCTTACCAGTTGAGTAAGGGCAGAGTACCATGAAGCAGTTCATGGGAAAGAATCACCTTCCTACCTCTCTCTCAGCTCTGGCATAATGTGCCACCATCTGCCGACCTGCCAGAATGGAGAGGATGCGGTGCCACACCTCTGAACGTCCAGGTCTCTGAACTAAATGAACTTCCTCTCCTTATAAATTACTTGCCTCAGGTATTATGTTACATAAAATGAAACTAAATGATACAACAGCTAAAGGTCTATTCATTTTCTCTCTTTTCATGATTTAGTCTTAGTAGATTTTATATTTCTAGGAATTTATCCATTTCATTGAGTCTGTCCCATTTATTGGCATACAATTGTTCATACTATTCTCTTCTAGTCCTTTATTTATCTATAGAATTGGTATAATGTTCCCACTTTCATCTTCTGTTTTTCTGTATTTTGTGTCATCTCTGTTGGTAGTCCATTTAGCTAGTTTGTGAATTTTGTTGATCTTTTGACAATTTTTGGTTTCCCTTTATTTTTAAAAAA
>NW_004524722.1:2842884-2843745 GCF_000260255.1 Octodon degus | reverse complement strand
GTGGAACTGGGGATTGAACTCAGGCCCTTGTGCTTGCCAGGCAAGCGCTTATTCTACTGAGCTATCTCCCCAGCCCCTCTTTGGGTTTAATTTCTTTTCCTACTTCCTTAAATTGCAAGTAGGGTTATTGATTTGAGATTGAACTCAGGCCCTTGCGCTTGCCAGGGAGGTGCTTATTCTACTGAGCCATCTCCCCGGCCCTGAGATCTTTCTCTTCCAAGCTGTAAGCATTACAGCTCTATTCTTGCTTCAGACCCTTCCTGGGCCCAGGGGACTGGCCTCTCTCCTCCTGTCTTCCCACATCGCTGTATTCCAGTGTCTGGACAGCAACTCTCAGAGTCTCTTTCTCTGCTGCTCACCACCCTGCCATCTTCCCAAAAGTGGGTATTACAGCTAGGAAGTGCCTTCTACGTATGGCTTTCGCTGCCTCTACGGCTTTCAGTATGCTGTGTTTTCACTTTAGTCATCTGTAGCCACTCTAGTATCTATCTTTCTTTTTCTTACGTATTTGAGGTACTGGGATTGAGCCCTGGGTCCACACTCCAGACTACATCCCTAGCCCTATTTTTGATTTCCAGACAGTGTTTCACTAAATTGCTAAACTGCTCAGGAGAGGCTGGAATTTGAGATTCTCTTGCCTCAAACTTTCAGAGTTGGGATTACAGCTGTGAGCCCCATACCTGGCCTTGTATGATGTCTTCCTTGAATCACTGGTTGGTTAAAAGGTGTGTAGTTTAATTTTTATTTTTTTATAATTTTCCAGTTTTACTTCTGGTACTGATTTCCAGCTTCATTCCATGGCTATCAGAGAAGATACTTTGCGCGGTATCTACCAGGTACAATCTACCGAGATTTAGGTCA
>NW_004524722.1:2839238-2841106 GCF_000260255.1 Octodon degus | reverse complement strand
TTTTTTCTTTTCCCCTTCTTTCTTTTCTCATTTCCCTCATCCCAGGTGTTTCTTCTCCTTGAATAGTTTTATTGTATTTTTTGTTTTGTTTTTATGTTTGAGATAGGATCTTATTGTGTAGTCAGGATGGCCTTGAACTCAGAGATCCTCCTGCCTCAGCCTCCCAAGTGATTGGATTACAGGTGTGCACCACCACACCTAACTTTGGTCATGCTTTTAAATTCATTCTGCCAATCTTTGTATTTTGGTTGTAGAGTTTAATCCATTTATATTTATAATATAAAAGAAGAAGGCACTGTAGTAATTTTGGTACTTGTTCTATTTTGTTTCCTTCCTTTTTTTTTGAAACAAGGTCTTACTATGTAGTTCAGGTTGGCCTCGAATTCATAATCATCCTCCTGCCTCCTCAGCCTCTTGAGTACTGTGACTGGGCTGGGATATTGCTCAGAGATACAGTACTTGCCTGAGTGTTGGCATTACAGGCCAGGTGTGTGAGTCATCATACCTGGCTCTATTTGTTTTCTGTATACTGGAGCCTTTTCACTTCACATTTCCTGCATTGCCATATTTTATTTTTATTTTAATGTCTTTTTTAAAAATTTATGTATTTGGTACAGGGTCTCACTACACAGATCCGACTCATAGTGATCTTCCTGTTTACAGTCTTCCAAGCACTGGGATTATAGGCGAGCACCACCATGCCCAGACTCTGTAGTGGCTCATCGAGCGCTGGGGGTAGGACCAGGGATTGAACCCTTTAATGCTGATTTTTAATTGCAAACATTTATATTAATGTGCTACTTAGTTTTGTATGTTCTACTCTTATAGCTCGTTTATTTGAGTTACCATGGAGATTACACTTACTAACTTCCTAAAGTCGTAATACTCTCACACCCTAGTTAAGCGTGTACCAGCCTATATTCAGCAACATACAAGAACTGTTTTTTTTTTTTAATTTATTTTAATTTATTTATTTATTTTTATTTTTTTGGAACTGGGGATTGAACTCAGGCCCTTGCGCTTGACAGGGAAGCACTTACTCCACTGAGCCATCTCCCCGGCCCAAGAACTGTTTTTAACAGCTCATCCTCAATCCTTTAGGTTGTTTACATCATAGAATTACATCTTTCTTCATTGTGTGCCCACAAACAACTTTTTGGAATGGATTAGTCTATTAAATTATGTAGAAAATATAATATGCATCTACACATCAAATTAATACTAGCTTTAAAGATGTATTAATCTTTTAAACTGCATGAAAACAAAAAGTGCAGTTATAAACTATTTTCACAATCATACTGGCTTTCCCAATTGCCTGTGTATTTATCTTTATCAAGGTATTTATTCTTCAAATGACATGACATTACTACATTTTTAAATTCCCCCTGAATGACTGGCTTATGGCTCCCATGGCTTTTGTATAACTTGGAAATATCTTAATTTGTCCCTTGTTTTTGAAGGAGAGTTTTGCTGGATATAGGACTTTTGATTGATAATTTTTTTTTCTTTTAGAATTTTGAGTATACCAACCATCACCTTATGGGCTTCAAAGTTTTTGAAGAAAAATTTGCTGATAATATAACTGAAGAGCCCTTGTATGTGAAAAGTGGGTTCTTTCATGCTGCCCCAAAGATTTTCTTTGTCCTTGAAAAGTTTGATTATAACCTGTCTTGGTGAGGGTATTTTTTAATTCATCTTACTTGGAGTTTATTGGATATTTGCATTCATGTCTTTCATTAAATTTGGGAAGTTTTTAGTTGCTATTCTTTCAAATATTCTCTCTACCTTGCAGCTACATAGAAGTCCCTTAGGCTCTGCTTGCTTTTCTTTCATTGTCTGTCTTTTCTTTTTCTTTTTTTTTTTTTTTT
>NW_004524722.1:2836322-2838888 GCF_000260255.1 Octodon degus | reverse complement strand
CAGGGTCTCACTGCATAGATCCGACTCCTGGTGATCTGCCTGTTTACAGCCTCCCAAGTGCTGGGATGACAGCATGAGCCACCATGCCCAGTTTCAATCCTCAGCGGCCCTCAGGCAGGGGTGGGGCCGGCAGGCCCAGGTATGGAACTCCCAGCCCCTGCATCTGCCTAAGCGCACACTTTAATTTGCTGAGCTATTTGGCCTGTCCTACAGTTGCTGTTTTTTTTTTTTTTTTTTTTTTGTAAGCTTCATTTCAATACTTATCATTAGATCTGTACTTATCCTTTCTTTTTTTTCTTTTTTTTTTTTTTTTTTTTTTTTGCATAACTGGGATATCGAACTCAAGCCCTTGCACTTGCCAGGGAAGCGCTTATTCCACTGAGCCATCTCCTGGGCTCATAGTTGCTGTTTTAAATGGGCCACAATTTCTTGTTTCTCTGCATGCTGTTTTTTTCTGAATTAAAAACTAGACATTTGCAACTAATAATGTGGCAGCTGTAGGCTCCGCTATTGAGCCATTCATTCTGATCGCTGTCCACAGGCCGCCCCTGTGCTGAGCATCAGCTTAAGGTGGGAAGTCAAGGTCTTCTTGAGAATCTTTTTCAGGCTATGCAGATAGCAGGGGGTGGGATCTAATGGCTGATGGCAAATCCAACAGGTCAAAGGATTCCACACAGGACGTTAGAGCAAGTACTCTGCAGGCTGGAAGGAATGTGGTCAGAGAGGGACAGGGTTTGGAGAAAGTGGTGAGAGAATTTAGGATGTGACCTTGAAGTAGGTGGTTGAGGTAGGCAGGGCGGAGAAGGTCACTAAATGTGAGAACAGGATTTTGCTCACTTGTAGGAAGCTGAAACCATGCAAAATGATGGCATGCATTGGGGAGAAGGAGGCAGGGGCTGATATCTTCTTTGTACATACGTGGAAGAGTGGTTGGGAAATCAGTTGATGGGGCAAGCAGAGAAAGACTGGTGTGCTGGAAACAATGAATTTTAAAAAGTTACAAAGATGAGAAATAATTGAGGCAAAGCTCACTTCCTGGGTCTGACAATGAAAGCAGCCTTTGCTTAGGAGGGTTCCAGCAGCAGGGGTTTCTTGGGGGACAGCCAGGGCAAGGCATGTGTTTAGGTGACAAAGCAAAAAGGTGACAGATTTTCCAGGAAGGTATGTGTCTAGGAGCGCCTGCTGATTATGGAAGATGCTGGGGCACAGGGAGGAAGGGCTGGGATGGGCAGTCCTGTGCAAGGGTGTGGATGGCACCTGAATTTCACACTTCTTGGGTCCCTGCCAAATATGGAGGCCTGGTGGAGTTAGATTTGAACAGCTCTTAAGGGAGGGGAGGGCAAATGGTTCCAGGCTAGTGGCTGTCGCTCCACTTATTTCCTGCACCTAATGTGGCTTTGGGTACAACATTATTGAAGTTTTTTCTTCCTCTACCCCTTGCACATTCTCCTTCTGCCATATCAGCACCAAATCATTAAGGTTCTTTGGCCAGTGGGTGACCCACATCTTTTAAGAATACGAGTCTTTAAAAAAAAAAAAAAAAGAATATGAGTCTTTGCTGGGTGGGGTGGGGCACACCTGTAAGCCTAGTACTTGGGAGGCTGAGGCGGGACTGCCTTGAGTTGGAGGCCAGTCAGGGCTACAAAGTGAGTCCAAAGCTAGTCTGAACTGCATAGCAAGACCCTTAAAAAAATTAGTCCTTATCAGTTCTGGTATCTAATACCTAAATCACTTTGGTCTATAATAGTATAGAAAATTATTGAAATAAAAAATAATAAATCTGAGGAAATCACTCACAATATTTTTTTTTCATTCTTTGCATACTGTCCTTTCTTGTCTTATAGTTTATTTCTTTAAACATTTTTTTTTTTTTTTTATTTTAGGGAAGGGTCTACAGAGTGTTCAAGGTGACACTACTAGATCGGATTCATAGTGATCCGCCTGTTTACAGCCTCCCAAGAGCTGGGATTACAGGTGCATGCCACCACGCCGTCTCAATTGCCTCTCAGGGTGCCCCTGGGGTGGGGCTGGCAAGGCAGGCCTGGGGATCAAATCCCTGGCCCCTGCACCTGCTTGCAGGCACTTTAATCTGCTGAGTTATTTGGCTGCCCCCCTCTATTTTAGGTTTTTGGCACAGCATCTCACTATGCAGCTCAGACTGGTAGTGATCCTCCTGTTTTTAACCTCCCCAGCACTGGGATTACAGGCATGAGTTACTACGGCTGGTCTTGGTGGCCAGCTTGGTGTGCCTGGGGTGGAGCCGGCATCGTATGTGGTACTGGGGATTGATCCCAGGCCCTTGAACTTGCCTAGGCAGGTGCTTAGACCACCAAGCTATCTCACCAAGCTATCTCTGTGGCCTGAGATGGATTTTTATAATTTTTTATTCAGCCACTTACCAAATGTCCTTTTAATGCTAATAGGTTTTTACATTGTCATTTGGATCTTTTTATTTTTTAGTACAGGGCCTATCGGGTCTCATTACACAGATCAGACTCATAGTGATCCTCCTGTTTTCAGCCTCCCAAGTGCTGGGATTACAGGCACACGCCCCCACGGCCAGTCT
>NW_004524722.1:2751211-2835612 GCF_000260255.1 Octodon degus | reverse complement strand
GTTCAGGCTGGCCTCAATAAATACTCATTTTTTAAAAAAATGTATTTGGTTGCTACAGGGTCTCACTAAGCAGCTCAGACTCATGGTGACCCTCCCGTTTTTTAGCCTCTCTAGCGCTGGGATTACAGGTGTATGTGGCGTGGCATGTGGTGCTGAGGACTGAACCGAGGTCCCTGCGCTTGCCTGAACGTAAGCAGGTGCTTTAGTCTGCTGAGCTATCTTACCATCCCCTAAATATTCATTCTTGATATTGTGAGTTATATTAATTTCTGACACTGAGCCTATTGTCAGACTAAGCCTTTTGATCATAGTATAGTTTGACTTCTTTTTAAATACTGAAGATTTGAACCCAGAACTTTCTGCATGCTAGATAGGCATTCTACCAACTGAGCTACATCTCCCTTTTTATTCTGAGACAGGGTCTGGCTAAATTGTCCTTAAACCTGCCATCCCCTTGCCTCCACCTCCCATGTAAACTGGGATTACAGGTACACACTACCACACCAGCTACAGCTTCATCTTATGTGGGATTTCTGCATCTGTGGCCAGCTACACTTAGGTATTCCTTTTGGTGCTATCAACTTGAGTACCTGGTGAGCTTTTCATAATCAGATGGGAATCTTTCCATCCTTTTCCTTGGTCTGAGTAGTTTATATGTAACTAAAAATTGGAACTCATCTATTTTTTGGGAGAATGATGGTTGTAGGAATGTGTTCACTTCATTTTTAATATATTTTTTTTTTTTTTTGCGGAACCAGGGATTGAACTCAGGCCCTTATGCTTTCCAGGGAAGCACTTATTCTACTGAGCCATCTCTCTGGCCCTAATATTTGTGCATTTTGTATGTATGTATTATAAAGTTTAATCAAGTTTTTTTTTTTTTTTGTGGTCTGGGGATCTACTAGGTTTCTCTATCATTAAATGATATATCTGGGTTGTAATCTAATATTAACAGGTTATTTGTTGCTTGGAGTGGCCCACACATGGTTATTGGGAACTCTTTCAAGTTACTTTCAACATTGTCTCCCAACATTTTTTTTTCTTTTGGTACTGGAAATAGAACTCGGGAACCTGTGCTTGCCAGGCAGGTACTTAAGCCACCGAGCTATCTCCCAGGCCGTTCCCCACCATTTATGAGCGCTTCCTTATTTTCTGGCATCACAAGCTGTCCCAGGCTCACACACATTTTCCCCGGCCCAGTCTTGACCTCAGCTGTTCCTCCAGGAATCCCCCAGTTCCATTTATTCTTGAATAAGCCAGTGAGTGTCTTGGTGCCTTGAAATCAGAGGGGGGACACTGGGCACACTCACTGCTACTTGGTGTCACTGCCTCTAGGCTCTCAGTAGACAGCGCTGGGAAGTACACACACGTTCACACACACAGACACACATCTGATTTTACCTGTCTGTGTATTAGTAAAAAGCACACATTTAGACTGACGCCTACAGTCCAGTGCCATAGGGTTGGGGCTGCCATGCCTGCAACTTCACTGCTTTCGTGCTTCTTCCTCTCCTGTTATCTGTGTTCCCCTGTGTGGTGGTCACTTTCTTAGGAGCTGGAAGACATTCAGTGAGCACCCTTTGTGCAATATTCCTGCTGGGTAATTCACTTTGGTCAAGAACAGCAAGCAGGTGTGTAACTCAAAACTTTCCTATCTCACCATGAGAACAGGGCAGGCAACAGGACAGATCTCAGGTTCTGAGCATCTTAACTGTCACTTCTTCCAGATTCTCTGCTAGATTTCATAGCTCCTACTGGACCCGTATCTCTACTTTATTACATCCTGGACATTGCTTAGTGCACTTAGGCCATGGCTTTTTGTCTGAATCACCGGAATATAAGCTCTGAGGGGGTAAAAATACTGGGCTGCAGGCTGAGGAGACAGACCAGTAGAATAAGCACTTGCCTGGCAAGCCCAAGGGCCCAAGTTCAATCCCTGGGCTGCTCAGCTCGCTATTCAAGGGCCTGACGTGGTGCTGGCACATGGCAGATGCTCTGGGAAGGCGTGGATGGGTGAGCGGGCCCAGCACAGAGCTCGTGTTCTTCTGTATATTTTTATCTGTCGGGTGCTCATGACCAAGTATTGAGATGCATCAGCACTGCAGCTCTAACGGACTGCAGCAGAACAGCAGCAGGAGACCCAGATACCTACTAAGGCTTCTGGAATACAGCAGGCTGCCCTGAACTGCTCAGAGAAGAAAATCCCCAAAGTGTATAGTGACTGTATTAGAAATCTAGGGGAGAAGCTGGGCATGGGGCGCACACCTGTCATCCCAGCACTCGGGAGGCCGAGCCGGGAGGATCGCTGTGATTCAAGAGCAAGCTTGGCTACACAGTGAATTCAAAGCCATCTTGGACTACACAGTTCAGCTCAGCCTGAGACCCTGTCTCAAAAAACAAAACAATTTAGGGGTGAAAAGCACTTGGGAGCCTTAAGAAAATGAATAAATACAAAAACTGAAGTTAAAGGAGAGGAAACAAAAGAAAATGAGTAAACCAAAAATCAATTATTTGAAAATATAGGTATGATAGAAAAGCTGGGTGTGATGGCACATGCCTGTAATTCGGCACTCGGGAGCCTGAGACGGGAGGACTGCGATGAATTCGAGGCTAGCCTGGGCAGTGAGTTCAAGATCAGCCTGAACTACACAGCAAGATCCTGTCTTTAAAAAACTATATAGTTTTACATATACATAGATGTATGTATACACATGTGAATATGAATGATATAGAACTTCTTCAGCCTGATAAAGGGGGAAGGAAATAAAAATACAAGATTAGGAATGAAAAATTAGACACAGCCACACAGAGAGACAGGTGAATTTTTTAGAACTTAATGGCAACAAATTTAAAAACAGAACAAATGGATAACTTCCTAGTAAACAATGACCCAAGACATAGTCTGAAGAGACAAGAGTTCGAAAGATGACAGAATCTTATCCTTTTCAAGTGTTCTGGGCTGGGGTGTGGCTCAGACAGCAATTTGCTTAGCGCATTCCAGGCTATGGGACGCAGCCCAGGCTTCTCTGTACCTGTGCCCTGACTTAGTGACCACCACCTGCTGCTCGGAGGCACCCCAGGGGCCTGGCTCGCTTCCGAGGTGATCTTGCCAAAACTGCAGGTCCTCAGAAGAAATCATGGGAAAGCACTAGAGAAACCCAAATTGAGGGACACTCTTCAAATTCTACAAAATAATTGACCTGGACACTCTTCCAAAGTGTCAAGTTCATGAGTGACAAAGATGGAGGAACTAACACAGGTGACAGAGATGAGGGAAACATGACAGCAGAATGTAATGTGGAATGTGCTGGGTGAGGTACGCACCACCACGCCTCGGCTCAGTGGCAGCTCAGTGCGCCCGGGGGCACGGCCAGCAAGGCAATGGCGCCAGGGATCGAATCCTGGTCCCTGCGCTGGCCAAAGCGGACAGTCTGCTGAGCTACCTCCCCAGCCCTTATAGTGTGGTTTTATGAGATGTTAATATTAGAAGCAGATAGATAGAAGGTATATAAGAATTTTCAATTTTTTCAACTTTTCTAAATCTAAACTTATCTCAAAATCAAAAGTAGACAACAACAGCAAAAACAACAGCAGCAGTCACTGAGGTAAGGAACAGCAGCACAGCTGAGGGGCTGATGGTGACTGCTGCGCATGTGCTAGGACCTCCGCCTGGCTTCCCACATTCTCTCAGTGCCCAAGTTCCCACATTCCCACCTCCTGAAAAAGGTAACACCGCCTTGCAGGGGGAGGCTGGATGGAGCTCTGACCAGGGGCAGCTACCACAGATGACACCTGAGGAGGCGCCAGGCCTTGCAGTGGGGGTTGACACAGGCTGGTCTATGGAATGGCCTCTGCATGAGGGACCTTCTGCTTAATGACTGACTTGCAGGTCTATTCCAGACTCACTTAGCTGGAACAGGAGTGGCACACAGGACTGAGACAGGCTCCATGGCCACCTGCATTGGACGTCACCCCAATTTTCTCCCCCCACAGCTTCCCAGTGTCAACAGTTCCCATCTCCTGAAGGAAGCCTCTGCAGAGCTGAGTTTGCTTGATTAGCTGAGATGGCAGGACAGCAGGACAATAAACTCGTCAGGCCCCGAGGTGCTCCAACCCAGACTCATCCTGCTGTGACCACGGGACATGGTTGGGGTGGAACATGGGCATGAGCGCAGGGGAAGGTAAAGGCCTATGGGTTTCTTCCTCTTAGAATTTTAGGGCATGGGAAAGAGGTAGCTACAAACTAAACTGCAGAACCACCTGGGTAGTTTCTCCTCTCCTGGGGGAGACACCTGGGGACTGAGCCGCAAGAGGGTGGGCACAGGATGCAGGCCACACCTGGTCTTCTTCCATCTAGATCTGCTCCTAGCCGCCATCTGTCTGAGCTTTTGGGAACAGGCTGAGTTCCAGTGACTATGGGGCACAGGGACCAAGTGGAGACAGAGATCAGGGGCTTCCTTGCTCCTTGCTTTTTTTTGAGTCAGGGTTTTGCTTTGTATTTCAAGCTGGCATTGGACTCACTATCCAGCACATGCTGGCCTAAAACTTATGGCACTCCTCGTGGCTCAGCCTCCTGCATACTGGACAGGACTGTGCCACCATGCCGGTCTCTGTTCTTCTCCTAGGACCTGTTAGCAGCCCAGGGGAAAGGGAGTGCTTCAGGCTGGGGCTGAAGAGCTAGGCATGGTGGGAAAACAGGGCAGTGGCCATGCCACAGCGAGGGGTTTTTATTGGGTGCTCAGGATGCATACAGGCAGGCAGGTGCTACATGGTGTAGCACACCTTCTCGGGGTGGAGTGGTGCCCGGATGTCCAGTTTGTGCGTCTTGCTGTCCTTATCTATGATCACCAACCGCAGCTTGGGTGCACGCTTCTCAGCCTGGGGGATTTCAGGGCTTTTGAGGAGCTGCTTGTCCGAGTCCTCCACAGTGATGCGCAGAGTACAGCCCCCTGGGAGCAGGTCCTGCTCATAGGCTGCCGCCAGCTGGTTCACCACTCGACGCTCGACCTGTAAGGGTGGAAGATGAGGTGGTGGCCTCAGTCTGGAGCTGGCCTCTTTTGCTTACTGCTTGGGCAAGTCAGAAACTTTCTCTGTACCTCAGTTTTCTAATGTACACAGTGGGGTTAAGGAATCAGCTTCCAGGACTGTGCTGAAGGTTCAGTGACATCTATTTCTGAGGCTCCCAGCCCACTGCTCAACTTGGTCACCTTCCAGATGAGCATTAATCGATCACCTTGTATTTTTTGGGTCTGAGGGGTATCTGCTCTGGGTGCGACAATCCCAGCAGGTGAGCCATCAGGAGATAGGCCACCAGCCCCAAAGTGGGACGGGCAAAGCCTCACTTCTCTCAGGCTCCTGTGCTCACCTCATGCTTGATGGAGCGAGCACCATAGTGCACATTGTAGCCGTCCACCAACACGTCTGCCACCTCACGGTCCCACAGCAGTGTGATGTTGTGCCTTTGCTTGGCCTGAAATGGGTCAAGAGAGAAGGCTGTCTGTATGTGGCGACCTTTCCTCAGGGGCCTGAGAGGCACTACGTGTCCCCTGGCTGCAAGCCTCACCGCGCAGGGAAGGGCTGCTCCTGGCTGAGCTCCAGATTCTCAGGGGGCAGCTGTCCCGCCCCCGCCCACAGCGGTCCCTTCTTACTCTCTTGGCCCAGAAGCTCAGCTCCTTGTTGACCAGCTGGATGAGCTCCGAGTGGCAGAAGGGAAGGAAGTAGACGATCTCATTGATCCGCCCCAGAAACTCGTCCCTCCGGAAGTGCGCCTGCAGGGCCGCGGTGGGGGGGGCAGTGAGTGGGTAGGGCATCCTTGGGATGGGTGGGCCTGCTCCCCATAGCTGGGCTCCAGCAGGAGGTGCCAAGAAAGGCTCTTACCTTCAGGATGGGGCGGATTACGTTCTCCTTGAAGTTCTTGGAGATGGTAATCTTGTCACTAATCTGGACATCGCCTGCAGAGACAGAGTCACACACCACTTGCCCCTTACCCTTAGCTCTGGCGCTGTGCCTGCCTCTACCTCTACCCTCAGAAAGAGCTGGGTGCTGCCACTGTGTGGAGAGCCTGGTCCACGCAGCCGTGGCTCGCGGTCCTCACTGACATAGGCAGTCTCTGAAGCCCTTCCAGGTCCCACGTGCTACAAAGCCTGGCGTTCCTCACATGGGAGCAGTGGCTGACCAGGGAGGGGAAGAGTCCACATCAAGAGCTGGTTTTGTCTTGGAGAGGGGGCTGCAGGACTTGTCCTGGGTAGAAAGATGACAAACACTCCCCAGTCTCTGGCTGACGTGCCTCCAAGGCTCACTGTGCAGGGAGTCACCCTGGGTGAAGGCGGCTACGGCCAGCTCCATGCAGCTTCTGCCCTGTCCCTCCAGCATCGCTAGCTGCTGAGTGTGCACTGCTGTTCCTGAGACCTCTGCTGCCCCCTGGTCCTCCCCTGGGTGTCTCTGTCTCTTCCTCAGCTAAGAGCCCTCCTACCACCAAGCAGACTTCAGGCTTCCTCAAGGGTGTGGAACATTTTTTTTTTTTTTGGTTAAGTCTCTTTCCATCTCTGTGGTACCTGGGATATGGTCAGGGTCACTGAGGGACAAAGCTGCCTCTTAGGACTTCACTGGGCCAATATTCTAGTCCCATCCCTTCCCCCAGATGTGCCAGTGGCTGGGTCACTTGCCCAGACAGCTCAGGTTACATGCCATTACCAAGGTTTTCAGCAAGACGGTTACGGCTCATCTCCAAAGCTTCCTGCCTCAGCTGCAGGGCGTGCTGTGCAATCTCATCGCTGGCCACGTTGGAGGTCATGATGAAGATGGCGTCCTTGCAGTCGATGGTCTTCCCCTTCCCATCTGTCAGCCGGCCCTGGGAAGGTTTGGGGACAGGAGGGTCAGGGACCTGTGAGCATCCCAGAACCCATGCTGCTGGGCTCTCCAGGCACTGCACTCAGCCTGCCTGCAGTGCTCCCTGCCCTGGGGGTCTAGAAAATCAGGTTCTCGCTAACCACGCAGGAAGGCCTCAAGGCATCTTACACTGGAGACAGATGCACCAAAGTAGGAGAGAAAATGAGGCATGAGACAGAGGAATATAGAAAAGCACAGTGTTCTGACACCAACCAGGTCAAGGACACAGAGCTTTACCCACTCAGCAAGCCGCAAGGGCATCACTGTCCCACAGTACTGGTCAGTCACAGCGAGGGCCAGTGACTCACTCAGGAAAGTGATGGGGTGCCCAGTTCAGTGCTGACAGGGCACTTCCATGGCTGAGCAGGAGTCCTGCTTGGTGCTTTCTGTGCACTACTTCACGGAGAAGTAGAAAGCAGCTTCTCAGGAGCAGGGGCCAGAATGCTTGTCACTATGCTCCAGGGCAGTGCTGGCACACAGTAGGTACTCACCATCTGCTTGCTGAATGCCTGCATCCTCATGACCATTCTTAGAGGTAGGTGCATGCAGTTATGACCCCTTGACCAAAACTGAGGCTCAGAGAGGTTAGGCAACTTGCTTAAGGACTCACAGGTGGGCTATGTCAGCTGTGTGGCCCTGGCCTCACGCCCTTCTCTCTGCACCAGGCCACTGAGGCCACACCAATGTGCTGGGTAAATGTGCTATTTTGTTGGCCTTAACTTTTCTCAAGACCAAATCAAACTGAGTCACTGGAAAGGAACAACTGAGACAGGGAGAGGGAGGCCTGCCTGGGACCACCTGGGAAGTAGACAAAGTGTAGCTCCTGCCTAGCTGGAGCACACAGCTCTGGGAATAGATCATAGCTTCTGAGGGCAGGGCGTTTCCACCTTGCTTTACCTGCACTTCCAAAAGGCTCTACTCTAAAGAGGCCTGGGACTCCAGGTCTTGGAGCTAGTCACTCTGCTGCTCCTGCCATGGGGTAGGAAAAGGGGTGGCAGGGTGCGAGTGGATGTTCCTGAGCTCCTGCTCCCAGCTCTTCACTCTCTCTCCAGCTACAAGGTGGTCATACCACAGAACCCGATGGGGGCAATTCCAGAGTGGGGCCAGATCTGGGTGGCTGTGTGAAGTGCTTAAGCATGTGCATATGACATCGTGTGTCTTCCATGCTTACCTCACAGAGCTCATCCCCAAGGACTGAGTTCACACACTGCTGCACTGGCCGGAGCAATAACCTAGCAGCAATTTCATTCTGAGAGATCAAAGCTCTACTTATAACTGGGCCTGAAAATGGGTCCCAGGTGGGCGAGGGGAGCAGGTGCAGCGCTCGGCTGACCCAGAGGGTGACTTTCCGTGTTCACGTTTCCTCAGCTTCCTTGGCAATAAAGATGTGTCCGAAGAGGGAGCTCTCCCTGCCCACCTCCCCTCAGAGCACATCATCTAGTACGAGTGTGAATGCTTACCCAGAGCTACGGGGCTGCCACGCCAGTGTGTCAGGCGTGGATCCTTGAAGGAGTAGAGAATGTGCTCCCCGCAGACCAGGCTCTTCCTAGGCCTTGTGCCCTGGCTGTAGGGCCTGGGGTCGCCAGGAAGTGACCCCACATTAGTGTGGTTTGGAGGAGAATAGCAAAGTTCTTCTCTTCCAGGCCCACGTTTGGGGAGAACTGGGCTAGGGCTGGGGGACCTCCCTCATACCTCCAGGATTAAGTGCCTCAGCAACTGTTGTGCTTGCTACAGGTCCCTAGTGCATCCTGTGTCCACGCAGACTCAAGGACTTTCTAGCTATTTGTCCACCCCACTCGCACCACTGAGAGACTGTGTGTGTGTGTCTCCATGCCCCCATTCCTGACACACAGGCCTGATGAATGCAGAGAACAGGGTTCTCTGGCTGGCCTCCCACCTCTGCAGCGATTGCCCTGGATCCTTTCCCACTAGGTGCGAGGCTGTGAGTAGCCCCTGCTGTTCCTCTCTGCACTGAGCTGTCCTGAGGGGCCAGTGCGTGTCCATTCCTGTGAGCCTCTCTGTGCTGAAGGATTCCTGAACTGCTGCTTTAGCTCAGACCTTCCTAATGCTCCTGACCCAAGAAACTGAGGCTGGAGGGCTTCCCAGACACCTGCACAGGGATGGCCGGGAGCATCTCACCCTTAACAACTCCACAGCTCAGTGCCTCACTTTCCTCACCAGTCTGCTATGTGTAGCTTGGCCCCCGTGCTGCCAGCCTCAGCTGATGGCTGCAGAGGCTGCCTGGTCATCAGGCTGGCAATCAGACCACTCTGATGCTCGAGTGCTCCTTCTCCTCCAGGCCACCTTCTGGGAGTGCTCTCTTGGCCATGGTCCTGCTGTAGAGCAAGCTGCCCCCTCCTCCCTTCTAGCCTTCTCTCTGCACAGATGCTTATGGGATCCTTGTGACAGAGAATCTGACCCTGCTCCTTTCTTGCTTAAAGTCTTTTAGTGGCACCTTATGACTTGTGTGAACCTATACTCTTTTGCTTGGCTATTTTTTTCTTTGTCTTTCCCCTTCTTCTTCTATCTCTTCATCCTCTCTTTTTTTTCCTGAGGTACAGGGATAGAACTGAGGGACTGGAGCATACCAGGCAAGCGCTCGCCACTAGCCCTTGCCTGGCATTTTAAGTGGCCCTGTGCCTCTGCCTACTTCATCTCCATCATCTCACTCTCACTTGAAGTCTGCAGTTCCACGATAGTGAGCACCTGCAGAGCCCTGAACGCACCAGGCCCGTCACACCCCTGAGCTCTGGCCTGTCACGTTTCTACTGCTAGCCCTTTTTTTTACTTCGTTTAGCTAGCAAGCACTCATCCTCTGAAAGTCTGCTGAATTACTGGTGGGTTAAGTTTATCAACAGAGCATTTTCCCTGATTGTGGGCTCTGAAGTGGGTGGCATGGACAAGACAAGGATTTGTCTTTAAGGAGCATGCATGCATAGATCTGGTTAAGTAAACTTGGGTGGGTTCTTTGGTCAGAAGAACCTATAACATCAGGAAACTACAGTAGGCTGGGTGGGTATTGCTGGAAGGTATCAGTTTTCTTAGCTTCCTAAAATTATCACTTCCCTCAGTGGAGTGAAGCAGCAGAAAAGTGGTGGACAGGGCTTACCCAGAGCAGTTAAGCATCTTCCACACTGGCAGGGTGTCACCCACCACCCTCCTGGGGCTGAGGACACTATCAGAGATGCTGCCCAGGGGGGCTGGAGCTAGCTGCACAGGCTGCCGTGCTCACATCCTGGGGCATGCGTGGTTTTCCCTGCACAGCGGCTTTCCTGAAGACTGGCTCCGCTCTTTTGGCCCTACCTGCGAGGCAGTCATTTAAACTGAAGGCTCTGGGAACGGAACTGCCTGGGTCTGAACCTTAGTTGTCCTTTCTCAGCTATGTAATCACATACAAATTCTTCACTCTTGCATTGTATCAGTGTCTCCATCTAAAAAATGGAGGCAGTAATAATTATCTTCACTCAGATGGCTGTTGGGAGGATTAGATGTGCTGATACATGTACGTATTTTTTAAAACATGTACATTTCTTAGAACTTCATGCAGCACATGGAGTATAAAAAAGCCAAAGACTCCTTATCTCTTTTTCATTGGTCTTCTGGGCAGAGTGCAAAAGGACAGCACTGACTGTGGTCCACAGCTGATACTACCAAGAGGTCAGAACAGAGTGGGTGGCTGCAGGGATACACATGTGACTGAGTATGCGACAACTCCAGGACTGGGCTCCTTCTGCTTGGCAGGTCAGCTGAGTGACTGAGATGAGGATCCTCCTGACTGGACTAGGGGAGTCCTTCCCTGTGCCTCCCGTGACATGGGAGGCCAACTTTCTCATTTTCTCAAGGCCCGAGAGGGTTAAGCAGAAAGCTAAGAAGAAAGCTTCATCAGCCCTTGGCTCCTCCTGATCTCTGAGCAGGGCTGGGCCCGGGAAAGGGTGGGGTGTGGCTCTTTCACGACCATGAACAAGCCTTCTCTTGGTTCAAACTAAGAAGGTACAGAGGGGGAGAACTCAGGGTCGGGGCGGATATAATGCAGTCCAAACTCGGCTCCTCATGCAGCCTTGGACATGTCATTTATAACCTCTCTGAACCTCAATTTGTTCCTTTGTAAAAAAGGAGATAATTTCCCTGCTTGGCTGTTATGATTAGAGATAATGTCTGTTAAGTCTTTTTAAAAATTGGTATATGTTCATAACATAATATTTCCATTCATTCTGAAGAGTTTATATATATGTATGATCAATTTTGATTCCTGTTCCATCCGACCTGTTAAGTTTTAGCAGAGTTCTAGTCTAGCACATGTAATATAGTGCTTAAAAGTACATTGCTGGGACCTGCGAGATAGCTCAGCCGACTAAAGTGCCTGCTTAGGCAAGCACAGGGACCCAGGTTTGATCTTCGGCACCACATGCTGCACCAGTCCCGCCCTGCCCCCTGGGTGGGCTGAGCTGGCCACAGAGTCCAGGTGTAGTGGTGCATACCTGTTATCTCAGCACCAGGGAGGCTAAAAAGAGGAGGATCACTATGAGCCTGAGGTGTGTAGTGAGACCCTGTAACAACTGAATACATTAAAAAAAAAAAAAAAAAGTTTGTGCTTTTCCCCTGTAGAGCTTACCTTGATTGACGGGAGACTGGCCAGTTGTGAGGACCCAGAGCTCCTCACGTGAGAGACTGCACGAGCTACTGTGTGACCGTCTCATCAGTGTTAGTGTTTTAAAAAACTGATACAGACAATATCTGATACACAAGGAGGAACATGAGCTGCCAGGACCAGGCCAGTTCCTGGAGCTCTCCAGCCTCCCTGCTTGTCATGTGAGGTTCCTGGTACCCAGAGATAGTGATGACTTGCCAAGCCCCTAAAACCTGTAGGGAGCAGAGTTGGGACTGTAAGTTCAGGCCCTCACCCATGGCACCTCTGCCCCACTAGTCTCTGGAGAAGGCAGTCATGGAAGGTCAACACTTGGGGAGTGCTGGTCTTCCCCGACAAGTGCCCTGCTGGGTCTCTGCCCAGAGTGACCCACACCTGTTAAACATCTGAACAGACATCTAGAAGCAGCGAGCGGAGGAAGGCTCTGCCAGCCTTTGTGTCCTGGGTTCTTGTTTATAGCTCTTGATACTTCCAAATGTCTCCCTCCTCCATAGTGGCCTGTGGTGACTTACCTCATCAAACAGCTGCAGCATGATGGTGAGCACATCTGGATGGGCCTTGTCCACCTCATCGAAGAGCACCACGGCATTGGGGCACTGCTTCAATTTCTTGGTCAGCTGTCCACCCTCCTCGTGGCCAATATAACCTGGTGGGGACCCGATAAACTTGGCCACCTAGTGGAAGGAAGAAAACAGGCTAGGAAAGACTGTTACACTTTTAATCTGCAACATGGGGCCAACATGGGAAGATGGCTGTATATACTACTAAGACTGCCTGTCTCTCTCCTGGTGTGGCAGGAATCCACACCAGGGAGGAACATGAGCTGCCAGGACCAGGCCAGTTCCGGGAGTTCTCCAGCCTCCCTGCTTGTTATTTGAGGTTCCTGGTACCTAGAGATAGTGATGACTTGCCAAGCCCCTAAAACCTGTAGGAGCAGGAACGGGAGGCAGACAGATCTTTCGTTTGTTCTTCAGAGCAAATCCTATGTAAAACACATCGGTGACTCTGCTGCACACACATGCTTTCAAGACCAAGTGCTAGGGTTGTTGGAATTATCAGAGGCCTAAAGGCCCAAATGACAAGGCATATGAAACACCAAGGCAGTCACACAGCCAGGCCTTCCAACCATACTTCCTTGAGGATCTCTTACCTCGTGTCGCTCCTGGAACTCAGACATGTCCAGCCTGATGAAGCCCTGTGTGGAAACAAGCAGGGGACATATCTGTGTGGTGGCAAGAGTTGAGGCAGGCATGGGGAGAGGATCCCTACTATCTCAGGCCCCATAGGCCCCACTGGGGCCTAAACAAGAGCTCTATGGCAGCCTAGGACACATTTCTCCTGGTCCTTACCTTTCCTTTCCCACCTAAGTAAAGCCTGAATGACCCTGTCCTCCTAAATCTGACCAGGACATGCCCTCCTTCAGGGAGGTTTCACCTCTTCTGATTACCACAGTGCTGACTCCTCCACGTCTCCCTCCCTCTCACACTTCTGGAGGATGTTACTACTGCAGTTACAGCAGTGAACAAGTCTTGGCACCTGTCCTCGAGGGTGCCCCACCAGGCAGAGCAGACAGATGTGCACAAAGCCAGGCTTCGCCACTGGGGATGGTGATGAGATGGAAGGGCGCGCTCCACAGCGTCCCTTAGTTCCGTAAGTCTGTGTAGGACACACATTCATGTTTTAGTTTATTTTTTTTTAGAATGAATGCATCTTTTCATTTATTCATAGTTCTCCATTTCTCTTAAGATATTTATTGTAGCTCACAGCCCTTCTCTCTCACCACTGGGATTAGGTGTAATTTTCAAGAAGTGTCCCCTGGAGGGAAGGGCAGGCTTGCCTCTGGGGGAGAAGGCTGATCTGCAGAGTTAGCACAGGGAAAACACCCACTCCTTATCATGAGGAATTAATCGAGCCAGGGAGCCTCGAGGGCCCTGTCCATCTGCCTAGGCCAGGTTCTTCTCTACGGGCCCATGCTTCCATCCAAAAGCAGCACCTATCAAGCCTGCCGCTCCTGAGAGTAGGCGCTCCTGAGAGTAGGCATGAAGGTGCACAAAGACCTTCACAGGAGGCCACCTAGCTCTGAAATCCAGGGCCATGTTCTACTTGGTCACTGCTCAGAAAGTCACTCGATGCAGTTTTAGTTCTCTGTTGTGTCACTATACTTTTAAGCACAGGTGGCAGGAGCAACCTGGACCAGGAACAGAATGCGGCTTCCCGCCCCAGCCCTGCCACTGCCAGGCTGGCTGTGGGTGCTTCCTCCCCTCGCAGAGTGCTGCTTCTCCCTAACACAAGGCTCTTGGTGCCTCTTCCTGCTTCATGTGGGGGCTTAGGAGAGATCTTCAAAGAGGTGGGAAAGGGCTCAAAGAGGTGATGAGGGCCATGTGGGAGTGCGCACTGCTACCCATGCATGGGCACAGGCCAGCAAGCATGTCCAGAGGGCCCTGGGTGCTCAGCCAGCCATCAGATACACAGGCTGCAGCAAGGGTGGAGATGTCGCAGGAGAGCACGGGAGCAGCGGACTGACAGGTAGAAGCTTTGAGTCTGGTGATGTTAGAAGCAGGGTACAAAGGGCTGAGAACGTGTGCAGGCTGGGAGGCAAGTACTACCATCATCCCCACTTCACTTACGAGGGATATCAGAGATTAAAGTAACTTGCCCAAGGCCATCCAGCTCCGTATGGGCACTTAAGCCATTACCTGATACTGCCCCACACTTTTCAGCAGCCAACCGGCTGGGCTCCTGGCAGTCTTCATTCGCGGGGCTCTGGGCTTTGTGCTAAGATGTTAATGTCCCAGTAGAGATACAGAAGACAGACACTATTCAAGTGACCTGGCTTCGCACTCTAGTTCTCCTAGCAAATCACTGTGTAACTCTAAACAAGTCTTTGGCTTTCCTGGCTGCAGTCATTTTGGTGTCATGTGATATTAGCTATAAATGAAGCAATAATAATTACAGTAACATCCAGCACTGATTACTTATTATCTATACACAATGCTTACTACTGAATATCATTATCTCATGAAACTTTCATACTACCCATGGAACAGGCAGCATTACTGAACCCATTTTACAGATGAGAAAATTGATACCAACGAGAGCCTGGCCAGCTCTATATATTTGGGGAGAGTTGGGATTTAACCCTAGGCAGTTGAACTCAAATATTTGCTTTTTAATCCTGTTATCATCTTGCCACTATGATCTCAAACCTCTGGAGCCCATAACCCACCTCATGATAATATCATAGAGGCCACTATGGTTCTTTCTCAAGGATTATTAACTCTAGTAATGAAAGTTAACAAAGCTGCTCAATTTGAGAAACAATAGCAGAGTCTGAAAGGAAAAAAAAAAAGGCTCACAACAGACCTGATTAAAAAACTGTAAAAATGTGTAAATGATGCCTTGTGAGGCAGCAAGGTCCAGAGGTATGATGCTCTTTAGAAAAGAGGGAGCTGCGACAAAAATTCAAGTCTCTGGCTTCCAGGCCAGGGCTTGTCTGTTTCCCAAGCCACCCTGTGAAGCCAACAGAAGGGAACTCCCGCTGGGAAGAGCTATTTTACACTAGGTTCTGACACATTCCACACAGTACCCTTTGGGCGCCCTGGGAGCATCAAGGTGACAGGTTACAGTGCCACCAGGCCAGGACTCCTGGATTTTGAAGGCAAGTCTGTCATATGAAAATGTCACTAGAAAATGTCCATGTTAAACATACTCTGTAATGAGTTGAACCCTAGGACTGTACAGGTCAGAGCTTTATCAAAGAATCATCTAAGATTTAAGAATAAAGTGGTTTTATTTGGCTTCTCATGGCTCTCATCTCCTTCTGTGAAACACGGAGAAAAGGACACATTCACAGTGTGGTCTCCTAGAGCAGCTGAGAACAACGGTACTGAGAGAAGGGTCAAAGTCTGACTGCACTTCTCTCCCTAACAAGTGTACTCAGACAAGCGCCTGACGTGCTAGGGCACTGTTCTTCTCAGCTGCAGAGTGGGCCTAAGAACCTGTGCTGTTCCTCACAGGATCAAGAACAGATGGGCATGCTGTGGAGTGCATGAGGTGGTAAACACCCCAGTTGGGGGACTGGGCCCCCACTGTGCACCCAAACCTGGGCCAGCTGTGGATCCCAGTGATCTCACCTGATGTACTCCAGAACCCTGAGACACAGGACTGAGAGCAGTGGTAAGAGCAGTGAGATTTCACGGGGGAAAGGAAGGAACTGTCTAGGGCTTGGAGAAAGCAGAACTAGAGTTCGGGTCAAGGAGTCCTGGGCCCAGGGCTTTGCCCGTCACATCCTGCTGCCCAACTGTGATGTGGGTATGGTGGGCGACACTGTTACATCCTCCTCATGGACAAGGCACGTACCAAGGGATGCCAGTGTCACACCTGTAGCACACCCTGCACTGGGGTCAATCTGTCTCCCATTCAGGTGCACAAGTGCAAATTACTTGCATCATCAGTCTTTTAACAAGCTACCCCCTCCTTTCTATACCATCACGTCAGCAGATATTTTCCTTCCACTTCCACTGTGTATAAAGACATATTAAGACAGCTTGGATAAAGAGATTATAATCTGTAATTAAATATTAACCTTTCTGACAGTATTAAAAATACTGTCAGAATTCTTCATCCCTAATCAGGTGGTTCCTGCCCGTAACTGCATCTTCCCTAAGAGTCTTGCTAGTTTATGGCCCTTTCCAGAGTGCTAATTGTTTCAATCGCTGCCAACCTGATGAATTGTCTTAGAAATGCTGTTTTGGTTGGAGCCTATTAGCACGGCACACGCTGCTTCTGGCCTGCCTGGCTGTCTAGTGGGCATGCTCTAGGTCTGGTTCAGTCAGAGCACAGCTACTGGGGGAGCCAGGGAGGTTTAAGAGTCTTCTGCCAGGCTATAGGCAGGAGGCGGCTCAGGAGCGCACAGCCTGAGCTACTTCGTTTCTGTGGCCGCCAGGCTCTCAGGCAGGTGGCAGTGGGGCAGGGAGGCCACAGAGGAACAGGAGACCAGGACTCGGCTGCTGGGGCCACTGGGCAGCGGAGGCCTAGGCAACGATGTCTCATCGCCTCAGGACAGGCTTGCAACAGAGACCTGGCGGGTGTCTCAAGCACACTCTAGCCACAGGCAGGGGGACTTCAGCCTCATCGCAGGGAAGGCTGGTTGGGAGAGTGTTTAGCTTTTGTTGAAATGTTTTGCACTTTTTCTAAAGACTGCTATCTTGAAAGCATCTCTTGTCAGCCGAGAGAGTCAAACTGGCCAAATTTTAGAAAGCCTGAGTATGAACGAACAGGGGAAAAGGCAACCTGTTTTCCCCTGAGGTTGGAGCCACAAGAAGCAGCACTAGAAGCAGCCCAAGTTCAAGGCACAAGAAACCAGGTTTAAAAGCTCACGCAGGGCCAGGCATGGTGGTGCATGACTATAATCCGTGCCACTTGGGAGGCTCAGACAGGACTGCAGGTTCATGCCCAATCTGAGCAGTTAGTGAGACTGTCTCAAAAATAAAAATAGATAAAAAGGTCAGGAATGCAGTTCAG
Source organism: Octodon degus (assembly GCF_000260255.1). Taxonomy (NCBI): domain Eukaryota; kingdom Metazoa; phylum Chordata; class Mammalia; order Rodentia; family Octodontidae; genus Octodon; species Octodon degus. The sequence continues at coordinate 2,818,556 of NW_004524722.1, read as the reverse complement.
TGGTACAGCACTTTCCTAATGTGCAAATCCCAAGGTTCAATTTCAGATACGAAAAAAAGCAAAGCAAAATAATAAGGAAGTGAGCTCATGTAAGATGGACGGAAACAGCAGGCATCACCTTACTCCTACGTGCTTTTTTAAAGGCTCCCCAAACTCTCTGAGAGGAAAGCCTTAAGAAACACTGACCTACAGATCCAGCATGGCACCTGGGACAGGGCAGGTGCTTGACAATGCTGTGTGGATGAAGCTCACGGGTTCGCTCAACAGCCCAAGAGTTAGGCAAGCTGGAAATTCTATTCCTGTTTCATGGATGAAGAAAGTGAGGCACAAAGGTTGGATAATTTTTCCCAACTCCTAGAGCAACTTGTGGCCAAGGCTGAGGCTTGTTCCTGGGCTAGGACCATCTTCTTGGCTGGCTTACTGCCAGCTTCAGAGGGCTTTGTATACGTGGACAGCATGACTGAGTAAGGTTTCCAGGACTGCAAGTCAGGCCTCAGTCCCAGCTGTTACGTTTTTTTTTTTTTTTTTCCCATTTATGTATTTGGTACAGGGTCTCACCACACAGCTTGGACTCACAGTGATACTCTTGTTTTCAGCCTCCCCAGTGCTGGAATTACAGGCATGACCACCAGGCCTGGACTCGGTCCCTGGCTCAGTGTGCCCTGGGGATGGGCCTGGCACAGCATTCGAGACCAGGGATTGAACCCCGGTCCCTGCACTTGACAAAGCAGGTGTTTAGTCTGATGAGCTGTCTCACCGGCCCCCAGCCCTTACCTTTTTGGCATCTTTGTGCATGTATTTGGCTGTCTGCTTGGCCAGTTCTGTTTTTCCTAGTGTGTAAAAGAAAAAAAGAAAAAGAGTGAGTTAAGACTAGATGACTGGGAACACCAGGACACCAGCAAGCATAAACATAGATGGCAATGGTGAAGCTCAGACTTTCCCAAAGCAGGGAATGGATGGTGAAACTGGGATCAGAACCAGGTATGGACTGCATCTTGATTTTTTTCTGTGGGTGGGATTGAGGCCTCTTCTCTGTAGCACCATCTTGTCAGTGGAGAGCAGATTTATAATCCAGAGCCAGCTTGACCTTTGAAGCCCAGCAAAACTTTCGCTTCTCTCCTCCCTGCCTTACTGCCTGCATCTCTCTTAACCTCCATGGCCTGCAATTTAGCTAGGCTTCAGAAATAATGCCAAGTTAGGGCTAGGCCAGGCATGGTGGTGCCTTCCTATAATTCTAGCACTCAGAAGGTTGAGGTAGGAGGATTGCCATGAGTTTGAGGCCAGCCTAGGCTACATAAGTGAGTTCAAGGCAATATTGTACTATATATGGAGATCCTACCTCAAAAACAAAACAAAACAAACAAGGGCTGGGAAGGGATGAAGAACATCTCTTACTGGCTTCGCAGTCTTCTGTGGCATAAAAAAGGAAAAACAATACCAAAGAGGTGGCACTGAAGGGTCATTTGGAACAATGACAAAACCACTAGAAGTCACTGTGGGGCATAGAAGTGAAATTCTGTGGTATAAAGGTCAGGGGGTGGTAACCTTTTGGGACCCTACATGTGAGGAAGACCTAAGGTATTGGAAGAGGAGGAAAAGACAACTAAATCATGAAATCTGGACTGAGGCTATAGCTCAGAGGTAGAGCACTTGCTTAGCATGTGCAAGGCTCTGGGTTCAAGCCACAGCCCTTCAATGAAAAAAACAGTCTCTATATATGATGAAATTTCCATCACAAAGATGGTGGAAAAGGAGTGGAGGAAAGGGAGTACTCGAGTGCACACAATAAGAAGGGGAGAAATCATCAGGTAATGCAGGCAAACTGGCTAGAAAAATATCCAAGCTCCTCTAATCCCAGCTTGGGCAACTTAGTGATTTAGAGATTGTCTAAAAAAAAAAATCTGGGCACAGTGGTAGGAGGCTAGCACTAGGAAAGCTGAGAAAAGAAGATCACCACAAGTTCAAGGCAGCCTGAACTACACGGTGACATGCTATCAAAGTGAAGCAAACATAAAGAGCTGGAAATTGTGTAGCTCAGGGCAAAGGATCTGGATTTAATCCCTAGTACTGTAAGGAGAGAGAGAGAAAAAAAAATATTCAACCCATTTTATTGGAACAGTTATGCTCTGCACCTGGCACTGTGCCAGTCACTGGAGTTTTCATTAGCTTCCTATAGCTTGGCTGCTCTGAATGTGGCTAGGGTCCTGGGCATAGGGCGTGTCTCAACTGTCCCCAGTGCAGAGCACTCTGACCAATACTAATGGGCCCTGAGGGCCTGGGCCCAGATGAGTTAGTCCTTGTACCCTTGAGTGTACAAAGGGAAAGACCTGGTTCTAGCTGCCTGTAAAATGGCAGATGATTAAACACCCAGAGTCTTCTGTCCTGATGTCTCTGTAATTGGAAGGTAGCTGCTTCTAGAGTTGAGAGTTGAACTTGAGGCAGATGGAGTGACCCCTGGCCCACAGCAGCTGGGCTGCAGGGCTCGCGCTGGGTGTGCCCCTTCCCCACTTGCTGATGTGATCCTGTTTACCTATTCCAGATGATCCCAAGAAGAGGAAGACCAGAGGGTGTTCTTCATCATACCAGCCATTCTCTTTCCTCCGGATCGCTGTGGCCAAACACACAAGATGGGGGGACAGGGAGGGAGGCAGATAAATCAATGACACAAAAGGCAGGATAATTATCACTAAGTATACAATATGTTTTACTGCTCTGCGCCCACTCAAAGTCCTCACTACCATTAGTGCTGCCTAATCTGATTAGCTGGCAAGGCCCCTAGAGATACCTAATCAGGTTAGCATGGATTTGGAAAGCTGCCCAGAGCAGATTTCGGATAAAGTTTTCCAGGATGAGCACTCAGCGTTGCCAGGGAAACTGAAAGGCGGGTGGATGGTGAATGGAGGTGAAGGGGGTGGGGGACTGGTGAAGGGGAACTAGAGAGGAACTTTAGCTTTGCTGGGTATCCCTCTACCCACCTATGCGAACGCGATGGGCAGAAGCCCTTGGCAGTTGGGGCTCTGGGCTCATTCTCATTTGAGGAAAACAAGGTCTGGTGTACTGTCTGGATTAGGAAGTAGAGACACAGCCAAGTCCCTTTTTTGGAAGCCAACAGAGGTTAGTGTGGAGCTCAGAGCACCAAGTTTTCAGCCACTGGTTAGCATCTGCTAACCAAAGCCTCCAGGGGGGGCTGGGGCTGGGGAGCAGAATGGATCTATACTAGTTCCCTTTGGGGTTTAACTCTGCCAGAGCGAGGCCTGACCTCTTCTTCAAGAGGAAGCCTATGATCAAGGGCCATGTATTTGAGGCAAGGACACTGGGAGAAGCAGGCTTAGAAGCACCGTTCAAGTATAAAAGCAGGGAAGGAAGCAAGAATCATTTATTGCATATGCTGTATGCTCGGACTAACTAGAAAAATCTACCAACAATTTATTTACTCAAGACCCCACAAAACCTCAAAGGGAAAATATTCTCAACTTCTTTCTACTAAGAGAGACTTGCTTAAGTCATAGAACTAGTACACAGTAGAGTTGTTTCTTTCTCTAAAGCTGTTTTTTAAAATTTTATTAATATTATTTTTAAACCTGTCTTTTTTAAAAAAAATAGCTGGTTTAAAAAATTTGTATCAATTTGAGTTGCATTAATGGAAATATAGCAGTCTGGAGCAGGATGAGGACAGAGAACTGTGCAATGTCAAAGCCTGTCTGCAGATGGAAGAGCATGTCTGCTCTGGTCCCCGGAGTATTGGGCAAAATTAGCAAAGGGACATATGTCAGCGGGACAAGGTCTGGAAACTTAGTCGATCAAGAGAGTTGACAGTCTTAGGGAGTAAGTCTTAGGGTTATCAGTTTTGAGGGTTTCAAAGAAGCAGCTGCAGAGGTCCAGGAAGAGTCAGGGAATGGCAGGACGAACGCTGGGTCGTTGTCGTCAAGGTGGGGCAGGATTTGGAGAGGCAGCCAGCATGACAGAGGCAGAGATAGGCAGGACCAAGGGTGGTGAGCAGGATCAGATTATGAGTCGGGATGACCAGTCTTAGTTCAGTCCCACGCCTGTGGTCTTTCTCATCTCTGTCTCTTATGGTGCCATCTTAATGTACTTTCTACTTTTGGCTTCAGCAGCAACAGATGGAAACTAGAAACTCTCAAGTGGCAGACTAGTCACTTCTACCTAACCAGAGACATTCCCTGAAAACCCTGAAAGAGGCTCGGGAAAACATTCAGTCCAACCTGTCTCCTGGGTGAGGACACAGATCTCTAACTGGCCCAGTTGTCTGTAAGGGAAATGTACAGACTGCATCGGTATCTGAACACTGGGGATGAAGCGGAGGGCCACACCTGGTTGACAGAGTCCCTGGTGTCCAGACAGAAACAGGGACGTAGAGGGGAGGGTACCTGGGAGAAGTGGCTGTACTCGATTGGCAAGCACAAGGCTTCCGTGGATATGGCATGCACATGTGTTTTGTGTTAGAAGAGGGTGGAGAAACAGGTCAAACTTAGGTTGGGAAGAGGCAGAATAGGAACTGGGTTCAGGCTTTGTGGAGTACCTGGGAGGCAGTATTCCCCAGGCACCACTAGAAAGGCAGCCTGCGGGGGACAAGGTTCCCTGGGTCTCATGTACTTGACTTTTCTTTCAGGGTAGCATCCTAGCCCTCAGAGAGCTGCACACTGCTGGGCTTTGCAGTACTAAAAACACCATGGAGAATGTGGAATTGAATTATGCCTGGGGCCATCTTTCCCCCCTTCTTTTCTAATAATGCACCTGGGAGAGAGCTCTTTATAATGCTGGGCAGACTCCACTGCACAGCTGTCCCTGGTCAATTCTGTCAGACCCAGGGCATGAGTCTGGGGTGGGTTTGATCGGGGCCCCCCATGAAACAGGCGAAATGCCAACCATTAAACAATTACAACTCTGGATATTTCTAATAATATCTGAAGAGAAAAACAGCCAAGCAGATGGAGTCGGACAGAATGAAAAATGGAAGCAGCCAGGGAGGTCTGGGGAAGGCAAGCCCCAGGGTGTATGGTACTGGGGAGGCTGAGGACCAAGACCGGGGAGTCTCGAGGGGCCTGTCAGGTCAGGGTAGACAGAGGCTGTGACCAACAGACACTGAGGTGGGCCCACATGGATATGACCATAAGTGTGGGCGCTCGCACTGCGGACCAGCAAATGTACAACTTATTCTGTCAGCACTTAGAAACTTCTTTCTCCGGCCTCATGACCACCTGAGGCAAGGAGGAGAGAGAACATAATTCTCACTTCATAGAGGAGAAAATATTTACAAAGAAGTTAAGAAACCTGCTCATGATTACACAGGTAAATTTATGAAGACCCTGGGCTTGAAAGCCAACTCTTGCTGACTCCTGCACCTAAAGTGGTCCTTCAGGATGTGTGAGGAAAGGAGGGAGCTGCCCTCCTCTGGCTCTCTCCTGCCCAGTATCTCCTCACATACTTAGATTACTAGAAAAATGTTTCCTCTGTAGTCTTCAATCTAGCTCACTCACATGGTCTCAAGGAGCCCTGTCCTCACCACTGCCTATGGGCCTGCACAGTCAGGCCTTCTGCACGGGCAGCTTAGCCCCTCTGCCTTCCTCATGCTTTGCCAGGGTCTGCCTTGCTTGTTGCTGGCCCCTCTCCAGATGCCTTTCCTGGCCACATCTCGTATTATTAGACCATCTGAAAACTCACCTGCAACAACTCTTTCTGATCAGTTCCCCAACACAGCTACCCCATTACTTCACAGGTCTGAGTTTTCTGATATGTAGAGAACACTGAGTGGTGTGGTGGAGGGCAGGCATTGCTGCAGCTCAGCAGGGTCCTGCCTCCGCTCCTTACTAGATGACTGACTTTGAGTAAACACCTATTTCGTTTCATTTTCTCTTTCCTTCCTTCTTTTCTTCTCTTTTCTTTTTGAGATAGGGTCTCTCTATGTAGTTCAGACTGGCCTTGAACTCATTACATAGCCTAGGCCTGCCTGGATCTTGCAGCAACCCTTCTGCACCAGCCTTTTACATGCTGGGATTACAGGTGGGCATCAGCACAGCTGGCTCCAAAACACCTACTTCTTTAGAATCTTGGTGCTGGGATACAGGCACATCCATTATATTCACTCCCCGTGAAGATGCAGTGAATTAATATTTACAAAGTGATACTGTAAGCTGCAAAGAGTAGAAGAACAATATGAATAAACTGGGCACAATGGTATGTACCTATAATCTCAGAACTCTGGAAGACTGAAGATCACTGGATTTCATGAGTTCAGATCAGTCTGGGCAACAGAGTAAGAAGCTCCTCTCAAACAAATGAAACAAAAACAGAACAAAACATAAAAACTCCAAACTGGTAGAAGTATAAACAGTGGAAGCTCTAGGTAAGGGTAGCAATAGCAGCAGTCATTAGTTCTGATATTTTATAGATATTTTTTGTCCTTACAAAAATCTTCAGAAATAGGTATTATTTCCACTCTATACAGGCTTACAGAGGGGCTGTGTAAGGGAGTTCATCTGCCTGTGCCCTCATATGAAAGGGGAGAGTGATCCCCCACTGAACTGTGGTTCCATTGGGGTAGGGGCTGGGCCTTCTAGTTCTGGGGGACCTGTGACTAGCGCAACACTGGTTTAATGTTTGCTGGCTACATGAACTAAGCCTTGGTCTTTCCAGAATTATGAGGAGGTGGAAGAACATTCTTTAACTCCCACTTTATGAGGAGCGTGTGGCCTGGATCCGAGTCTCTTAGCACTCCCAGGGGTTGCTGAACTCTCTCCTGGGAGCCTTACGCATGTGCTCAGTAAACATGCCAGGTGCTGGGATGGTTTGGGGACTAGAACCAGCCCTATGCTTAATAGGAAAATACTGCTGTCAATATGGTCGGTTTTATTTTTTTAATTTTTAAAATATATTTAGTATAGGGTCTGCAGGGTCTCACTACACAGATAGGGCTTATAGTGAGCCTCCTGTTTTCAGTCTCCCAAGTGCTGGGATTACAGGCATGTGCCACCATGCCCAGTCTCAATCAGGAGCTGGCATGGCATGCCAGGGATCAAACCCTAGTCCCTGAGTCTGCCTAAGCAGGTGTTTTAATCCACTGAGCTATCTGGTCAGCCCTAATATGGTAGGTTTTAAATGGGTGGGAGAAGTGCAGGAGACCTTTCTATGCATGGCTGACACCTGTGCCTAAATGATGAGGGTGAACCTGCCGCACAGCTTGGGGCATGAAAAGCAAAGAGGAAAGAGCTGCCTCTTTCTTCCAGCCCTGCCTTTGCCTCCATCCAGCGCAAGGTTCTGGGCAGTCTGGCTGGGCTGATTCATCCTTCTTTATAAGGATTTTTTTTTTTTTTTTTTGTTTTGTTTTGTTCCTCGAACGCCTTCAGGGCACTTTTGGCCAGCGGGAGAATTGTGAGGTTCGAACTCCAGCAACCTGAGGCTGACAGCTTTGTGGAAGCAGCCACTTAAAGGCCTGAGCTAGGGCCAGGCCCCCTGATTCATCCTTCTGATAAGTTCTAAGGACCTAGTAAGGAGTTTTTAAACCTCACCTGCAAACACACTGTTCCATGTTGGACCATCTCCCAGGGGAACTAGCATTTCAGAGGGACCCTCTCTGTCAAAATGGGCTCAGACTTCATTTACCTGAATTCAACACCTATACTGTGCATCCAACCTGGGAAAAAGAGCTGATGTGAGGTAGTCCCTGACTCCTGGAGGAAGACATACAAACAGAGCAGACACCACATGACAGGAGCCTACAGAGAGGATGCTGAAACCAGTGAGGAATGGGGTGGTCCTGGGGGGCCTAGAGAAGCCTAACTCTTAAGCATTGGTGGGTAGGCTAGGCAACGAGAATAGCAAAACACAGGCTGAGACCCTAAAGTGAAACAGAGTGGCGTTGCAAGCAGTTCTGGGTATCTTTTTTTTTCGGAACCGGGGATTGAACTCAGGCCCTTGCACTTGCCAGGGAAGCGCTTATTCCACTGAGCCATCTCCCCGGCCCCTATGGCTGTCTTTCTCACACCAGACACCAGTCCTCACAGGGAGGCTTAGAGGGGTGGGGGCTTGGGCAACAGCATACTTTCAGATCAGTCAAGGAGGGAAGTGAAGCACGAATAGGATGGTGCACCACATACAACGCTGAGGCTCTGCATGTGTGTCAGACTGTGGTCCAGGACACTTGAAGGGTACAGTTAGTCCAAGGGAGTGCAGACACTTCAGAGGAACTTTGAGGCAGATAGAATAGCTGTCAGGCACAGGTTCTTGGCTCAAATAAACTCCAAGGAAGCTGCCAGATGTGTGCATGTTGATTTGCTGCCCAGGGTGCACTGTTTTTAGCAGGTCTGGGGAATGGCCACCCTCCTCGCCACTGACAAGGGGTCAAAGGTCACTTAACATGGTTGTAATTAGAGCTCTGGCTTGAGTCCTGTTCCCAGAATGTGTGTGAGCTACGAGAGGGCAGGTCTATAGCTCTCTCTTCAGAGCACATTCTTGAGATGGACAAGGGACCACATCACAGAAATACATTTCACAAACTGATTCAATAGCTACTCTTCCCCCACCCCCCAAGACAGGGTCTTTCGATGCAGTTCCAGCTGGCCTTGAGCTCACTTTGTAGCCCAGACTGGTCTTGAATTTGCAACAATCCTCCTGCCTCAGCCTCCCAAGTGCTGAGATTACAGCCATGCACCACCAGCTGGGCTTCAACATCTACTTTTTTTTTTTTTTTTTCAACATCTACTTTTGAGCTTTTTTTTTTTTTTTTTTTCAACATCTACTTTTGAGCACAGTGCTGTTCCAGGAAGTAGGCACACACAGCTGGCTGATCACTGTACCTGAACCGAGTTAGCCCAGGGAGAAAATAGCTAGTGTATGGGAGATGGCCTGGACTGGGTGGGAGCACCAGAGAAGAGGGAACTGCAAGCGGAGAGGGCAGCAGTGACAAGGCGCAGACAGGAAATGTGTTCACTGTGTGCATCGAGGCGGAAGTTGGTCCCGTGGCTGGTGTGTGAAGTGCCAAGCAGGGGGCAGCGGCAGCAGCAGTATGCCCTGCACGCTACAATAGGTAGCGAGGAGCACACAAATGTTTTCGACAGGGGAGTCATGCTGTTAGATTTGGGTTTTCCAAAGATCACTCTATGCAGCAAGAACTGATTCTAGGGGAAGGAAGGGAGGCAGGAAAACCATTGAGGCGGTCACTCAGCTTAGGTATCCTGAACTAAGGTAATGATATCAGGAGCAGGGGGAAAGGGCAGGTTTGAGAGCCATTTAAGAGGTGGAATGACAGAATCTGATACTTGGCCTATAAAGGTGAAGGGAAGGGGCCAAGGGATTTCTAAATTTCTGTTTAGGAGACCTGTGAATGGTGTTCTAGTTCTCAATGTGCGCGATAGTCAGCTTTCAGAGGAGATCCAGAGTTCTCAGGAGGTCCGCCCCACCACACCAGCATCCTCCTCTCCTCATGGACCACACTGCAGATTCTGGAAGCAGAGCCTCACCTTCTATGCCGAGGATCTGGTCTGTAAAATGTAAGTTGGCTCTGTTTTGGCTCTGGTGACCCTGGAAGCCCAGAGAGGCCAACAGGGCCTGGGTTGTGGGGCTGCTGCTTTATCTTCTCCATTTGTAAGGCGGTAACTGTGCGCCAGCCTTGCTAGGGGCCCTGCAGCTGGGGATCACACTGATAAATTCACTGTATTACTTTGCACAAATCAATATCCCAGCACTTACCAGGGGTTGATGTGACCGAAATTGGTTTCAGCCAATTCGTGAGGGTAATAAATGGCCATTTATCAAATCAATTCATTCTGCGGCACTTTTCTGGCTGCCCATGCTCATGGTACCCATGGGGTGCCAGGCTTCAGCCAGCTAGTCCCTAGCATGCATGTGACACTAGCCTAGAGGATCTGGCCTGCCCTAGCTTCTCAATGTGCCTCACTCTCTTGTACCTGCTTCTGCTTTGACGTGTTAAGGTTCTGGATGCTGCTTGCCCGTTACAAGTCCTGACACAGTGAACGTCTCAGGCTTTGCCTGCCCTCAAAGCACAACAACCAGGCTACTCACTCCTTCCTACCAGACAGGTCTGGGAGCTGGTCACAGGAAATGCACATGGTTTGGAACATTAGTTGTGGAATCCGAACCGCAGGGCTTCTCGGCAAGAGGAGCATGTTACCATTTTACAGCCGGAGGCAAAACACCAACCCTGCACGACTCTACTTCCTAGGGCGGTGATCCTATGGCATGTGTGCTGAAGCAGGCAGACTGTATCACTGAAAGCTCTAAAAGGCCCACTATCCCTGTTCCAGGATCACTAGAGCCATAGTAGGTCTAACCTAGACGTCACGAGACAAAGCACTGGGCCTTTCTGGGTGGTTATTTTACTGCTGACCTGAGGCAGATCCAGAGTCCAGAAGGGGAACTATAGGTGGGAGGAGGACTTGGGGTGCATGTGTATTCTAAGATTTTGGGAGGTGAAGAGAATTATCCACTCTTGCTCTGGCCCAAGAGCAAGGAAAGACAAGATGACTAATGTACCAAAGGTCAGTATAGGGGCAAGGAAGAGGCAAGCTGTGGGACTCAGTCGCAGGTAGAAAAAAAATTAGCTGTGGGCCTGACTTAAAGAACCGAGGGCCCAAGCCAAGGCGGAACATCTTGAAAGAGAGAGACTAGGTTGTAGTCACTGCTGTATAGCACATACAGGAAAGGACACATGCTTTAGAATCATAGTCTTAAACTTACACCCACCACATGGTGAGGGAACTGCAGAGGTAAGCTGCACAGTGGGGATGTGGTGGGCTCAGGTTGGTCTAATTCCACAGCAGTGCCTCTACTTTTGGGGAGCTTACAGCTTGTGGGCTTGAGGGACTGCTAAGAAGCACCCTCAGAAGACTGCAGGCCTTCTGGGGAAGGCATGTATGAAGCTGTGAGAACTGTGAGGCAGCCCAGTGATTTGAGACCCCACCCAGGCCATCAGTTTCTTATGCTGGGTTACACCTCTCTTCAACCCACAGAAGCACCCAAAGTCTCCCTTCCCTGTAACTTGGATATAGCTGTGACAAAGGAGTCTGGGTTACCATCTCCAAGGTGGGAGGTGGGGATGGATATCTGTATCTAAACCCCAAAGGGCAGCTTGGTGCAGTCTGGGCCCGAATGTATATTCACATTCTCCTCAGCTCCTGGGTGTGCCTGCAAGCCAGCTGCCTTTAAAAAAAATTATTTATTTGATACAGGGTCTCTCTATGCAGTTCAGACTCATAGCGATGATCCTCCTGTCTCAGCCTCCTCAGTGCTGGGATTATAAGCATGTGACACCACGCCCAGTTTTGGGGCTGGCAGGTGGGGCCGGCATGGCATGCGGTACCAGAGATCAAACTCAGGACCTTGTGCTTGCCAGGTAGGTGCTTAGACCGCTGAACTATCTCCCCAGTCCCGAGCTGCCTTCTGACTTCTAGCTGGGGAGACAGCTCTTCTCTATGGGCTCTTCCCCTGCTGATGGGTCAGCCCCTGATGAGACTTATGTGGGAGCTGTGAGTCCCACAGGTGTGTGAGGATGATGGGGAGCAGGTTGGGCCTGGAACGCCATGGAGTGACCGTCACCATTTTTCAGTTATCCTGAGGGCTGATAATGTGGCTCCAGAGTGTCCCACAGGGCAGCCTAGACTTCAGGCTGGTGCCTCCTGTTCTCAGGGAGCAGGGCCTAGGCTGTGTCTACCAGAACTAGCTGAAGAGAGAAGAGAGCCATGTGTCATGTGTCAGTGGGACTTGCCAAGACATCTAAGGGCAATGGGTCTTAAATTCCAGCTAAGTGTCAGATTGTCCAAAAAGCCTGTTTAAAACAAAGACCCTTGGGGAAGATCCCTTTGCCGCAGCCTGGTGTAGGGTTCCTCTTCCCCTGCCTCACCTGTCTGTAACCACTCTCAGGAGATGCACACCAGAGTTACGAAATAAAGGGGAGGCTACTGTCTCCAACAGAACCTTAGTTGTATCTATCTGTCCAGGGGATTTTGCTGGCAGAGTAGGACCACTAGATTAGGGGTTACACAGTATGGCTTCCAGGGGCCAAAGGATGGGAGTAAGAGGTGAGGAAGAAGGCATGCCATGGTTTGAAATGTTCTCCCTAAGACTGTGCCAACTGCTGACAAGCTATTCTGAAGAGACAAGCATGTCCTAGTGCTACCTCAGCTGCTGTGTTACTGGTGACAGACAAGCTCCCACCCCTCTTTGGGTCTTATGTGTCTCTTCTTAACAGCAGGGAATGGGGGCAGTGGACCACACAAAGGTGAGCACCAAATCTAAGTAGCCTTGGAAAAATTATGTTAAGTGCATGTCTTAGCTTTCTCATCTAAAATGAGTATTCTACAACACTAACTTCATAGCACTGCTATAAGGACTTGAATGAAAAGTATGCAAAGAGTTTATGAAAGTGTTTGGCATAGAGATACTACTCAAAAAATGTTAACTTCTACTATTAGCTGAGCCTCAGGGCAGCCTGGCGGTCCTGCCTGCCTGGCACTGGGCGACGACTCGTGTGGTACTCACCGGCACCCACGGTGGCAATGGCGTTCTCCTGGCCGATGATGTGCTCACGCAGTCGCTGCTCCAGGGGGAAGCGACGTCGCTCCTCAGCCTCACGCTTCCGTTGCTTCTCCTGGTACTGTGGGCAGGGGGGCAAATCGTTCAGGGAGCTGGGCTCAGTGGGACCTGCTTTCATTCTATAACCCAGCTCAGCAAAAAACAGGGATAGGTGCTGGTGGGTGCCGCGGGCCCATTCACAGCTCTGGCTCATGACCTCAGGCTGGAGTTGCTCTTTTCACGCTCCCTGCACCTATCCTGGTACTGCTGTAAGGAAGAGAGCCAGATCTCTCCAGGGACTCCAAGTCAGGGCCTGTACACAAAAGCTTCTAGGCAGAACCAACCACTTTCCTTGTGGCTTCAGAGTGTATCACTAGGACTGTACCCATCACTGGAAAAACTGGAAAAAGTGAGTTTGTTGAATGTGAATATTTCTGACTCACTTCTAAGCTCCCTGAGGGCAGGCACTCTCTTCTATTTCCAGCACGGTCCTGGCACAGTGGCAGCATCTCGTGCATGTTTAAAAAACTGAATATGATAATAGAGACAAAACAGAGACAATTTACATCTAGATGTGGTGGTACACAAGTGCAGAGATGGAAAACACAATGTGAAACATGGTGGGGCTTTCTGGAAAAGAGTTTGAAGCTGTCTGGAAACTGGGCAGGGAAGCCTGAGGGCACAGGCCTGATGGGACAGCCTTTTGGAGTAAGCTGAGGAGGAAAGAAGCAGATCTTGGAGTGGAAAGGAAACACCAAGTCTTTAGGAGGCTCTTTTCCCCAGAGTCCCTATGACAGTGACATCTTTCTAGAAAGAGAGCTGTCAAGGTAAGGCCCCGTCACAAAAGTTGCAGTTGCAAATTGTTCTTGTGGGCAGAGTGGATGAAAAATACCTGCTGCTTGGGCAGTGTTTTCCTGTTATAGTAGTGACCTTGACAGAAGTTAAAAAAAATAAATAGCAAACAATCCAATTTTGGCTGTTGCTATCAGTCTGTAGTTGAAAGCTCCCATCAGTCCTGGGGTTTCATATGGAGCAATAATTCGGCGCCGATCCCAGTGGAGCGACGCTTGCCGGCTGGAATCCAGAGTGTCACTGTGCAGCTCCCTCAGGCACCACATACATCACCTGGCTCTGCGGCTATAGCCATATATCTGCGTCCTCCTCCTCCCTGCCCACCAGCATGCTCAGTGCTTGGGCCCACTGGGTTAGAAGGCTCTGATGGTTAGAGGTACAAACCTGGCTGGGACAGCATCTGCCTGCTGAAGGAACCAGAAGGGGAAGCTGGCTTGCCCTTGTTTGGTACAGGTGCTCACTTCGACAGAAGGCTGCTATATGCAAGACGCTGAACTCAGCACCTAGTGTCTCATTTAATTCTTACAGTCACCCTTAAGAAGTTTGGATCCTTTTTTGGCTCATGAGGCAAGTTGTGGGGCAGTAAAAATAAGCTTTGTTTCAGACAGACCTGAGCTCAAACCTCACTGTACCCACCTACTAGCCAGCTGACTTTAGGAAGTTCATTCACCTCCCTGAATCTCAGCTTCCTCACTGTAGCTCAGTGACAATACCCACACCCACCTTTCGGGAGCCATGGGATGCTGGTAATGGGACAATGTACATGAAGCACTTAGCACAGCACACACTTACTGTGTGTGCACAGTAAATGGCACCCTGAGTGACTCAAATGGCTACACAGTGCCTGGCCCTCTTTCATTGTATTACTCCTTTTTTCTTCACTGGGTTTTGATACCTGATTATGCAATGCTTGGCTTTTAAAAAAATTACTCTTGTTTTGTTTTGACACAGGGTCCTGCTATTAACTCAGGCTGGCCTTGAACTTGCAGTGATACTGAGTGCTGGGATTATAGCCATGTGCCACCTCACTTGGCTTGCATTTTAATTAGAGCTGAACCACACAGACTTCCAGATTAAAGGAAGAGTTGGTCTGGCTTAAGTGGAAACCACGAGCCAGTCCACCTGGGTGTCTCCTCTCCTAGAAGTTGCTTCTGAGTATCCTCTTGCAGAAATCTAGATCTTCAGGCACAGTTCAACACTCACTTTGGGAGAAGCAGCTACTCCCTGGGGTGGCTCATCTCTGCCCAGTCTTCCACTGGGCCTCATAGGACATAGCGTTCCCCTTTGCCCCAGGCAAGCCTAACATGACTTTTCTTTTCACTTCACTGATTTAGGTATGACCTTTGTAGCCTCTCTTGGTCTTCTAAGAAACATTTCTATCTCCTGTTTTCTTCCTCAGTTCTCAATCTAGGCTGTCTTAGGATTCCTGTTATTTTCTTGGGCAAGGGGAAAGAATCTCTTCATTTCTTTTTTTTAAAATTTATTTTAGGGAAGGGCCTACAGGGTGCTCAGGGTCTTATTAAGATTGGACTTGTAGTGCTCTGCCTGTTTACAGCCTCCCAAGAGCTGGGATTACAGGTGTGTGTCACCATGCCCAGTCTCAATCGCCTTCTCAGCACACCCAGGGGGTGGGGCTGGCACGGCAGGCCCAGGGGATCGAACCCCTGTCCCCTGTGCCTGCTTGCAGGCACTTTAATCTGCTGAGCTATTTGGCTGGCCCAGAATCTCTTCATTTCTTTCTTTCTTTTTCTTTTTTTTGGTGGAACCGGGGATTGAACTCAGGCCCTTGTACTTGCCAGGGAAGCGCTTATTCCACTGAGCCATCTCCCCGGCCCCAGTATCTCTTCATTTCTATGGAGGTAAGCATGGGGAGAAAAGTTACACCATGTACTGACTGGCTTCTCAGAATCTTTCTAGATGTTGGGACAAGCTCAAACTATGGCCTAAACCTAAGTACATTCTTCTTCTCATAAGCCTGGAGCCCCAACTACCAACATCTACTCAGAAAAATCTCTGAAATATATAAAGAATTCTTGATAAAATTTTACAGGACAATTGGATTAACCTGGGCCAAAGGTCATGCTTCATGCTCTTTTCCCGACACTTAGCAGTTTATACTAAAAAGTATAGTGAATGAGTGCTTGGTTTGCGTATATTCTATTTGTAGGACACAGAAAGGATGGGAGTTGTTAAGTCTCTGTAAATGTAGGCTAATGTTCTTGGTTCTCTGAGGAGACTGGGAGGAAGGCAAGCCTTTGCTTTACTGGGGTTCTGTTACCTAGAAGGGAAGGCAGGGCAGGTAACCCAGTCTGCAGAAGCAGATGACACTGGACTGAGAGGCACTGTGAAGGGACCAGGAGAGCGGGAGCGGGAGTGATCATCCTCTTAATAAAAGCCACGTACAATTAACTTCAGATGCTCTCACCTGGAGCTGGCAGCAACCAGCTTCCCATGCTGCACCTTGGCTGGCTAATCACAGCCACTGGTTTCCATCAGTCTTGATTTACTATGGCACCCCTCCTGGCTGTGAATGCATTTACAGGAAAGGGCTGGGAGGCTGAGGCGAAGCCCAGCTGGGCTTGCTCTACTCAAAGTGGGTGGCTGGGCTGACTGGCTCTGCAAGGGAGGGTTTTGGGAGAAGGGGTGTGACAGGCATGCTGACTCTGGCCATCTCTTAGAGGACAGGTCTGACAATGAAGCTGGCAGTGAGAGGACAAATGGGGTGGTGATAGGGTGGGTAGGCAGAATTTGGCCTGGTTGAGAATGGGCTGCGGAGGTGTTGAGGAGGGAAGAAAATAGAGGCCAAGTGGCAGTTTGCCTCTGGTAGGAAGTCAGGCTCACAGAGCCAACTTGCTACTCACAGAAAGATTCAGATAAGCCCTATATTCCTGACTCCCTGTTTTGTACTAACTCCTGTCACAGTCGGGGCTCCCTTAGGGGAGGTCAATAAATGGGACCATGGGGTAACAAGGAAACTGGGGTCCAAGGAGTCTAACAGAGAATTCTGGGGGTGGGGTGCAGAGAAGATGGGAGCATGAGACTGGGGGACAAGAAAGTTTCTGGTCCACAGATATGCATCATTGTAGAGGAAGGTGGGACACAAAGCAGGTGCTAACCCCATCAGGCTTGGTAACTACCATGTCAGCATCCTGGGCTCCATTCTCTCTTCCAGTCCTTCCTTTTTTTTTTTTTTTTTTGAAGTGAACACAGCAAGATTTTATTGTTTTCACAATAAAACAAAACATGAAAAGTTAAAACTGGATCATGTGGCCCTTTCTTTTCCTCACAGTTCAAAATGCTCACTCTCTTAATAGCCAGTGTTCTCTTAGATCTGCAATTGGGCTCAACACACTCAAGCCTTGGACAATCTTCTGTGTAGTTTTGGCCTTCTTCTGGAAAGTCAGCTTAATCTATCCACCATAGCCACTCTGCTTCCTGTCATAACGCCGCTTTCCCTGGGCACATAGGGAATCCTTGCCTTTCTTGTACTGTGTCACTTTGTGGGGTTGATGCTTGCCATGCTTCTTACAGAAGGTTCGCTGGGTTTTAGGAACGTTCACCATGCTTGCAGGTGTGCTACCAGCGAGGAAAGCCTTCCTTCCTTTTGTTGTTAAGAGTCATTTTGTTGTTTTGGTTCTTTTTGAGGCAGGGCCAAACTATTTAGTTTAGACTGGGCTTGCACTCACTGTGTAGCCCAGGTTGGCCTTGATCTTACAATGATCCCCCTGTCTCAGCCTCCTGAATTCTGGGATTACAGGTACCACACTTGGTACCTGGGATTACAGTTCTACCACACTTGGCTCCAAGAGTCATATTTCTTACATGTAAATTCAACCATGTCACACTTCTGCAAATAGCTGGGTTAAACCAGTGACAAGACTTTGGTGAGAGAAAGTTAAGAGGGGCATGGAGTCACTACAGTGGGAAAAAGAGTTCACTTCGCAGTGTTATCATATTAGAGGCATGTAATTTGATTTATTCCATAACAGGTGACATTAACTTTGATCACTTGGCTGAGGAATTGTCTGGCAGGTTTCTTCACTATCATTTTGCCCTTTGCAATTAGTAAGTATTTTGTAGGAAGAGACTTTGATACTATATAATCATCCTATTATCTATCAAACTTCCATGGATAGGTTTGGCTTAATCTGAGATTAATGCTTTAATCCTTATAGCTCTAGTATCATATTATCATCCTCATTATAGAGATTAAGTAAATTCAGTCAAGGTACTACTGGCAGCAAACGAGAGACCCAGAACCCTAACCATCAGGTTAACCGTGAAGATGGTACTTTCCCCTGAGGATGATAAGACCCAGGGCCCACCATCAGGAGTTCAGTGCCTCAGCAAGATGAGGTTTAAAACACAAATTCTCATCTCTATTTCTAGTAAAGGGTGCCTAATGAATTTATTGAAAATAAACACCAGAGGGTGTTCTTGCCAGAAATATATAACCTGTTTATCTAAGTAAATTTTAGATAAAGCCAAGCTGAACACTTTACAAAACAGTGAGACTCTACCTGTTAAAATGTCTGTCATAAAAGACGAGGAAAGAGTGGGAAGCCACTCTAGATTAAAGAAGCCTCAGGAGACACGACAACTGAGTGCGGCTTGGGATCTGGGGTTTTCTTTGACAGCTGGCAAAGTGACTAATAGTTACAGGTTACGTACTGGCAACATCAGCGCTCTGGTTCTGATGATTTTACTGAGGTTATAAGAAAATGTGAGTTGGAGGTACAGCTCAGTGACACAGCACATGCTTAGGGTTCAATCCAAGGCACTATGCCCTCACCCAAAGAGAAGTCCTGGAGATACACGTAAATATTTAGGGATAAAGGATCACTGCGTGTGTAACATTTTGTCAAATTATTCAGAAAATTATATATATTTTTCATATACATTCCACATATACACATATGGAAAATATATGTAAACAATAAAATGTGATAAAATATTAACAGTTGCAGACCTGTGTGAAGAGTTTAGAAGAATTTATTGCATTATTTCTAAAATTATGCAGAAATGCATACAAATATGCATAATGCTTTGGGTGATGGCAGTGACTGAAGCACGAATGGGCACTGCGTGCTCCTAAGAGGCTTCGTCTCTTGATCCGGTGTGTCTGCTTTGTGAAAATACAACAAGCTATTATTTCTCACATATGTACCTTATTTTTTCTGTACTGTAGGGAAGGTCTACAGGGTGTTCAGGGTCACACTACTGGATCAGACTCACAGTGGTTCTCCTGTTTACAGCCTCCCAAGAGCCATGCTCAGTCTCAGTTGTGGTCTCAGCGCACCCTGGGGGCGAGGCCGGCATGGCAGGCCCCAGGATCAAACCCCAGGCCCCTGCTCCTGCTTGCAGGCCCTTTAATCCACTGAGCTATTTGGCTGGCCCTCAAGATGTACCTTATACAACTATATTTCAACAAAAGCACTTTAACAAGTTAGAAAAAAAGAAAATGAAAACTCGTTCAACAACACACTCAGCACACTTAGTCTGGCCCACACTAAGCTGACAATGGGCCACACATGTGGCAAGCAGGCAATGTCACTGAGCCAAGTAGCAGGGAACAGGGAACAGGCTGGGTGAGGCAGGGGAGGAAGAACATGACCCCCTGGCCCTCTGCACCCCACCTGCTCTTTCCTACTGGGCTCTGCTCAGCTCTGATAGGAGCACCCAGGCTCTCAGCCTGTAATAAAGGCCCAGGGGAACGTCACATCCTCAGCTACCCCTGAAGCGAATGAGGAAATATAGAGATAGGAAATGTGCTTGTGATCCTGTCACTGGGATATGCAAATAAAATATATAGGATAGGCCTATCTGCCTAATATTCCTGCCAATTCATTCTCTGGGTGTGATTAAAACGAGCAATAAATTTCTGGTGAGTCTCGGTGGAGTGAGGATCGGGAGGAGACGCTTGGGCTGGCACACACGTTGCCCTCAGCTGAATATTCATCATGGGAGAGCTCCCCGTATTTTTGTTTTATCTGTTATCATGTGCATGGAGATATATTTCTACCTCTCTTTCATCTCTTAGTTTAGGACATGAAAATGGCGTGGTGTTAAGTATTAAACTCTCCATCTACACAAGCTGTTGAAAGTGGGACTCAGGCCACCTCCTCTAGGAAGCCTACCAGGAGCAGGGAGAGGCATGGTTTCCTGGAACCCCCACTGACTCTGTGGGAACCCCTCTCTCTCCTAAGCACTAGTTCAGATTTGAGAACATCAGCCTCTTCTACCTCTGGGTCTTCTCCAGGGGACTAAGAATATTTTGACTCAGTACATAGCAAAAGCAGTAAGGAAACCCCAGTGAAGCAGAAACCATTCAGGCCACTTATGAAGAGAAAGATTCTTAGGTTAAGTGACACATTTTAAGTGGCAGAATGAAGTAAAAAATTAGGCTTATAGATAATTTTTAAATGGGAAAATTATATACTGGTTTTTTAAAAAAATTTATTTATTTATTTGTGTGTGTGTGTGTGTGTGGCCAGCTCAGCCCACCAGGGGGCGGGGCTGGCTGGCACGTGGTGGTGGGGGATTGAACTGTGGTCCCTGTGCTTTGCTAAGCTTGTTCTAAGTAGGTGCTTTAGACCACTGAGGCATCTCACCAGCCCGGGAAAATTATATACTATTAAGTGAAAAAAGCAGATTTCAATATAGAACATGGTCATGCATATGCTCAACCTCCATTTGGGAAAACTGGGTGGGTGGAGCAAGACACAGCTATCACCTGCACATTTGAGACCTATGATACATAGAGCAGGCACTAGAAGATTTACATAAAAAGGATAATGACACAAAGGTTATGCAGTATGGTCCAGAAAGAGCTAATATATTAAGTACAAGAGTAGATCTCTATTTAAAATCTGAATAGGTAATTTAACTGCTTGATTTTTCCTTTTTCTGTTGCTGTGGTACTGGAGAGTAAACACAGGCCCTTCGCACTGGGCTATATATTTTTGAGACAAGGCCTCACTAAATCCCTCAGCCTAGTAGGACTAGAATTCTTTTTTAATTTTTTTAATGTATTTGGTACAGGGTCTCATTACACAGCTTGGACTTGTAGTCACCCTACTGTTTTCAGCCTCCCCAGTGCAGGGATTACAGGGGTGTGCCACCACGCCCAGTCTTGGTGGCTGGCTCAATGTGCCCGGGGGCAGGGCCAGTGCATCATGTGATGCCGGGGATTGAAACTTGGTCCCTGAGCTTGCCTAAGCAGGTGCTTAGTCTGCTGAGCTATCTTGCTGGCTCTAAAAATGCTTTTACTTGAGATTTAACTCAGTTGTCATTTCTTCCAGGAAGTCTTCCTTGATCACACTGATCAGCCACAGTGTCATGGTCCCCTTGCCTGTCTCCCCACCAGACTGTGAGCTCCTGGAATGTCTTACTCATCTGTCTTCTTCCGATCTAGCCCACAGCCTGGCACACAGATATCATTCATTAATGTGCAGTGCATCATTCAATTCTCTTTATCTTAAATTTCTAAATCTTCTATGATGAGACATATGACATTCATATTTACAAATGTTCAATAATAAGCATAATTGAACTAGAGGGTGGTAGGTGATGGAGGAGGCTAAGCTGTAGACCTGGGGGCATAGAGGGACAGAAGGAAAATCAGACAAGATCAGAGTGGCAGTAACCCACGTCTAGACAAAGCCAGAAGAAGAGGACTCAGAATTGGAGCCTTAGTGCCCACCATGCGTGATTCGCTATTATAGATGCAGGGAGTTGCTGCTTATTGGTACAAGATGACAGACAGAATTCAGGCTTGAAACTGTTCTTCCCACAAAAGTCTGTCTTAGTAGCTTGTGTAGCCTGATGGCAAAAAGCAGAGCAGAAAGAATGAGAAAACAAGTTATGTGAATAACAGAGAAAGATAATACAGCTGACACGCAGGGAGAGCTGAGGTGATTTATACAGGCAAAAACCTGGCAAGGACAGCCAAGCACTTAGGTGCAGATACTGAGGGGACACTTGGACATCGAAGACAAGGAAATCCTGTCTGCAGGGATCAAGAGCACAGAGGTGACAACAAATGAAATGGTCATCTAGCTGTGAGGTTATGGAGCCCCTGGCTGGCTTGACATAGTTTTCTAGCCTCTAAAAACAGCCCCTACCAAGGAGAGCCAGTTGATTAGGGCTGCTACCCAGTAGGCCTGGCTCAGTTCAAGCTTTGCCACTGAGTGCACTTCATCTCCGATGCAGAGCTATTCTTATGCCTAAACACATCCTCTCCTCTCCAGGCCAGATGTACCAGATGTCTTCTTTAGCTTCTTCTCAGGGCACTGTGCATCTTGTCACCTTACTGCCCAGCCTGGCCCAGATTAAAACAGCTCAATGTGTACTTATAAGGTGAGATAAAAAATAGAAGTCCAAACTTGAAAAATTATATATGTCTACATGTATATATGTGTATATATGTATATATGTATATGTGTACACATACCAGTAAAGGACACTGCCATTAATCCCCCCAAAATAGTACTCCCTGACTTTGAACACACTCCATTGTCTTGCCACTTTCTGAAGCAGTTCTGGAAGTTCTCTTTCATGGGTGTCTTTGTGGGTGATGTTGTGGCTGCCTCAAGGTCCTGAATTGATTCAAAATGTTTACGTTTCATGGTCTTTTCACTTTAGGGAAGGGTCAGAGGTCTCAGGTCAGATCCAGTGAATAAGGTGGATAAGGACACACTGTAATGCTTTTATTTGACAGATTGCTGTAAATGTAATCGTAAACTGTTTCAGAAAGTGGTAAGAATGAGAGGCTAAGTACATAAATCAAGAGAGAATGCTCTGAGGGGGATTAATGGCAATGTGTTTTCTACTGTAATCTTTTAAATTTTTTAAATATTAACCATATTATTTGATCACACCCTGTATAATATGTCATCTGCAATAGCCCTTTGTGCTCCAGAAAGCTCTGACTCATGCATGGGACTGCAACTACGACACTGTTCACTCTGGACATTAGTCTTGTAATAGTGTGGCCAACATCAAGCCATTTCCCTTAGGCAGTCAACAATTTTTAAGTGTAGCTCTTAACCCCTCCACCTGTGCTGGCACTAAGACACCTATTCTCTCGCTTCACACAGGAGCCAGCTCCAGCTCTAGAGCACACCGTCTGACAGACCATGAGCACTCTTGGCCAAGTCCGTCCTGTCTCTGCAGAGAGCAGCTGGCGGGAGTGGGAGACGAAGGTGGCTATCCGAAACTGCCAGGCATTTCCTCTAGGCCCCAGGGAAGCCGATTTGACTTTCAGGACAGTTCCTAGGCATGCAGGATCTGAACAAAGGTGGAGGTGTGATCACCAAATTTCCAGCTCTCCTCTTGTAGGCTCACAGTGGGATTGTTTTTCTTGGTCCCCTTGGGAGTGGGTGGGATGAAGGAATTGGTTCTGCCAATGAATTGTGAGAAGTGAAGAGTTCTAATTCCAGGTTGAACATTTAATTATTGAATTAAGCCCCCTCCACTGCATTTTTTTTTCTCTGATAACAACCAGCAATATTCCATGTGTGGCTCCTCTGCCAGTTAGGATCTCTGTGTACTTGTGATGGGGGGAGTTGCCCTTACCCCTCAAAAACAATGGACATGTAAAAATTTTATTGTTTTAAGTCACTGAAATCTTTGGTTGTTACAGCAACATAATTTAGCTTTCTCCTGACTAATGCACAGATCACCATATATTGAACTGAATCTTTGAAACCACTTCAATGAGTGGAAGTATTAGCCTGAAGTCCTGGAGCAAGGATCAGAACCCAGGTCTCTCCCATCTTAGGCCAGGAGAACTAAGTACTCTGACTAATGACAGAACATGTGCCACTATGTGGGACCTGTACTTCAGTCAATTCATGGACGAGACACTCCATGACCTAGAGGATAAGACTGAGGGCCAGAAGTCAGCTTGCTCAGGTCTGGTCCTGCCACGGAATCTACCCCATGACCTTATCAAGCCAATTAATTTCGATTTTGATACTTACTCAGGATCCAAAAGCAAGCCAAATAACATCCCTGGGCCTCAACTTCTCTAGGAGTAAAATAATCAGTTGACTTAAGTTTCAGAGATTTAAAATTCATGGCCTCTGCAGGGAAGGGGAGAACGGAATGCAGCCTGGGCAGTAGTCTGGGCTATCTTCCTTTCAAACAAAACAGCTCAATTTCTCTGATTTATCTGTTTATGCTTTTGTGAGATTTCCCATCATTGGGCCTGAAGACTTCTCAGGGCCCTGTCAGCTGAAATTTGGGATTCCAATTCTTGGATTCTGTCCATTTGATCCTGAGTTACAATTCTGTGGCAGGGAGAAGTATGGAGACTTAGTCCTGTTTTCAGACAGTTCAAAAGTTTGATCAAGAAGATCAAATTAAGACAGAGATTTTTTTGGGGGGAGGCTGGATCAGATTCAGTTTTAGGCTTTGGTGTGTATCAGTGTGGGGGTGAAGGATGGGTTCTGGAAGGAGAATGATGGGAAAGGATGCCTAATGAAGCCACACAGTACACGAAGCCTAGAAATACTGTGAGCTCAAGATTTCATCTGTCTGGTCCTCTCCTCTGAAAAGATGCTGGGACACATGATCTCAAACCTTAATTGGAAGGTTCTCAGTACCCAAAAGTGGCCCAAGCTTCTCCCTATCCCTGGTCATGAGAAGGGCAGCTCCCTAATCTTGATCAAACTAGAGGCTAGATTTGTTTTCTTTTTAAAAACAAAACAAAACAGGGTCTTGTTACATAGTTCAGGCTGGCCTTGAACTCCAGGGATCTTCCTGCCTCAGCCTCAAAGAGGTAGGATTATAAGCCTGTGTCACCACACCTAGCTCTAGATTTGTATTTAAACAGACAATAATCACCCAAGGAGAAGTAGTGCCATTGGGTGTGCTGTCAGACCTAATTTAATAAGTGAAAAACTAAATGATAACCATAGGCCTCTTTTCTCTCAGATTTACCTTGGCCTCTGAAGTTCTCAGAAGCTTCATCACTTCCCCTTCTCGGGCATAATCCAATGGTGTGTGTCCCATTTCATTCCTCTGCAGGGGGTTGGCTCCTGGTAGGAGGAGAACAATGAACAGTCAGGAGTTCTATGAGTGACCAGTGGGACCCGAGTCTTTGCTTATAGATGATTTGAGGCCCTGACTCCAGTGTGAGGAATGTTGTGGAAACATCTGAGACTGTAGGATGGTAGGAAAAACTGAGCTACTTTGGAGGAAGTGCTCTTTGTTCTCTTTGGCAGAGGTCAGTATACTTGGGCTCTTACAAGTATACACTCATGTGCACTAACATTTTTTTACAGAGAAGTACTATCCATGCAAATATGTTATGTATACATGCAGCTAAACATGTTAGGAAAGTATATCCAAACAAGTATACATATTCACATACTCAGCACAAGTACAGGTCAACACATGAATTCATATATGCATTCATTAAAATATTTACATTTATAACCCATCTATAAACAGGCAAACAACCATTCACAAGGCCACTTAAAAAGTTCCTTGAAAAGTATTCTGAACAGCAATGAAAAGGCCTTTCTTCCTCTCTGTGTTGCTTAATGTTCTCCTATCTCTGGGCATTTCCCACTAGCCAAGGTCAGTGGAGTCCTATAGACTCATGAGTGACCTGGATCCGCCCCCCTAGCTGCTGGTGAGTTATGTGTACATGGGTGGGTGTTTCCCCAACCATTACTTCCTGTGATTTGAGGACAGAGAATTCTAAGTATGACAAATAGAGGAAAGCTAGGGGCCGTGTATCTATCCTCTAAGTGCTGGCAGCAGATAAGCTGCTATACTGCTATAAGCTAGCACCGTGACTTTGGAGGAAAGGCCTCTGACCCTTTGTGCTGCCAGAATCTCTTCCTACAGCCCAGGCTTGAGCAGTTCACTTCCCTCCTCAACGTTCTCCATTCTATTCCATTGTGCTGACTGTGAGGTGTGGGGCACAGGGTACCAGGAATCAGATCTGGTCTTGCCCTAAAGGCATTTCCCTTAAGCGAGGAAGGCACAAAAGGAAGAAAGCGGAATTTTTTTTTTTTTTTTTTTTTTTTTTTTTTTTTTTTTTAACAGAGATCAAACTCAGCACCTTGCACTTGCCAGACAGGTGCTTATACAGCTGAGCTATCTCCCCGGCCCAAAAGCAGAGCTTTGTACAGAACAACTGCTCAATAAATGTGTTAAATTGAACAGCAAGGTAATAACTATTTAGTATTCCTGAAGCTGCTTCTTCTTCTTTTTTTTTTTTTTTTGCTAGGGAAGTATCCAGAAGTAAAGGACCCAGTCTCTGCCATAAGACAGAAAGGGGACCTGTTCAGCACAAAGCTTGGCTCAGGGTGGTGTCCAGCCTCTGTGCTGATGAAGAGTAAAACCCAGTGTTTCTAAACCCCAGTCTGTGCAAATACATCCTGATATAAAATGCTTTATTCTGAAAGTCTCTACTACTTTTCTTTTGTTGCTGCTTTCTTTTTGGCTTGAAACGGGGCCTTGTGATACAGTTCAGGCTGGCTCTGAACTCATTATGCAGCCCAGGCTAGCCTCAAAACTCATACTGATTCAGATTCTGTATCAGTGAAAGTCTCTGGTTCTTGTTCTGCTTTTTGAGACAGGGTCTCCCTGTGCAGTCTGGGCTGGCCTTGTGCTCACTTTTGCAGCCCCCAGGCTGTTCTGAGCTTGCAATGATCCTCCAGTCTCACCCTCCCAAGCGCTGGGCTCACAGGCGTGCACTGGTAAGCATGTGGTGTTGGGGATCGAACTTGGAATCCTGCGCTTGCCAGCAAGTGCACCTGCCGCAGAACTATCTCCCCTGCCCAGCCTCTGCTTTTTAATTACAACAGCCTACAAACTTAACAAGACTAGTAAACATTTATTAAGCACCTGAATGTGGCTATCTGCCAGTGCTGAACAAGAGGCCAAACTTCTACATGGGTGTGAGAGGACAAGGGAGAAAGGGGTAGGGAGTAGGAAGTCCAATCCTCCAGCCAAAGAAAACTTTTAGGCTGGGGAGATAGCTCGGCGTTCTAGGCACCTGCTGGGCAAATGCTATGCTGGCCCCGGAACCGGTTCCAGGCATCCGTGCCATCTTGAAACTTTCAGGTGTGGTGGTGCACGCCTATAATCCCAGCGCTGGGTAGGCTGAGACAGGAGGATCACTGTGTCTGAACTGTTTGAGACCACGTATCAAAATTAAAAAAAAAACACCTTATATTAATAAGAAAAAATTGATACTTTTATACATGATCATATTTTCTATTAGAAATTTAGTATAAAATATTAATATGTATCATTTTGTTGATAGAATTAATATGCCATAAATTTAAGCCTTTAAGATAATGCAATGCAGGAGTCTTGAAATATATTCACAATAACTGAGTGGCCTAAAGTGCCTGCTTAGGCTAGCTTGAGCAAAGTGCAGCGACTGTGGTTCAATCCCCGGTACCACATGCCATGCCAGCCCTGCCCCCAGGGTGGGCTGAGCCAGCCCAAAAATAAAAATAAATAAATGAAAAATTCACCATATACTACATACATAAAAAAAACTATACTCATTTGGGCCAGCAAGATAGCTGAGTGGTCTAAAGTGCCTGCTTAGGCAAAACTTAGGCAGGTGCAGGGGACTGCGGTTTGATCCCCTGCACCGCTCAGGGTGAGCTGAGACAGCCAAAAAAAAAAAAAAAAAAAAAAAAAAAGAAAAAAGAAAAAAAAGAAAACCAAAATATATTCACAAGGTTATGCACCACTGCCTAATTCTACAACATTTTCACTCCCCTATAAAGCAGCCCTGCTGTCAGACACATCCCACCCGCCCTACCCCAGGCAACTAATGGTATACTTTCTCTATGAATTTGCTTATTTTCTGAATAAATGGAATCATGCAATAAATGACCTTTTGTGTCTGGCTTCTTTTGCTCTGCATGTTTTCAAGGTTCAAGCATGCTGCAGCATGGATGAATAATATTCCATTCTGTGAACAGACTACATTTTATCTATCTATAAGCTGATGAAAATCTGGGTCATTTCCTCTTTTTGGCTGTTAAAAACATTGATGTACAGTGTAAGTCTTTGTAGAATTTTTTCTTTTTTCCTTTTTTGAGACAGGGTCTAGCTATGTTGCCCAGGCTGGGCTCAAGCAATCCTCCTGCCTCAGCCTTCTGAGTAGCTGGTGCTATAGTTGTGCACCATGGAGCCTGGATCTGGATGTAAGTTTTTACATCTCTTGAGTAGGTATCTAGGAGTGGTGGTAACAGTAACAGCACTGGTATTTCCTGAGCACTTACTATGTGCCAGGTAACATGCTCTGTACTTGGTATACACTGTATCATTTCCTCCCCACAACCACCTTGAGGGTTAGGCATTAAAAGCCCACTTGACACACATGGATACCAGGCTCAGAGATGGGGAATGAGTAGCTCAAGGCCATCAAACTAGCTTTATGTGCGTGAAACAGGAGTTAACCAGGTCTTCCCAACTCTCCACTCTCTCCCCAGGGTGACCATGACACATCCTGCTGAAAAGTCCTTCCGTGGTCTTTCAGTGCTTAGAGAATGACGTGCAGCTTCCTATGTAAGGAGGAGGTTCAGCAAGCAGGTCTCCCCAATGAATGGGCAATTCCTCAGAGGCTCAGCTGTGACCTGTTTCTTTCAGATTTGCTGGTACTTCCTGGGCACTTAATATATGCAGTATTCTGTATGCAGAATGAAGGGGGACTGGTAAGGCCAAAAAGCAGTGTTCTTTTTTATACTTCTTGACAACTCTCTGGCAACTGACACTTTGACTACTTTTCTGAGTTTCGAAAAGCCGTTTCTTGGGTCTTTCCCCAACTCCTATGAGCAGCCCTTTTGCTTCTTTCGGTGGCTTGTGTGTGTGTGTGTGTGTGTGTGTGTGTGTGGCCAGCTCAGCCCACCAGGGGGCGGGGTGGACTGGCATGTGGTGCTGGGGGATTGAACAGCGGTCCCTGTGCTTTGCTAAGCTTGTTCTGAATAGGTGCTTTAGACCACTGAGCCATCTCACCAGCCCCTTTTGGTGGCTTTTTTTCTGGCCATTATGATTAGGTCTGTTTATAGAGTCTGAGCCCAGCCTAACTCCAGCTCTCGGGGAGTTGGGATGACAAATGACTGAGGGTAACAACAGAAGTTGAAGATACTTAGTGTGTGGAGGGAAGTGCCACTGCAGGCACTCAGGAGGGGACACTCAGGGGCTTGCTTGCCTGGCCTTGTTCTCTCCCTGCTGGGCACAGAGAGGGCAGAGTTAACAGTGTCAAGATCTCCTTGTTACAGAGCTCCTCCTGCAGCACAGCTGGGGCAGATGAAAGAAAGGCCTCACCTTTCTCTAGCAGCCTTGAGGGAGCTGTTATGAAATACAGGCTGGAGTGAAGGAGGAATAGGGAGTGACCTCTGGAGAGGAAAGAACAGTCAAGAGAAGAGAGGAGAAAAGGGAAGAGAGAAATAGATGGGAGAGAGCAGGGGAGGAGGAGAGATGAGAGAGGAAGACAGTGGAAGAGAGAACAGAGGGTGAGATTAGTTGCTTCAAACAAGTGCTGTCAGAGATCTATATTTGCTTACAGAATGAAAAATGTGTGCCATAAACATTGGCCACTGCGTAATTTCTAGTAGGAGTCATGTCACTTCTCATAAAGGATGGGATGGGGACAGGTAGAACATCTCTGCACCTGGGCCAGCTAGTATAGGGGCTTGTCTTAAAGCAGTGCTGGGCATGTCTCCAGCCTAGGAGGCTCTTGGGTCAGCCACGCATGGGGGGAACTAGTGGGGCTGCCCAGGGTTCTACAGCCTCAGGGCAGCACATCTGCCCCCACTTTGGGGAGGCTGAGGTGGGGCACCATGGATAATGTCCATCTAATATTACTCCCCAGCTCTATACCCTCACTCTGACTTGACTAATTGCTGTAATAATTGATAGAACCTGACTTCTACCACTGATCGATTTCACCTCCACGACCAATGGCCACAAACCATTACACTCCAATAAATAAACACGTTGGACCTCACCCGGCTGCCCTCTCCGGGGGCATCGGCATGGCCCATGCCCTGGCCTGACCTCCCCTTGCCTCCCACCCAGGGCCCCTCTGGGCCAAGCAGCTGGTCTAGAGGGCCAGGCCTCTGGGAGCAAGTGAGAGGGCTGGACGAGGTGGGAAGTGCTAATCGCAGGCCATCCGTCACCTCCCACTGGCTGTCTGGGGCTGGGGCAAACACCTGGAGCACCCTAGGCAGTGTGGTGCAGGGCCCCTCCCTTTTCTCCTGCTCCAGATTAGTGTGTCCCAGCTTATAATATTTGATAAATAGCAGACTGGCTTCCTGGCAGCACTGCTGCGGCTGCGCCTGCCCGCTACAGCTGTGGAAGGTCACTCATTGGGGAAATATGTTTCTGTCAGTGGTATTGAAAAAAGTTTAGTGGAGTGACAGGCCTCAATTTTTCAAATTTTATTAACTCCATCCTCTTAACCATTTGTCTTGAATTCCTTCAGATTCTGGGGGATCTGTCAATAGGGGTTGGACCAGGAAAGTAGGGCGGGGGTGGTGCTGGTCATGGGGCTGGTGCTAGTTGGTGCCACTGTGGCTGCTGGGGTCTCACTGCCAGAGTAGGTTGAGAGTGGAATATGTGTTGAGAGAGAAGACCCGGCCCTTTGGTTCTCTGAGAGCACCCACTGCTCTTGTGGTGTAGTGCCTGCCTCTGACTTGACACAATCACAGATGCTCCAAGGGGAGAAAGACGTTCATGGTGAGTTCTTGACCTCCCTCAGAAGACACATGCCTCTAATGCATCTGAAACAGCAGTCGGCCCAGCTTTTCTGAATGTCCCCAGTCCCGACCCCAAGCTCAGGCCCTCCAAGGGGTTTCTCAAATTAAGGCATATATCTTTCTTGTATGAGTCACATATCCTTATATGAGTCCCAACCTCTATTACTAATTCTTCTTTTACTTTGTTCTTCTTACAAACACTCGTTCATCTTCTAAGACTATTTGGCTTTTCCTGTAGAAAGCATTCCTTGTTACCTTCCCAACCCAGGTGGGGTACTATCCTTTGTGCTCCTGTGGGTCCTTCCATTTCCATCTTACTGCAGTGCATTTAAAGTCTGTCCCATCCAAGACTGAGTGCCCTTAGGAGCCGGGAACAATGTCTGGTACACTGTTACATCTTTGCTAGCCACCACAAGGCCCAACGTGGGCACTCAATATCTGTCAGAATAACAAACGGTACTGTATTCTCTTCAGGTGCTATCTTTTTGGCCACAAAGAACATGGTTATTTGAACTTTCCTGGAAGGGTGATTCTGACAGCAAGTGCATGACCACGTTCCTTGTTCCTACAGGCCAAATCCCCAGTCTGTCTGTCTCTCTCTCTCTTTTTCCCACCCTTCAACTTAAGCTCCTAGTGTTTCTGCTGGTCCCAGCTGCCTCTGCTGGGTGGAGAGCAGGCCGGGCCATGCTCAACTCCCCCTATACTCTAGGTGGAAAGTAGGAAAAAAGGGAGCTGAAGAGAAAGGCTCATTTGCTTTTCCTGGAGTGGGTGCTAAAATTGGGATGGAGGTGGGATTCAGAGCTTCTGTGCTGGTAGGAAAAGCTAGATGGAGGGGACGTCATCTTCTCCATCCACCCCTGATAATACCCAGTCCTAATCCTTATTTATCTCTGTGAACATCAAAGAAAGGAATATGTATAAGAGTGCCTAAAAAACAATAGTATATGTGCTATACAAGTGTGTCAGGTCACTATCTTCAGTCGTACTGACATGCTATCCCCCCATTCTCCAAGTTACATTGCCCTTCTAGTGCTCCATTCTACCACCCTCAAAGCTTCTGTGACTCACTCTTGCCCTATAAGAGCACTCAAGTGGGGAGCTGTTCGGGTAAGGCACCCTGCTCACTGGCTATATGAACCTGCTTTACTTTTCTGGTGGTAACAATTGTTCTGTTTACCCTAGAGGTCTTGTGCAGACCAAGATAAAGTGTGAAAATGACTGAAAAAAAGATTGTACAGGCATATAATGTTCTCTGTAAGAGCTCTGACACTTTTCTTTTTCACTTTTACTCCTAGCTCTTTTAATGCCTTCATTTTAATTTTCATTATTTTATTTATTTTTTGATTATCATTATTTTAGCAGTCTGTTTCCTCTCTCCAATATTAGAGAACTCTTTCCCACCAGACTTGATCAGAACTGTTAACACTGATTGATGTATTTTTTTTTTTTTTTTTTTAGTGAGCTCTTCATCAAGGCCACATCCGAGAAGGTGTACTGCTTTCTTGTCTCCACGCTCATCTTCTTTCTGTCATCTCAGCCACTCCTCATGCCTCAGCCTTGGGCCCTGTCTCTATAATGGCCTAGGTCCCAGTTATTCTTCAAGACCCAGGGACTGTGCTCTCCTTTCTGGGATGCCCCTGCCCTTCCCTCTCACTTCCCTTCCTGGCTCTGTTCCTGGTCCTGGCCTGACATGTCTTCGCTGATCTTCAGAGCTAGTCTGTGTAGCTCCTCAGGCCAGAGACTGACCAACTCTCTTTTGCTTTTCTCCCAGGGGCTGAATGTGACAGAAGAAACTTGTTCAGAGTATCAAAGGAAGCATAGCAGAAGTGGGAACAGAGCCTTGGTCTCCTCCATACACCATACCCACTGAACACACACAAATATGCCCCCCCCCAAAAAAAAACCAGGAATATTTTATGGGCACTTATTATATGCCATCGCCTCTGACAACTATATTTATGGATTGAATAATTAATTCTTAATAATTTTGTGAAAAAGGGAAAAGAGGTATTACGTTTTCCATTTTATAGATGGCTTAACTGTGTCTGGCAGAGGAATAAGGGGAAAGGAGACAGGCTAACATTTGCTGGGTTTAAGGCCTTGTGCTGGAATTATTCATTAGTCAAAGACTCAGGAAACAGACTCAGAGAGCTGAAATAATTTGCCTACGGTCATATAGCAGATAAACAGTAAAGCTGGGATTTAAAGCTGGGATTTATTACACTGTTCTCTCTTTTGTGTATGTTTGGAATTTTACATGATAAAAAGTTGTGTGTGTGTGTGTGTGTGTGTGTGTGTGTGTTAAAGAAGCCATGCCTGCTTTTATACTACAAAGAGATTAAGTGCTTGATGCCTCAGAAAGATAAAAAACATTTTCCCTCCCCCTTTCAGTGTGCTCAGGTGCAAGTCCCCCAAGCTAGGCGGTGGTTCTTGCAGTAGACTGAAGATAGAAAGGGCACCAAACAGGTCTGTTCCCTCCCACTCAGGGGTCTCTATCTGGGGACAGGTGAATGGTGACTCACATTAATTGATCTCCCAAAAAGTCATTCAGAATCCTAACTCTTGATGGACATATTCAGGTGAGACTTTCTTTGGGAGGCAGGTGTCTAAAGTTCAGGAAAAGAGAGCTACTGCCTCATGGCTGCAGGCAGCGATTCTATTAAAACCCTTGGGGTATGGCACACAGTGGAAACAGTGGTCCCAGACCAGATAATGGCAGACAGGACAGAATGGTGACAATACTGTGCATTGTGGCAGTGTCAGGGCAGGTGTGTGTGTGTGAGAAAATGGGCCTGATGACTTCCCTTTTCCTGATATAAGGAAGCTACATACTGTATCACTGGGGAATCAGACAACACTGAAACTTCCTTCCAGGTTGCCTGTGAAGAGCAGAAGATGCTCACCAAACACGAACAAACTCAAACCAAACAACTGGAGAAGTAGAGAAGCCTGGGAGAGAAAGTTGGACCAAGGGCACAAAGACTAAGGGTGGGAACCCAGGCCTTTCAGTCAGGGCTCTTTCCACTGGCCTGCACCATCTCAGGCTCCGCTCAGTCCCTAGTGTTTACCTCCCCAGCACTGATTGGAAAAACTGGACTACATGGAGCTGCTACTGTTCTCTCTGCCCACCTACATTCTGCAAGGCCAGCCTCATTTCTCCTGGGCTGAAGCTTTCCAGACCATTCTAGCTTATGGGGCACTTCCTCCTTTGAGCACTGGAGCACTCATCTGATCACAAACTTTTCATACAGATTGTCTTCTTGCAGAATCAGACATATTACTAAAGAATGCTTTGTGCAGACCTAGAAAGGGAACTAGGGCAATGATCACTAGGCATCAGGGTGGTCCATGGAAACCATGACAGACTAACCTCTCTTCTTTATGATGACCTGTTTGGTTAGGGCAAAGACAGACTTCATCAGATGTTTAATGGGATATGGAAGGACAACTCTATGGCTAAAATGAAGACATGTGGGCTGGATGACAGCAGCACATGGAATGCCTGTGATAGATGGAATAACCAGACTCAATGGCAGTGGGATCACAGGTGACCTGGAAGAAAGTTTCTAGAGGCAGCAAATAGGCTTGCTGCTGTTCAGCATATTTACTGCTGCGGTGGATATCCCAGAGAAGCTCCTCATCAAATCTGTAGATTCAGATGTAATTAGGGTAGAAAGGGCACCAAATACACCAGATGGAAGACTGACACTAAGATCTAAAACCAACAAGATAAAAATTAGTGGAGCTAAATGGGAAGTCATAGATTTTAGGAGAGAAAATGGAGACTGTTCTGGGAAATACAATTGAGACAGCAAAAAGTTTAGAAACCATGTGAGCAAAAGGGCTTAAGGACCTGATGATTTAGGCTAGAGAAAAAATAGTTTGGGAGAACATATTTGCCACTTTCAGTCTTTAAAGGCCATGATGTAGAATTGTGACTAGCTTCATTCCACATGAACCCAAGTCAAATAATAATATGACTCTTGGCAGCAGACTATGGCTGGCCAAGCATCAGAATCCAAAGATAGAATATAGGCTTCCTCAGGAAGAACTGAATCCCCAGAGTCAGAAGTGTTCAATCGCCAAACAGGTGCTTACTTAGTACGTTTACTACACCCAGGCGTTCTCTATGTCCAGGCTGGTCTTGAACTTGCAATACTCCTGCCTTAGCCTGCTAAGTGCTGAGATTACAGGTGTGCATCACCACACCTGGCTCAAAGACACTTCTATGTGTTTGGCACCACATTAGGTGCTAGAAGTGAGTAAGAAGACACTTTCTGCCCCTAGGGAGCTTCCTCCTGATCCTGCTGGGGGGATGGACACATTTATTTCAACAGTATCATGTGCCTCTGTGTAAAGAAGGGTGGCTTTAGTTCTGATTAAACCCAAAAGTTCCTGTGTATATTCAAACATATATTTGACTACTAAAGACCAAAAGTAGCTGAAGTAAGGCCAAATCACTTGTTTAGACCAACTATATTACCTGTGGGAAGAGAAATGTACAATGAAACCAAGTTCTGTGAGTTTTTGTGCATGACATTTTGCTCTTGGAGCCTGAGTGTTGGTCTTTGGCAGGGACTTGTTTATGTACCTACAGACTGTCTTACAAGTGGCTGTGGTGTCAGGGTGAAGTGATTTAGCCAGCAGGGCTACCCAACTCTCCATTTCTTACCCACCCTATGGGGACTGCTTCAGTGCGGACATAAACATGCTCCTGCCGTTACCTTATTGCACTCGTCACAAGGGGAGGCTAGAAGGCTTGATTCAGGGATATGATTGGATTTTAAATCCCAGTCTCACAGGATTTTAATTACTGGTCTGGGGCAGCAGGGATAGGCGCTGGCTGCCTTTGGATGAAGGAGGTCGATACACCAGTCCACAACATATTGAGCCACAATGCCTGCAGACTCTATTGCTCTATTTAATCATCTTTTGCAAAATTTACAGTGGAACAGGAGGGATCAATACGGAATTTATCACATTCTCTTGTAAATATGAGCCAGGAAAGAGTTCCAGGCAGTTTGTTACTGAGTGGGAGGGAACATGTCTGTGTACAGCTGGGCATTAGGAGATGAGACAAAATCCATACTTCTTGGCATAAGCTACAGATGCTCAGCCAGGCTCTTAAGCCTGAAGACAAGTTCATTGGGAAGAACACTGATTCACTGATTCACTCACTCACTCACTCAACCAACCAACCAACATTCTAGAGTACTACTTTACGTCAGACCCTGGGATATAGATTTAAATTCTGTTCACAAATACAACACAATGGTTCTGCCACCTCATGCAAGTTACTCAGGTGCCTTGTTTACATATATGGAAAATATATACAATAACCTATCTTGCAGAGTTATAGGAGTATTAAAAAGAGATAAAAGCCTTAGTCCAGAGCTTAGCACACAGTAAGATTTCAACAAAAGATAAATATTTTTGTTTTTCTATAATCACTATTACTAAGCATTGCTTCCTGTAGTGTCAACTATGGATATAAGAGGTGCCGAGCAGGGAGCAGACGTAAGAGAGGCTGGGTGGCCTTCCTAGGTTAGAGACCTAGCCAGGCAGCAGAGTCAGTGGTGCAGGATGAAGAGGGTACAGAAGGAGATCACACATGTGGAGGTGCTTTTTGAAGCTTTGATCAGAATCCTTAAAAGCTTTAAAGCTTATAGGGGCCGGGGAGATGGCTCAGTGGAATGAGCACTTCCCTGGCAAGTGCAAGGGCCTGAGTTCAATCCCCGGTTACACCAAAAAAAGCCCAACAAGAAATATTAAAAAAAAAAAAAGCTTATAAATCTTAAAATCTCTAATATTAATGTGGTAGAACAGAGTAAAAAGTAATTCCGCTTATGTGGGCAAACCAGGGAAACTTACACAGAAGACATTCAAAGAAGTTGGATCTTGAGGGTTAATTGCTAACACGGGGAAAGTGGATTCTGGCAAGAAAGACTGCTAGAAACAGGTTGACAGGCCCATGGCCGACAGTTCCTATTTCTCAGGCCCACCTGGCTACACACGTTCTCCTAGGGGTCTGACAGGCTTGGATCCCAATTCTGACATAAACCATCATCCTGCTCCCTCTTGTCTTGGATACTGAGTAGCAGAAGATTCATGGTGGACCACACAGTGACTGTATGCTGACTGAGAAGTCTGAGCTTACCTTACAGAATTGCTGAAGGTTTTAAAGCAGGGGAAGGTTTTAAAGCTGAGGGTTTTAAAGCAACAGAGATTTACAGGGTTGAGGCTCATTTGACAGGTACCTGGGAGGTGGGGAGACTGACAAGAAAACTGCATAGTAGTACAGGTGAATCAGGCTGGTGGGACAGAGGAGAGGATGAATATGAGAGGAAATTCTCAGACAGGACTTCAACAAAATATAATACTTTTGTTTTGGAAAGTGAAAGAGAAGTATTCAGACTTCCTTACAATACTTTCTTATTGAGACTGGTAGATGACAATGACACATACCATTCACTAAATGGCGGACACAGAAGAAAGTGTAGGGGGACCTGGACACGCTAAGAATGGGATATTTACAGAACATAGAACAGCAGCAGAACCACTGGAGACATGAAAATGCCTAGTTTGTTAAAAGGAAAATATACAGGCCAGTATGGTTAGGAAAAGAGGGACACAAAAGCCATAGGACTGAATGGTCGAACATACTTCATATATAGAGTCAGGCAAGGAAAAGGGCAAAAGCAAAATCTCCTGCCAAAGATTCTGGTCAGTGCAAACTCAGCGTGAGGGTTTTCCAGATGAGAATACCGCCCTGAATAGCATGTGACACAAGTCTCAAGCGTGAGGAGCTGCAGCTAATTTTTACTTCGGGCAAGTTTCCTAAAAGTTGTGGACTTAAAGACCAGCCCCATTCCTCCCCACTTCAGTTGAGGACAGACTACCCCCAAAGTGGCGGCACACTCCCAGAAAGCAATTGGAAACAATCATCACTGGGGAGGGAAGGGCTCTGGATGAGACAGAGTTCAAAAAAGCCTAGGTCCCGAGGCTTCTGTGATTTCCCCTCCCCCTCCTACAAACGACAGCTGAGACCCTGGCAGCCAAGCCTGGGGTCTGGGTTGAATTTAGCAATCATAATTATACTGCTGCCATCTGAGGCAGATCCACAGTCTCTGCAGAGGGCAGCAGCTTTTGTTAATGCACTAAACACACACCACCTTCAAACACGCTAATCTCATGTCTCCGTCTATCTAACAACATTGAAGGGAGGCTGAGGAAATGCACACAATGCCTACACATCTGGCTAATTCATTTATGAGGCCAATCAATCTTGATGGGTTGTCTATAAAACACCAAGCACCCCAAAGGGCTTAGCTAGCTGACCAGATGTTTAAGTGTCCACTGACCAAGCCTCGCTTAATCCACAGCAAAGGAGTTATCTAAAGGTGGCTTATATTCCCACTCACATGTGGAATCCAGCCTTCTGCTTGGAGAAGTTTTGGTATATTACAGTATTGGCTGAGCCAGGCTCACTGGGACAAGGTATATGCAAACATACAGACTTCTAAACTGAACTTCAGGAGGCCTTGTTTTCAACTAGATTTGAGAAAATGTGCAGAAATAACCCAGTGGGATATTTCTGCTAACTGCATTTCCCACATGGAGAAAACCTGAAAAATAGAGGGAGTATCTTTAATGATATCCAGTGTTATGGGCTATGGTTCTGCATACAGGAACTGCGATGTCTGCTTTCAGCCCTCCATCAAGGCTGAAAGGATTATTTCATCTCCTTCATAAAATGGTTGCCTTTTATAAAGACAGAAGCTGCTGTTGCAAGGACTTTCCAGTTTGTTTCTTCCTTTATCCCCAACCAGGCAACCATCACCAAAAAATAAAAGCAGGAGGGTGGTGGGGAGGGCAGGAGCAAGGAGAGGACAGGGAGCAGACCACAAACCCCAAGAAAACTATTTTGCCTCAGAGTTCCTTGTTGGTACTAGTGATTCCATTTTTCCTAGTTAATTCTAAGGATGTTATCAAGTTTGTCCCAGAGTTGAGGCTGCATGACAAATCAGATGGACGGATTTGGGTAAAAGAAACCTCCAAGTTTTCAGAAAGTGGTGAGAGAAAGGCACAAAGGAAAAGCATAGTCTTCATTGTGCTATTTTGTGCCTACAACACTCATTAGGCGTCTATTATGTCGAATGAATAATTCTGCCCCAGTTATGACACAAGTTGGGTGTTTTTCCATTTCTGTCTGACAGGAGAGGCCTCCTACAGTCACTGGCAAAGCTGCTGCACAAAAATCACTGCAGAGATCAGGACAGTGCTCTCTCTGGAAGCATGCGTGTGGATCAAGTCTTGCTGGGGACCAGCGTTGTGGACCTCAGTACCACATTTAGCAAGCTCTACTTTCATTCTCCAAGGGCACAGCATCAAGCACAGGGATCAATCCTGCCTCCTTCTGATGCCTTTCTTTCTGAATTTCCATGACACATAGTATCTATGATTTTTTTGCCTTTGCATTTCCTGTTGATTCTTTTGT
This sequence comes from Octodon degus, assembly GCF_000260255.1. NCBI lineage: Eukaryota > Metazoa > Chordata > Mammalia > Rodentia > Octodontidae > Octodon > Octodon degus. Next base: position 2,779,919 of record NW_004524722.1, on the reverse strand, counting down.
TCCTGTTATAGTGTCAAACAAGGTTGAAGTTGAAGTTCTTTATCCTCTTATCCACAGCTCTGGCCTCTTTCTCTCTTCATGTATTCTTTAAAAAGTTTCAATATGCACAGATTAAACTAACACAGTGATTATCAATAGTAGTTAAACCATATCAACCTAAAGTAGGAGAAAATATTTGCAATGATATCACACATAAAGGGCAAATATCCTTAACATACCTAGAACTTTTAAAAATCAAGACAAAAACAAAGACCAAAAGACCTATGGAAAAGTGGGCAAGATATGAACAGACAATTCACAAAATGAGATATAAAAAGACTCTTAAACATATATGATGTTCAACTTGTAATAAGAGAATCAAGCTAAACTATGAATGAGGCACTATTTCTCATCTATCAGATTGGTGAAAGTCCAAAAGCTTGACAATACACTATTGGAAAGATTGAGAAAACAGCACTTCCACACAGTGTTAATGGGAATGCAAAATGGTACAACTTCAATAAAGGGGAATCCTGCAACATCTCATCAAAGGACAGACACCCATCAATACCATATTGAGCATTCTACTATAAGACATACCTCTAATAACACCAAAATTTGGGCTGGTGAGATGGCTCAGTGGTCTAAAGCACCTACTTAGAACAAGCTAAGCCAAGCAAAGCACAGGGACCGCGGTTCAATCCCCCAGCACCACATGCCAGCCCGCCTGCCCCCTGGTGGGCTGAGCTGGCCACACACAAAATAAATAAAAAACAAAAAACAAAAAACACACACACACACACAAAACACCAAAATTCAAGGCAGGCATGGAAGCACATATCTGTAATCCCAGCACTTAGGGAGGTGACACAGGAGGACTATAAATTCACATACCACCTGCGCAACTTAGTGAGGTCCTATCCCAAAATAGAATAGGGCTGGTGATGTAGCTCAATGGTACAGCACCCCAGGTTTGATTCCCCAAACCACAAACCAAAAACAGTACAAGCAAACAGACAAACCATACAGAGAAGTAACTTACTGTAGTACTTACATTGCACAATATTGAAAAACCTCAATATCCCCAACATAGGCCAGGAGAGGCGTAATTTTTTATATAGCTATAAAAGAAGGAAGAGCTGGGGAGTTAGCTCAGTAGTCTAAGCACTTGCCTGGCAAGTGCAAGGACCCAAATTCGATCCTTGGTAACTCATGCTGGGTTGGCCCCGAAACGTGGTGATGCATGTCTGTAATCCCAGTGCTGGGGAGGCTGAGACAAGAGGATCAGTACCAGTCTGAACTGCACAGTGAGACCCTGTATCCAATAAATAAATAAATAAATAAGAAGGAAGAAATGATAATGAAATGAATTCCAGAAAATACTGTTAAGACAGAAAAGACAAACTACAAAAGAGCAGGTAAAGAAAGGTGAAATAAGAAAACATACAAATATTATTTTACATGAAGACAAAAGAGGAAGGATAAACTTGGAAATAATGAAACTGGTTGGTAACAGAGTTAAGGCCAACACAGGTGAGGCAGAAGAAGGCTAAAAAGGAAAGACAGGAGGGAATTTCACTTCTTTGAGCTACCTTTTGGTGTAATTTTGACTTAAAAATTTTAACTTTTATTTTTTTTTGTATTTAGTACAGGGTTTCACTATAAAGATCAGACTTATAGTGATCCTCCTGTTTTCAGCCTCCCAAGTGCTGGGATGACAGGTGAGTGCCACCACGCCCAGTCTCAATAGCCCTGTCAGCGAGTGCTGGGGGCGGGGCTGGGCAGGCACGGAGCGCTGGGTATCAAGCCCTGATTGCTGAGCTAGGCAGGCACATTAGTTCACTGAGCTACCTGGCCAGCCTGTTTTTTTTTTTTTTTGAGACAGGATCTTACTGTGTATTCAAGGTTGGCCTTGAACTCAATGATCTTCCTGCCTCAGACTTTCAAGGACTGGGATCAATGGTGTGTGCCACCACATTTGGCTTAATTTTGACTTTTAGAAACAAGTTAATGTTCTACATATTTAAACAACAAATTTAAATTAATAAGGACAGGTAAGGGAGGAAAGAACCCTAAAACTGAAAGTGAAAAATTAATCTAGCTATATTTCCAATTAATCAAACATATTCAATCATGGGACTGGGGAAGGAGCCCAGATAATGCAGGAACCTCATATGTGACTGTCCATGCTTGGCCTTCAGTGGAGCAGCAATGAGAACTGCAAATAAATCTTCATCTGAACTGTAGTAGTTTTGTTTTCTACTCAGTGTGGGTAAAACAGCTCTGGAGCTTTTATGTATGTATTATAGGACTGAGTAAATGAACAAATGCACCAATCCTGTTTATAGCCACTTTCTTAAGGTAGAAGAAGGGACACACTATAGGAAATGTGTGAAGGGACTGAGTCAGATGGAAGGTACTGGTGTTCTCAGGATTCTCAAATAGGTACATGCTGGTTCACATATGTATGTGTGTATTTTGATGCACATGTATATATCTACAAATATATATTGCTTCTGTCAACAGAAGGAGCCATAAGCAGTTTGTACTCAGAATTCAGTCTCTAATAAAATTGCCCACTGGAAAAAAAATCCTAGGGCTCTCATGATTCTGGGGCAGAAAACAAAGCAGATACAAGATAAGTCTGACTCATTTTATTAAGTCAAAACATGAGAGAATATTGAAGGAGGAAGTGGGTGGGGGAAGAAGGGAGGAGGAGGAAGAGAAAGAATGTGGAGGAGAAAGAGGAGTAAGGGAGAAGAGGAAGGAAAGGGAGACGGGAAAAGAAAAAGGAAAAAAAAAATGATGGGGGTATGCTGTCCTGGCCAAAAGCGAGAATTTTTAGTGCCAGCACACTGAGGACAGTAATAAATTACAGAGCCTTAAAGCAGTAAGTATCCAGGAGGATAGTCTGAAAATAAACAGACAACTTGGAGAGAAGGGTCTCTCACTTACCACAGAATGCCAAGTGCCAACACCGAAGTGAGCACAAGTTAGAAAACATCCATCGTGCAACCACTGTAAGAAGACTGGTGCGGGCAAGAAAATCAATGGATGCTAGGTTTGGGGGACATTCTGATGATCAGGATATGTGCATGGTCTTAAAAGTGTCTTTCTCAAGGGGACCAAGAGACAGGAGAGGGGAAGGGCAAGCATAAAGAATTAGGGTCAGTTTGTAATGTATTCAATTACCCATGATGAATGCAATCATTATGTACTGCAAACACATACTAATAAAAATTTAAATTAAAAAATAAATGTGCTTCCCCAAAAGATTGCTAGATGCAAGGAAAAACACTGGACAATACCTTAGAGTTGGAAGGAAAGACTTCACTGAAAACTTCGGAACTTTGTGCTATGTGCAAATAGTAGCTATTGAAAACAGAAATAAAAATAAAGCATATACAAAATGTCTCTGAGAAGGTGACATGCAAAATATGGCCTCAAAGATGTTCCTGTTCTATTTTCTGGAACCTGTGAAGCTGAATCCATGCTGAAGGAAGAAATAAAATTGACTGTCAGCTGACTGAAACAGGACAAGTACCCTGGGTTATTTATCCAGCTGGGATCAATGTAGCCACAGGAGTCCTTACGAGTGACCAAGGAAGGAGGAAGAATCAGGGTCAGAGTGCAGAAATTTGAGCAACACTGGACTGGCTTCTGCTGGCTCTGGGGATGGATGAGGTGACAAGGCATGGACAGGCATGGAAACAGAGTCCCTCCTAGACTCCCCAGAAATGAAGGCAGTTCAGTTGACACCTTGATTTGAACCCAGTGATACCCATTTCAGACTTGTTTCCAGAATTGTACAATAATCAATTTGTGTTGTTTTAAGCCACTAGTGATGACCTGTTACAGCAGGGACAGGGAGGATACATACCAAAAAAATTAAGGTGGCTGCCTCTGAGGAGGAAGACCAGGGTGTGGAAGGAAGACTTCCTTTCTTTATATTCTCTGGCACTGCTTGTAATTTTTATCTTGTACTTGTTTTTTTACAGTTAAAATCACCACGGTTACAAAACAAACAAATGACCCCACAAATAATCACTTCAGGAACTCTTTACTGACAACAAAATTGGGTCCTCTACTTCACCTCCCAGTCCCTCTACACCATACTTCATCCCATATTCCAGCAGGTGGCCCATTTCCTTCAAATCTCTAGCAAGCAAGTGCAAGGTTCCCTTCTGTTGCCTTCTCTTTGAAAAGCTTTGGTCTTTTCTTCTGCTTGTTTGAATTCTACTTGCCCTTCTGGGTCTGACTGCAGTCTCAGACTATTCTGTGAAATATTCTACAAGGCCTACACTGCTCTCACCTTCTTCTTGCCATTACACTTGCTGTTTATCCTAACCCTTATTTACACTTAATTATCCTGCCATCTACCTGTACTGTTTAGGCATTTTTACCAAAGTATCATCCAATAGGATGTAGTCTAAAGGGAAGGACTATATCTTTTTTCTCTTTTATTCTCTATAATAACTAGTGCCCACTTGTAAATTAAATAATTCAGTAAATATTTACTAAGCATTTGTCATATGCTTGGTATGGTGCAAGATGCTGGGAACACAGGCCCTGCAGATCTATACCTACCTTCTGTGAACTCACTGCTCAGTGAAGGAGAGCTATATTAATCAAATAACTATGGAACTATATGCCTTGGCAAAGCTGATAAAAAAATTACACAGAACACCTTAAACCAAATATTAGAGGAACCTACAAGAGGGATGAAGGCCAACTGCACAAAAAGAATAGTTGCTAAATAAATATGAATTCTTAAATTTCCAATTAGATAAACCAGACAGTAAGTACTCATCCAGAGTCACAAAACAGTAAAATAGAAGAGAGTTTTGAGACTTTAGTCTATCTTATTTGCCATACGGGGAAACTAGGAGAGGTTCAATGAGAGGGAAGGACTCACTCATGGTTCTACAGCAAGCCAGTGTCAGTGCCAAAACGATGCACCAGATGCCCTTCTGCCCTGTCAGCACTTCCTCAGGGGCCCCTGGAGGGTTTAAGTGGTAAACTTCTCTCTTCTGCTATTTGAAGAGTTACTCTCCAAAATGCCATTGAGGAGTATGTAGTCTGTGGTCCAGACCTACAGAGAACATCCTGTTGTGTTCTTCCAGGACACTGCCAGGCTTCTACACGAACAGAGCACATGAACGCTAGAAGCGTTGGGAAGAGAATTTTGGCTATAGTCCATAACCCACTCTGACGTTGGGATGGTGCTTTTTGCTGGTATTCTGGAGGCAAACCGACCCTTGGTTTGACACTTCCCTTTCTTAAGGCCCAGTTCTGTGCTTTCCCTGTTCCTTCTGCCCAAGAGCCGTGTACTGGAGGGGTCATGAACAGGATGGCAAAGTGCAGACGGCTCTGCACTTTCAGGAGCGCTGCGAGTGAAGGAGAACATGGGACAGAGAACAGACCTGGCCCACTGATGCTGACCTCTTCTTCACCCAGGGGAGCTTGGCTTCCAGCTGCCACCGATGGCAGGGATGAGCTCATACCGGATACCAACCAGGCTCATCTAAGGACTGCTTGGAGCTGATTAAGGCCTTGATGAAATGCGGGTGCCTGGATGGCAAGTGGCTCTGGTGAGTACGGGTTCTGGTGACCAGGCGCCCATCTCCAGCTCAGCCATGCAGCGACTTGGCTACGCCCACATGAACTAGGATACAGAGATGCCTTCCTTTGGTGTGAGCAAGGACGAAGTTCCTAGGTCTACAGCAGGGAAAGGGCTGAGGGCAGCAATTCAGGGTCACCAAGAGCCCACTCTAGCCTGATCTACCACGTGGACTGTAATTACAATACTACAGAACATCTCCATTCCTCAAAGTGGACCACATTCCATGCTGGATCCTTCTGGATGACGGTTGCCACCTCTTCCACTGGACTGTTATAAACTTAACAGGCTAGCACTGACTGTTCAGGTCTCAATATAAATGGCATTTGTTCAAGGAAGAGTTCCCTTATTAGGTCCCAGCTGTGCTCTCCTGGTACCTTCTATTCTTTCATAATAATATTTATATTATTAGTTAACAAATTAGTTAATAACATGTCATTATTGGCCTAATGTCTATTCTGCCAGACTTTAAGCTTGCAAGGATGGGGCAATACAACAAGTATTTGTTAAAACAATAACAGGGAGGGGCTGGGGAGATAGCTCAGTAGAATAAGCGCTGCCTGGCAAGTGCAAGGGCCTGAGTTCAATCCCTGGTTCCGCAAAATAAATAAATAAATTAAAAAACAAACAAACAAAAAACCAGTAACAGGGAAATCAGTTAAAAGACTAGTAAGGGGGGCCAACCATTAGCTCAGGTGTTTAAGCGCCTGCTGAAACAAAGCAGTCAGGCTCAGGATGCTGTGGTTTGATCCCCTCATCCTCAAGCCGAACCAGACCTGCCCTGAAGGCATGGGGGGGGTGCAAAAAAAAAATCCTTCTGCCAAAAGACTAGTAAGGGCAAAAGTGAGTTTACAGATAACTTTTTAATAGTAAGCATTAAAAGGACACTCACACATACAACACAGAAGTTCATCTTATCTGCCACACGAGCTGTAGGGTTTATCAGGCCCTTCTGGCTTTCCCGTCTGCTCTCCCAGTAACCCATCCAAGCCAATATTTGCTGGTTTGGAGTAGAATGGAGGATTTTCTTTTTACTTTTCAACAGCTTCACTGAGACACCATAAAGTTTGCCTCTATAGGACACAAATTTAATGGCTTTATGTATATATACATTAACCATAACCATAATCTAATTTTAGAATATGTTCTTCCTCTCTAGAGGTAATCTTGCATCTGGGAGCAAGTTCTCTGTGAGACACTGAGCTTTAGCACCTATATGCAAACAAGAAGCCGCCTCTGGCATCAAGGCATCTTACACGATCTCTTCATTTTATAGATGGAAGAGGGATACCAGGGTGGGGGTGTGATCTACAAGGGCTGAGACAGTGGCAGAGCTCAGGCAGCTGTCAGTCCCTGATGCCAACAGCCTGTGATCTCTCTGTCGCACAGTCTGGTTATGTGTGTTCCTGGACTACCTGCACCTCTGCACTGTAAGCTACCACAGGGCAGAGACCATATTCTGCTCATGCTCTTCTCTCTGCCTAGATTACTCTTGGAGTGGCAATGCTTAATGTGGGGCTGTGGACCAGTGCCAGTCTGTGAACTTTGCCATTAATCCTTGATGAGATAAATACAGAAACTGAGAGTATATGGAAACTTGTCAGAGTAATTTTAGATCTGTGGTCTCTAATGACAAATTTGGGCCTACATTTTATATGCCTTATAAAAATATCCTTTTTTCTAGTGATTCATTTTTATTTTACCTTACAAAGTACTGGCCCTCAAAAGACCACACGTTCAACTGCTACCACCTCTACCACCGCCACCCAAGAGACCACAGGGTGAGAAGCACTGCCTTAAAACAACTTCCTCCCTACTCTCTACTGCTACCTCCTGTTTCCAGAATTTCCTGTATGGCTTGTCTTTTATTTGTGGATTTTTTTTTGAGACAAGCTCTCAGTATGTACTCACTAGGTAGCCCACGCTGGCCTCGAATTTGAAGTGATCCTCCTGCTCCAGCCTCCCAAGAGCTGGGATTATAAATGTGAGCCATCACACCCACCGACTCCTCTTCTTCATGCTCATTTCTGAAACGTAGGTTCTGCTTTTGAATCTCTTTGGCTTGCAACTTTCCGTGGACAATTCTCAGATTTAGTTTCAGCTATCCCTAAAAGACTGACAATGCTCAAGTTAAAGTCCTTTCTCCTGAGCCTCAGACCTGTTTGGCCAACTTTCTGCTATCTACCTAGAAGAGGGTCCTAGGGTTCTCTGGTTGGTCAATACTTACTAATCATGAACCAGACCAGGGGCACTTTCAGGAGCACTGCGAGTGCACACATATAATCCCAGCACTTAGGAGGCTGAGGCGGAACACTGCCAAAAGTTTGAGTCCAGCCTAGTAATGAGTTCAAAACTAGCCTGAGGGCTGGGGATATAGCTCAGTTGTATAAGTGCTTGCCTGCAAGTGCAAGGTCTTGAGTTTCATCCCTGATACCACAAACAAAAGAAAACAACACAACCAGCCTGGCTGGGTGTGGTGGTGCATGCCTGTAATCCCAGCACTCAGGAGCCTGAGGCAAGAGGATCTTTGTTAATTTGAGACCAGCCTGGGCTACAAAGTGATCTGAAGGCCAGACACTGTTTCAGAAAGACAAAAACACCCTCAAAAGCCCCCCAAAACAAACAAACAAAACCAGTCTGGACTACCTAGTGAGACCCTGTCTCAAAAAAAAAAAAAAAAAAAAAGTCACCTATCATATGCTGGTTGTATTTTTTCCTTAGCACCTGCGCATATAGTGATAAGATGAAATCACTGGGATTAGGAGGCCTCCCTTGCTAGTAGAAAGACACATGATAGATATAAACAAACATGATCATTTCAGAGAATGGCGTCACAGAGAAGGTAAAATAGGCTAATATAATAGAATGTGGCAAGAAGCTGCTTTTACTAAGATTGTCAGGAAAGGTCTCTCTGAGGAAGGAACATCTAAGTTGAGACCTGCAAGATGAGGTGGCTGTTCTAAAAGGAAGACTGTTCCAATGTGTGGGACAGGTCAGCTCAAAAGCCTAGGGACAGGGCCAGCCAGATAACTCAGTGGACTAAAGCACCTGCTTAGGCAGGCAGCAACTGGGTTCTATTCCTGGTGCGCTATGCCAGCCCTGTCCCAGGGGCGTGCTGAGATGGCAACTGAGACTGGGTGTGGTGGCGTAGGCCCATAATCCCAGCGCTTGGGAGGCTGAAAACAGGAGGATCACCAAGAGTGTGATCTGTGTGATGAGATCCTATACTAAAATACAAAAAGCCTAGGGAGGGAGTGAGGAGGTGACAGTAGACAGAGATGAGGCTGCAGGGCTCTACATGACACAGGGCCTTCTAGGCTTTGGTAAAGAATTTGGATTCCACTTGTGGTTTCAATGGCAAGCCAAAGGCAAGCTTTACGGGAGAGAATGACCTGAATTATGTTTTAGAAAGACCACCATGGCACTCATTTGGAGAATGGAGAGACAAGAGTGGAAAGTATGCAACAATGAAGCTGTAGTGACAGTCCAGTATGGACAATGTGGCCTGAATTTGAGTTACAAGAATGGAAATGGCAAAAAATAGGACAGATTCAAGATGTACTGCGTAGTTAATGCTTTTTTTTTGGACCAATTTTGCATGTTTATATCTGTTAATCTGAAAAACTATTTTGAAGATAACAATATGAAATACAACAACCATTGCTGATTTCCTATCATCTTGTTTTGAAATTCTGTACAGGTTTTACCGATTTTTAATTTTTTTTAATTCTCTTTTTTAAATAAAAAGATGCACTGTAGAGAGACAAAGAACTGAAGAACTTGATAGGCAGTGCAAAGGAACAAGAATGACTCTGACACTAAGAAGGTGATGGTATCAGTTATGCCATGCTGACATGAAGTTTCAGGCAAGAATTGGATGGGGAACCCGCTCAATTAAAAAAAAAAAAAAGAACTGGAGGGGGAAATGGAGGAAATGATTATTACCCATTCCTTTGAGGGTTTTAGCCATTAAAGAATAGAGAGAGGAGAGCTGGGTATATAGCTCAGCGGCACTGTGAGGTTGGGAGTTTGATTCCTGATACAAAAAAAAGGAATACAGAGTAATGAGTAATGAGGTAAGAGCTAGAGGTAGACACAAGGTCAAGGAAAGTTTTTGGTTTGCTTTTGTTTCTTTTTTTTGTTTGTTTGTTTCTGAAGTGACTTCCATTTATTTTGATACATCTTTTCCCCATGGTGATTTATAGGGTCTTCAAGCCAATATAAATATTTTATAAATATTTGAATTTTTGGGTATAGACCTGCACAATACCTCAGCAATATCTTTCAGCAAGAAAATACTGAAGAGTAAAGGCTAGACACAATTACTGGGTACAGTGAAAATCTGCTGCAAATATTTCTGAGGTAAGAAGGCACCACATACCTGTTTGACTAAGAAAACCACCATTACAACACAGGATGATTTTATTTTTTACATAGGACCTAGAACACTTAAGCTGCCAATTAGGTACTGAATGGCAGAGCAACGTCCCCAGTTTATGCCATGAATTCATAGGGAATGGGTTCCAATAACTTGGGTTCCTTTCCATTGGTCCTCACAAAGTGTGCTTCTCTGGGAGGGGCAGGCTAGCACCTCAGCTGAACCCAGGTACCTTTCTCTTTGGCTTCCTTCTTTTTCTGATCATTTTCCTTGACACGTTTCAGGAAGCTATCACGACTTTTTGAGTGTTTAATATGCTCAATACGCACATTAATCCTCTTGCCAAGTATCTTGCCCTTAACTTGCTTGCTTACAACAATGCCAACAGCATGCTGGGTAACATTGTAGATTCTTCCCGTTTTGCCATGGTGACATTTGTGAGGCATTCTTTTCTGCACAGTACCCATTCCCTTGATGTCTACAATATCATGCTTTTTGTAGATACGCATGTATGTGGCCAAAGGAACAACCCCATGTTTTCTAAAAGGCCTGGAAAACATATACTGGGTTCTCCTCCTCTTGCCCTTTGTGTTAGTCATTTTGGCAAATTACTGGAAGATGGCGGTTCCGGCCGAATAAGTTGCTTTTGTTTCTTAAGATAGACAAAGTGGAGGTAATGGTGCAAACCTATAATCACAGCACTTGGGAAGCTGAGGCAGGAGGATAGCCATGAGTTCAAGGTCAACCTGGGCCATATTGTGAATTCAAAGCCAATCTGAACTAGACTAAGACTCTGTCTCACAGAAACCAAAAGAAAAAATGCAAATTAAGAGTCTGGTTAGCACAGTCATGAGGTTTTCTTCCAGCAATATCCAGCTCTTCACAAACAGATATGAATTAAAGAGAAAGCTGTTTGCTTTTTTTTTGAGACATGGTCTCACTATGTACCTAAGATTGGCCTTGAACTGTGTAGCCCAGGCTGGTCCCGAACTCCTTTTGATCTTCCTGCCCAAGCCTCCCAGAGGGTTGGGGATGTTGGGATTCAAGGGTTCTTGAAATTAGCCACCCTAACTTCTCTATTTATAGAGGAGAAAGAATTTGCTCAAAGGACAAGGATTCCTTGGGGACAGAAGTAGAATTTCCAGCCACTGGCCTGTGCCTTGATTGCTAGTGAGAACCAGACTGGGGTTTCATGGAGGGTAGCCTGAGGCAAAGAGAGCTGGTTGCAAAACATCTGGCAGTACAGACAGATGGACAAACGGTGAAGTGGAACAAGAAATGGAACTCTAAGTTTTAGGTCCTAATAATAAGCCAGCAAGCAGGCTGTGTAAGGAAGGATGTTTACTGGAAAGGCTCTTTGCCTCAGGTGGGCTGGTGGGAATTTAAGGACTTAGTGAATGGTGATTGAATGTAGCCCAGCCTTGCAGAGGGGACAAGGAAGAGACAAAATGGAAGAAAAAGATTGAGGGAGGCCATGGGGAAAACGGTATTAGGTTTCACAAAGCTTGACTGCTTCTGAGACAGGAGCACTGAGGTGAGGACAGGAAGTGGCTGGACTTTGAGAGGAGAAGGGCAGCTAGGAAGGAGAGGTGGCTTGTATGAGAAACTCTGAGCAGACACAGGACAGCAAGCGTGGGAGGGCTAGGAAGCAAAAATATATCATTTAAGAGAAGATGTACAGTGGTTTTGGAGATTTAGCAATATATCTGGACATATCCTCACTAACATGTGGTGCACTGGAGCAAAAAAGGCAGAGACAAAAAAAAAGACAGATTTTGCTTTCAATTTGCCATGGCCTAGTAGGTGGGATGAGCTCAAGCCCCAGAGAGAGGCAAGACCTCAAAGGGGAAAGACCAGGTAGCTGGGGACTGACTGGCAGGAAGAATTCTACCACCTGAGAAACAAAGTCTTAAGGGGACAAAGCAACAAAAAGAAGGGCACCAAGATGAGCATACTGGAATTACACTACAGAGCAGTGAGGGATCAGGGCAGCAGCGGGAAAAAATTAGGTGAGGGGGAAACTGGAGAAACTCTAAAAGCAGTTGAAAAAGGATGGTTAGGATTTTTTAACAAAACAAAACAAGTTCAAGCTAAGTGTTCTGGAGTTTCAGCAGCGCCTGTTCTATACCCATGTCTTAACCCTTACAAAATCTCAAAAAGTAGGTGGCGTCATCCCATTTCCAGATAAAAATGAACCTCAGAGCAGTCAGATGCAGTTAAGCAGTAGAGCTGGTGTCAGGTCCTGATGTCAAGGCTCATGCTCTTGCAGTTTTTTCAACCTGGGCTCTGCTGAGCCACATTTGGAAAATTAGAAGTAATGCTTTTCTTGATTCTCCCAAGTGACATATACTTAGTATTTCATATACCCGGGAGAGGTTAATTCCTTGTGTGCAACGGATTCCTTGGGGCAGTAGGGCTCAATTTTCTGAAGGAATGCTAGTCAAAAAAGGCAACTGCGATTAGCGACATGCTTTAGGAATGAGCACTCCCAGTGGGCTCACAGTCCCGAGAAGAAATGGCTGCTGATGCATCTTAAGAGCTCTGGCAATACTGGGAGGAGTCAGCTCCAGGGACCTGCGGTAGAAGGCTCTCGCCACCTTTCTTTTTTTTTTTTTATCTGGCGGCCTCAAGATGCCGTCACGGCATTTTTTTTTTTTTTTAGCGGAACCGGGGATTGAACTCAGACCCTTGTGCTTGCCAGGGAAGCACTTATTCCACTGAGCCATCTCCCCAGCCCCTCACCACCTTTCTTGATTACTCTTCTCTTTCCAGTCATAATGCCCTGCCTCCCTCCTTCTTTCCTGTCCTTTCTTGTAGCAGTCAGGGGTGGATATAGCACCTTCACAGATGGAAAGGCACAAGACCATATACTTGTTTTTCTGTGGAGGGTGGCAGAAGATTAGCACCAGTTAATTTAAAACTCTTCCAAAGCACTCCATCTAGAAAATTCCCATTATCCTTCCTGATGAGACCCAAACACTGCTTTCTTTATAACTGATTAAACTCTATAACTGATTCCAACTATTTGTTCATCAGGAGAAGACTTCTCTGTGTCCCCAAAGGGCCCCCTGTCAACTCCCTGATACCATCATGCACTGTTTCTACACCTGTCTCTTCTGATGGTCTGAGCATCTCTCAGGGTCAGGGACAGTTCGCCTGATCTGTCTTATGGCAGGATGTCCTGAGGTCCACTGTCTCAGAGATGGCAGAGTCACACAACAGCAGTATGATTTACTGCTGTGGTGTCTAACTCCAGGTCTGTCTAACTCCAAAGCATGTGCCCTTTTCATTATGTTATGGGGCTACCTGAAGATGAAGACAGCAACCTTGAGCAGTCTGTGCTGAGTCCTGCAGGAGGAAGCATCAGAGTAGACCAGGCTTCCCAAGAGCCTTCCCAGGAGTCTAAGGCAGTGATGGTGAATCTCTGAAGAACTTTCAAGGGCTGGACAAATAGCTCAGTGGATTAAAGTGCCTGCTTAAGCATATGCAGCGGCTGGGTTCCATCCCTGGTGTGCCAGGCCAGCCCTGCCCCCAGGGTGCGTTGAGACTGTGATTGAGACTGGGCGTAGAGGCGCGCCTGTAATCCCAGCTCTTGGGAGGCTGAACACAGGAGAATCACTACAAGTCCAGTCTACATAGTGAGACCCTGTAGATCCTTACTAAAATACAAAAAAACAAAAAGAAAAAAAAAAAAGCTTTCAATGATGCAATGAAACAATGAGTCTGCTGCCACGGGTGTGCTACAGGTTTGCCACCAGTGAGTGGTCTAAGGATTACAGAAGAGAGGGGCTATGATAGTGTGCTCTAGGCAGGGTGACGACACTGCAGACAAAGACAAAATGAAGAAGAATGCGAGTGCAGCTTCCAGAATGAGAGTCTAATTTCTGCATTTAAGTCATAATGATAATGACCGGGGGGGGGGGGCAGGGGGTCTACCATGTGCCCGCCATGGGTTTTATAGATGTTATTATTAATGTTACATTGTCCCTATGAAATAGGTATCATTTCACATATAAAGAAACTGAGGTCTACACAGTTTGGGTAACATGTCCTGAGCAACCCAGCTAACATGCTATTTCTCCATGATGCTGGGCTGCAGCATGTCTGCATTTTCAGTCTGATAATTACTCCTGAGTTTCCTAGCTCAAATGGAGACTTCAGGTCAGAAAACGAGCAGCTAACTCTACTAGCTCTAATCTTTTAAGATTCAAGAAACCTAAACCCTTACAGACTAAGCAACTTTCAGAAGGGTTCTGTGTGGATCCCGAAAGCCCAGGCTGGCCTCTATGTATTTCGAGGCTTGCCTTGGATCTATGAAGAGAACTTTCTTACATGCTGCCACAGCAAAGCTGGCGGCAAGTGCAGGCTAAGAAAGCTAATGGGCAGGAGGACAAACTTTTGGAGAAGGTTAGCCTAGGTCAAAAGATTTTGGCAACAGTCCCTAAGGCAAGAAAGCAGGATCCTGCCTCTCGGTTGGCTAGTCACATATGCAGGAGACTAAGAAAGTTCAAGAAGGGGAAAGAGGTCAGAAGACTGCAGGCTTGCAGGTCCTGAGTGAGGGCAACTTGTTCAGGTCTGGGAGGGAAAAATAAGTGAGTTAATGATTTTAGCCCTTGATGCTGGGAGGCTAGGGCAGGGTACAAAATGGATGCTGGCTAAAAAGGCAGGTGGGAGAAATGGAAAGCTGGGGGGTCAGGGCAGCTTTTCCAATCCACCAGGCAAGAACCATGCCACTGGAATGGCTCAATAGGCTAGCCTTGGCCTGGGGTGAGGGCGTGGTGAGCTTCATAAAAGGCCTTCCTCTTCATTTCAAAGGTGTTTGATTTGGAAGGTGAGTTTGAGGGAGTCCTTATAAAGAAAACTCTGTTTAGGGGTTAGTGGAAGTGGGGATAAAAAGCACAAGACAATGGCTAGGAGTACTGACTGATTTTAAGGCAGGGCAGAGAGAAACCCCATGGTTTCTACTCTAACTCTTAGCTAGAATATCTTACTGGAGGGGCCGCAGAGATAGCTCAGCAGTCTAAGAGCCTGCCTAGCAAGCGCAAAGACCGGGGTTCAATCCCTAGTAACACATGCCATGTCAGCCCTGCCTCAGGCATGCCTAACTGACCACTAAGACCCAGTGTGGTGGCACACACCTGTAATCCCAGCACTGGGGAGGCTGAAACAGGAGAATCACTACACTCAAGCTACATAGTGAGACCTTGTACCAAATATATAAAAATCATTAAAAAAAAAAAAAAAAAATCGGGGGCCTGCCCCTTAGCTCAGTTCTTTAAGTGGCTGCTTCAACAAAGCAGTCAGGCTCAGGTTGCTGTGGTTCAATCCCCACAACTCAAGCCAGCCAAACCTGCCCTGAAGGCATTGAGGAAAAAAAAAAAAAATTCTCCTTAGAGAGTTTTCCACAGGTCTTGGGACATTTTGTTTCAGAGAGCAGTGAGTCCCTGTCCTAAAAGTATCAGTCATCCCAGGCACTGCCACCACATGGAGGAGTCGTCTTTTCTTTTACAGTTGCATCCTTCTGGGGCAGGTCCCATGGAGGCTAACTGTATGAGCCAGGCAGGGGTCTAGAGCCAGTGTGGCTGTGGCTGCAAGGTGGTAGGATCAGAGGGGTTCCTGGAAAGTCCCTCTAGCCCTAAGAATATCACATGGCTGGAAGATGATCTGGGAATGTTGGGCCTGTCCCAGACAAAAGCTCTGGGACAGAAAGAACTTTTTGTGAAGACTGGCTTTTGAAAAATGATAGCAGAAGTTACAGAGAAGATGACCTCAGTGCGTTACAGAGATATTTCCACCAGTCAGAGTGCATTTTACAACAGAATGAATGATCAGGGAACCCAAGAGAATATCAGCCAGCCAGCTGTTGGAGGGGCTTCTGCTGGGATGAGAAAGGCAATCATCACAGTAGCCCACATGCTTTCAGCTTTCAGGTCCCACAGAGAATGATGCTTGACAAGGACCCCCCTGGGGTCCAGCCCTTAGCATAGGCCCCTGCTCTCCAGAAGTGGCAGAGAAGCAGGGAGGGTGTGAACAGGTGGTCTGCGCCATGTACTAACTCATGGGGGGCCTGTTCCCCATGTTTGCTGGTAAGATACTTCCCTGGCTTTCCCATAGGATGGGCTGGGATAAGGGGAAGATGGAGGGAAAGTGACTGCACTTTCTGGCAGGTAACTATAGCAGACTTGGATAGAGCTTGAGTCTGGAGTGGCATTTAATGTCCCTCTAGTTAAAGTGACAATCTTAAAAGGGATAGTATCCATCATTTAGCAAATATTTATTGAGTACTTACTACTAAGTATAAGCATTAAGGGATATACTTAAGCCAACTATGGTTCTGGCTATGAGCGAGTTGAGGCTTGTGTTAGGGAGAAGGCTACTGAACAAATACAAATAATCTCAGATTGTGATGAGTGCAATGATAGGAAAGACTAGGCTGTCTCACCTGAAGAGTAACGGAAGGACCTAACTGACACAGGTTGGGGTGGGATCAAGAAGGACATCTTTGTGACCTGCATTAGTACAGATTTGAAGGGACTTTCCCTTGGTCCAGCTCTAGAAATCATGGGGGCGGGGAGAGGACCCTTTTGAGGGAGTGACAATTAAGAAAACTCTCACAGCTTTTGGAGACAGGCTGGCTGGCAAGGAGCATCGTATACACATGCAGGTACCATCTACATCTGCAAAGCACCACCCAATGGAAAGCAATTCTCATGTGCATACTGTCAGTCGTGGGAAGTGTACTCACTCTCAAGGCACGTTGAGCTCAGGGAGACTGACAAGTGTGCTGGGAAAGCCTGGCATTTCCAGGCTGGGGAGCCTGCCGAGGCCTAGGTCCCCTGCCAAGCTGCCCCGCCCCATCCTCCACCCAGCTCTCACCTCCTTCAAGCAGCTCCTTGACAGTGCGGTAGTCATCAGCAAGGACAGCGTAGTGCAGGGCTGTGCAGCCTTTGAAGCTGGCACGGTTGTTTAGTCGGTTATTGAAATCATCCTCGCGGGTAACCAAGACTGGGGGAAGACAGCAACATAAACCCTTAAATTAGCAACAAATGCATGAGCCACCAATTTCATCTACTTTCTCTTGACATTTCAGTTCACTCGTCAGCCACCTACTTACTAAACATTAAATCACACCTATGCTATGTGTGTGGCTACCTGTGCTGGGCAGCAAGAGGCAAATCAGAGGCTGGTTAGTTCTACAAATATGTGTCAGGGTAAATCTTTGGGACAGGAAATGAATCAGCTATGATCTCCAACCTAATTGGATGAGGGAGGCAAACAATAAATAGATCTTGAAAGTACTATTTGATATAAATGCTATGTTAGAAGTATAATGTGGGGGCTGGAGAGATGGCTCAGTAGAATAAGTGCTTGCCTGGCAAGTGCAAGGGCCTGAGTTCAATCCTGGGTTCCACAAAAAAAAAAAAAAAAGAAAGAAAGAAAGAAAGAAAAAGTATAATGGGGGCATTCGGAATATAGCTCAGTGGCAATGTGTTTGCCCGGCCAGCATAAGGTCCCGAGTTTGATTCCTGATTTTAAAAAAAAGACAGTGGGATAATATGGAAAGCCAGAGGAGGCTTGACTGTGTCTAGGTGGGTGGGTACTTGCCTAGTATACACAGGTCTTGGTTCAGAAGCCCAGTTTAAACTGAATCCTCCTTTTTTCTTTCATCATTTTACAAATGGGGGAATCAAAGCCCAGATAAAGAAGAAGAGCCTAGATGCTCTGGTTTAAGCCTAGGTTTCTACTCCTTTTCTTGCTCAGGTGAAGGTGCAGGCACGCTGTGTGTAGAACCCCTTATCAGAAAATGGCTTGAGGTTTATAGCTGCCACCCTATCGGATATGCTAGCATGCATGGAAGCATTTTAAATGTTTGGCCAGAATGAGGTTGGGGGAGCCTGTAGCTGGAGACTAGACCATACTCTCTATGGTCTTTAGAATCCATGGTGGATTACCTCTTCTACTCCACACAGGGGACCTCAGATGCTAACTGCCTAGTCCAACCCCTGGGGGGCGGTATGGCCCTTTTATGGGGCAAGAAGAACAGGTAGGAAGAAAGCCTCTGAGCAGCTAACATACAAGCCCCACGTGCAAAGGACCAACACTTTTTCTTAAGAGATCTTTAGGCCCTCACTCTGAGACTACTAACTCTTAGTCACAAATAATTCTAGCAAATCATACCTGGTGATCTTGTTTCTAGTTCACTGCAAATAAAGAAAAGGAAATAAGATTGGGGAAGATGTTTTAGAATCAAGCAGAGTGATTGTAAACAAGCTGTGGCCTGTCAGGGAGGGAAAAGAAAAGGACAATGAAAAGCTGAAAAAGGAATTCAGAGCCCAGCACCTGAAAGACCCTACGGGTCTGAACTGCCACACAGGACATTAATTGCTGGATATAGCAACGGATCTAAGGAAAAGTGGAAGTTGGCTTAAGAAAGCAAGAAAGATGTAATCCATTTTACCATGAAAACTCATTATTCATTCAACAAACTATGCTTAATGAGCATCAAAGCATGGTGGCAGCATGTGGAGATACAATAAAAAATAAGACATAATTCCTAACTTTAAGAAGTAAACTAGTATGTAAAAAGTCAGACAACTACTGAGCAGACTACAATATGTATCACAAGTGTTGTGATAGACTTACCCACAGGGCACTTACCATACAAAGGAAATGACCTCAAGGAACACAGTGGGGGCTATTTTGGTTCAAATGTCAGTAGGCTACCAGCATCACAACACAACCAATAAAGAATGTACATCAAAAGAACTACCCACCTTTAGGTCTCAGGTCTCACTATCTCCTTCCTAATACCTATTCTTGCCTCTGGGATTTTGAAAATACTGTGAGAGGCTCCCTGAAAATATTCCCCTTTTCTTTGAACACACATGCCATCATTCTTCCCACTTTCTGGAGCAGTTTCTGGAAGTCTTATTTCATGAGTGTCTTCAGTTGCACTCTTGCAGCTTCCATGATGTCCTGAATCAATTAAAAATGTTTACATTTCATGGTCATTTTGACTTTGAGGAAAAGCCAGAAATCCCACAATGCCAGATTCCGTGACAAATGGATAAGGACACATCAAAATGTTTTTTACAGCATGCTTTTTTCCATTGGGCGGCACTTGGCAGTGGTGTTCGGTACATTTTTAATTATACTTCATAAAGATACTCATGAAGATGACCTCCAGAGCTGCTTTCAGAAAAGTGGCAAGAATAATGGGATACGTGTATTTGAAATCAGAGAGAGTATTTCGAGATGAATTAATGGCAATCTATAATATAATAAATGAAAAAAACCCTTCAACCTTCATTGTATATTTTGACACCACCCTGTATAATGTTACCTGAAACATTTTTGTGTTCCTTGAATGCTCAGTAGACTAACTCCAATTTGATTTTATTCCTTTAATAGAAGTTACTTCCTCCAGTGGTTCCTCTTAAATTTGAGGTAATTATTGTGTCTCAGAGCTCCTCCAATGGCTTACACAAGGGCCAATTATAATAGTACCTTGGTTTACAAACAATTTGTTTCATGATTTTGGGGAAGACTGCTGCATTTGTGTCTGTGTGGGGAAGATGGCCATGGTAATGTTTGTCACCTGATGGAGAGTTTTCAGAAAGAAGCAAAATTTTGTTAAATACTTTTGTTTGCAAAGTGAGTTGTCTGCAAACATAAGTGTGAACTGATGCATTGTTGTAGTGTTCATTACATTCTGTTGCAAGCATTTGCTAAGGTGACTATGTTTTTCTTACTAGATCAAAGTCCCACGAGGAAAGGCAGCGTGACTACCTTCTCTAGAGCTGGACCCCAGAGCTCTGAGAGTGTCTGGGTAGGAGGATTGTTTAGTAAATACTTGTTGAATCAACAAATACAAGCCTAATGAACATCCCTATTCTGAACATTGGAAATCTAAAATGCTCTAAAACCCAAAATGTTTTGTGTGCTAACATGGTCCTCATACAGTTTCTGATTTTGAAGCAACTGGATTAGGGAAGCTCAACCAGGAAAATGTATGCAAACACTCCAAAATCCAAAATCACTCAAAAAACCGGAAATATTTCTGGTCCTACACATTATGGAAGAGACATTCAATCTATATGTCTTTTTTTTTTTTTTTTTTTTTTTTTTTTTGGTGGAACCCGGGATTGAACTCAGGCCCTTGCACTTGCCTGGGAAGCACTTATTCCTACTGAGCCATCTCCCCAGCCGCTCAATCTATATGTCTAAATAGGGCCCTAATACAATTATCTTTGTTTTTAGCACTAATAATACCACCACCTGACAAGTAGATAGGGGAAGCAGCAGAGTGAGGCTGTTAAATGAGCCAGGAGGGCCAGTTCACTTGTACTGGAATCCCAGTTCCGAACTCACTGCACAATCTTCTGTAATTCATCTAAGCTCCTACCAGTTTTTTTTTTTTAATATGTAAATGGAGATAATAACAGGAACACCCTTGCAGGATATGTTAAGGATTACTGGATACCAAGAATAAAGGTGCTGGCTCATAGTACCTCTCAATGAATGCAAGCTACATCCCTTTCTAGCTTTGGGTTTTCAAATGTGTATTCTCAGTGTGGAGGGACAAATTTCACTGGAGAGTCTTGAATACACTTTTCTTCTCAGAAAGGAGAATATAGGGGGCTGGGGATATAGCTCATTAGCATAAGCACCTGCCTGGCAAGAGCAAGGTCCTGAGTTCAATCCCCGGTTTAAAAAAAAAAAAAAAGAGTGTAGGACTGAGGTAAGAACCATCTGTTTCATTTGGTGTCCCTCAGCAGTTTCTTGTGTGACAGCCTCTTTGTTTTACAAACCCATATGTAAACGCTGCAGAACTGGTGCTCTACAGAGCAATCTTTAGAACTGAATAGTGCATTACAATCTCATAAAGCACTATCACTTCCTTTGCTATTTCAGAATAGCCCTGTGGGGTGTAAATTCATGCCATTTTATAGAGGAGGACACTGAAATTCAGAAGGATGACACAATCAGTGGCAGAGCAGAGATCCAGCCCAGGTTAGCAGGGCCTATTTCATGCTCTAAGCATTAAGTGTTTTCCCTGTATCACCCAGTGTTATGTGTCCTGCCCCAGAAGATGGCTTCATATTCTTCTCAAGCCAGAATATGGCCAAAAGTGAAATGGAGTAAGCAAAGAAGAGCAGTACGCCCCCAAATGCACCCCCCACCTACCCCATCTGCACTGAGTCAAAACAAGCAAACCCATGAAAGCTGAAGGGATTCATCCAAGCCTGCCCAGCAGCTGGCTACCAAGGTGGTCTTCTGAGGCTCCATGCTTACAGCTGGTCCTCAGCCAGTGAACCGTCGCCTTCCCAACAAAGGCATTTACCACCCTGTCTCCAGCACAGGGGAAGATAGGCCCAGACTCCTGCCTCTTTTTCTAGCCAGCCATCCCTGTATCTTCAAGGAGTCCTACACCCTTATAACCCATGATTCCAAAAGGAATTTGGATTTAGGATAATTAAAGCTATGGATATATAACAGCTTTCTAAAATAAACTAGCCACACATGGTGTTACATG
The DNA here is from genome assembly GCF_000260255.1 of Octodon degus. Classification (NCBI taxonomy): domain Eukaryota; kingdom Metazoa; phylum Chordata; class Mammalia; order Rodentia; family Octodontidae; genus Octodon; species Octodon degus. The sequence continues at coordinate 2,758,406 of NW_004524722.1, read as the reverse complement.
CCTGTAATCCTGGCACTCAGGAGGACAAGGCAGGAGGATTCTCACAAGTTTGAGGCCAGCCTGGAGTGAATTCAAGGCCTACATGAAATTCAGAGCAAGACCCTGTCTCAAAAAACCAAAACAAACGAACAAAACTGAGAAGTGTGGGATCAGTAAAAATAGTAGACCGACAACTCAGAGAACTGATTTCATGCCTAGTCTCTTTCATGAATTTGTTATGTGGTTCATTGCTTTGCGCCCTAAACTCCCTGTTTTTAAAGTCAAAAAGTTTTTCTAAGGGCCAGTGAGATAGCTTAATGGACTAAGTGAGATAGCTTAATGGACTAAGACAGGGGTTCTATCCCCGGCACTACATGCTGCACTGGCCCTGCCCCTGGGCATGCTGAGCTGGCCACTGAGACCAGGTGCCGTGGTGCACACCTATAATCCTAGCGTTGGGGAGGCTGAAAACAGGAGGATCAATCACTATGAGTCCCAATTGTGCAGTGAGACACTGTACCAAATACATTTACAAAAAAAGAAAGAAAAGGTTTTCTGTATCATTGGTTCTCAAATTTTAGTGGGAACAGCATCATCTGGGTAGCTGGTCAAAATACATTTCTCTGCCCCCTACTCTAGCCATTCGGAGTCCTGAGCCAAGGCCTACAGAGGTATGTTTAATAAGCCTATACCTTCTGCAGAGCTCCTGGGAGCCATCTGAGAAGCACTGGTCTCAATCAGTGATGGTAACCTTTTAGAGCTTTTAATGATACAAACAGCCTGCTGCAACATGGGTGGCATAGGTTCAGCACAACTGGCCTACATGAGCAGAAAGAAAGACATAAGGTTGGATGAACCCACCTGGTGGTCCTTCTCCTGGGAGGCTAAGGATACCAAGGTACCAGAACGCTTATCCCAAACCTCATGTTTAGGAAGTGAGAGCAAAGTCCTCATCTTGAGATAAGACTTACCCAACACCTCATTCATACTATATTTCTCCTCCCACAAATCTCAGTTGGAATGAAGTCCTTTAATACCATTTACTCTACTCTAGTCCTTATTCAACCCATCACATTAAGCATATTCCATGGCCTGGGCTATGAGGACAGAGCATGAACCCAACCTTCAAAGTTGGTCTGAGGATGTAGCTCTGTGACCAAGTGCTTGCCTAGCATGTGCTATGACCTAGATTTGTTCCTCAGTACCATTTACATTAAAAAATATATAAATCTACAAATAATATAAAAATACTCTCCTATAGAGTATCTCTGACAGAAAAGAATCTATTACTATGAGCCTGAGAGACCTGGGTCCTAATCCTAATTTCCTACACCTGGAAATCATGTTAATCTCTGGGCTACAAACCTCTCATTGGTAAAATAGGAACATTAATGCACATTAATTGAGTTGCTGTGAAAATACAAGATGATGCCATATACTAAGAAATAAATGTATGCCTCGGAAATGGCAATTTTTTTTTTTTTTTTCCTTCGGAACTGGGGATTGAACTCAGGCCCTTGTGCTTGCCAGGGAAGCGCTTATTCCACTGAGCCATCTCCCCAGCCCAGAAATGGCAATTTTAAAATTATTTTGTCTTTTCCTGAAACTCCAGATATATTCACATTCCTCTGTAGACTTTCATGGGCTGCTTCTAGCTGGCCCTGGTGACTCTCTGCAACTGATTTTCTACTTCCTTCTGCTTGTCAGACCCTTAGAGAGGACCCTGGTGATGCTACCATGAATCCTCACTGGGCAGCACTGTATATTAGAAAGGGCATAGGGGTTTGAGCTGAACTGGGAAGTAAAATTCACTCTGTGACTTTGTGCAGAATACTTAACATGACTGAGATTCTGTTTCCTTATTTGCATAGCTGAGGTAGCATCTCCTGCCTCTTAAGATTCCATAGCAAAACAAAACAGACAAACAAATAAACAAAAAACAAAAAAACTCACTGGGGGGCTGGGGAGATGGCTCAGTAGGGTAAGCACTTCCCTGGCAAGTGCAAGGGTCTGAGTTCAATCCCCGGCTCCACGAGAAAAAACAAAAAAACAAAACAAAACAAACAAGATTCCATAGCAAAACTAATTCATTAATGCACAAAGGGTCAGAAAAGAGATTTCTCCAAATAAAACACAAATGGTCAAAAAGCACATGAAAAGATACTCAAAAGAAACTCAAATGGTCAAAAAGCACATGAAAAGCACATGAAAAGATACTCAACTCCTGAGGGACATGCAAATCAAAGTCACAATGAGATACCACCTTCATGTTTACTAGGCTAGCTATAATAAAGAAGATAATAATAAGTGCTGGAGAAGATGTTCAGAAACTGAACTCTGATATACAGCTGGTGGGAATGTTAAATGGCACAGATACTTTAGAAAATATGTCAGGCATGGCCTCAAATGGTTAAACATTTATTTATATGACCTACAAATTCTACTCAAGTAATACTATACTCAAGAAAATAAAAATCATTGTGTCTACATAAAATCTGTACACAAATAAAAGCATTATTCATCACATTGTGTCTAAGCTAATGAAAGGATGAACAAAATCTGGCATTTCCATACAGCATAATATTATTTAGCCATAAAAAGGAATGAAGTACTAACATATGCTTCAACATGGATAAACCTTCATGCTAAATGGAAGTAGTCAGTTACAAGTGACTGTATGTTGTATGAGCTCATGTATGTCCACATTAGGCAAATCTATAATGATGGAAAATACTGGTTGCTAGGGACTGAGGGTTAAGGGGAAACAGAGAATCACAATGTATACAGGATTTCTTTATGAAATGATGAAAATGTTCTAGACTAGAACTGATTGTGATGGTTGCATAACTCTGTGAACATACTATAAACTAGTAAATCGGATACTTCACATGGTGAATTGTGTAAAACATGAATCAAATCTCAATAAGGTGTTATGCTGAAAAATGTGTAAGGTGCTAAGGCTATTGGCTGTCATATAGTTAAGGACTCAATAAATGGCAATAAATTTATTATTATTCCTTTTCTCTCCTTGACATCATCCTAACTCTGGCTAGGATCACCTCTATCACCAACCTTGTAGAAAGGCAGGCAGCCCATTTCGTTCTCTGTTGAAGGTCACAGATGATGCCTGAAGGCTAAAATCCCAAGACTAAGAATCTTTCTCTGATGCTCAGAGAACTAAAAATATAATTCCAATGGCTTCCATTTACTGAACATGTACTATATGCCAGTAGTTCCAGGAACTTTATGATCATTTTCTTCGCAACAACCATACTAGGTCACCATATTATTATTCCTATTTAAAAAGTGAAGAAACTGAGACTTAGAGAGGTTATACAACATAAAGCCATGCTAGTAGTCAATAACTGAGTTGATCTGTTCAACTCAAGGGCTTGTAATCTTTTTTTCTTCAAAAACATCTTCCCTTTTTTTTTTGATTTGATATTTTATTGTTTCTTGGGTATTGGAAATTGAGCTCAGGACTTTGTAGTTGTCAGGCAGGCACTTGTGCCATGGAGCGACAATCCTGGTTCCTATGTCTTTCTTTTATCTATTCACATATTACAGTTTGTGACTCAAGCAGCTTTATTTCATGATCCCCCTTCCCTCTTTGTGTTCTAGAAATGTCTAGTTTAGGGGCTGGCCAGATAGCTCAGTGGACTAAAGTGCCTAGGGACCGGGGTTCATCCCTGGTGTGCCATGCCAGCCCTGCCCCTGGGTTGTGCTGAGATGGTGACTGAGACTGGGCATGGTGGCGCATGCCTGTAATACCAGCACTTGGGAGGCTGAAAACAGGAGGATCACTATGATCTTTATAGTGAGACTCTGTACTAAATACATTTTTTTTAAAAAAGAAATGTTTAGTTTATTTCAAATTTGCCAATATTTATTCATATAAGATAACATAGTCTTGTATGTTTTCAAATTGTCTTATGTATATATAAGCTTGAGTACAGTAGGTGCTTGACAAATACTTATTTAGTGAATGACTGTCAAGCTTATCTCCCCAAGAAGAAAATAGGTCCTTGAAGGACAGATACTGTACCACCTATAGCTCATCATCCTTTCAGCAGAGACACTCACTTGCAGGCTAGGCTGGCCTACGGCTAGAGAACCAGCCCCCATTTCACAATGGTTCTCTCAAGTACCATACTCTTTGCCCGTGGACTAGAAGCTCATCCTAGTACAGCCTGGAAAGGGACCCATCTTCTCTCACTCTCATGAAAAGGGAAGGGAGATCAGGAAGGCTGTCAAGGAACTTGGAGAACTCAGCTCTCAGCTCTGGTGATCTTGTGGATAGCCCTGGCAGTCAGCATGACATCCTCTTGGGTCCCGGACTCCTCCTTTGACTATAGAGCCAGGCAGTTTCCAGAGCTCACATCTCACCTTTTCATCATTAAGACTAAAATGGGACAAACTCTTAACCCTGTTATTCTGTTATCTACAGCTACCCAAACTGCCCGAATAGCTTCTACTTCCCACCTCTCTTAACTCACAGGTATCTGGACCTCTTTGGTTTGTCATTTACCCTGAGCTCATTCCTTTCTTCACTTCTGTCCCTCATCCTAACCAAAGCAGTATTCTTTTAGCTTCAGGGATCCTTTGGGACAGGTCAGTAGCAAGAGGAAGGAGTTACTCTCTCTGCCTCTTAGCAGCCGTGCTACCTGGTTGGTCCAGCTCAGTCCCTTAGTGCTCTCCATCTCTGCACCTGCCTGCCTCTCCTCTGCCTTCTCTTCAAGATGTTAAAAACTTGCAATAAAAAACAAATACAAAATGCTGTAATTAATAGCCAATTCTAAGCCAACCCAGCATCTCTACTAATAAACCTCAACACTTGGAAAAAGAACAATAAATTCTACCCCTCTCTGGTTCTGAGGTGGTTTCTTTTATATACTCTGTGTGTGTGTATGTATGTGGGTAAGTATGTCTACATATATATTTATTTTCCTTTATTTCCCAGCCAGGGAGGGGCAGAATAATGAACTGCGTGCGTCAGGGAAGATGAATCTGAGATACTAGGGAGCAGTGCAGTAAAAAGATTAAAGTGTTATTATTGTTGGGTTTTTTTCCCCCATGGTCCATTGTGACAGCTCGACCGTCATCTGTAAAAAATGTCTCAGCGAGAGATAATCATCGGAAACTCAATAAAGCGTCAGGGGGAGCCTCAGCCCCCATCAATCACTGGGTGCCTGGAAAATTTCAGCCCTCTGTCTCCCTTCCTGCTATCCATATAAATGTCTCTAATATATTTTGTGTGGTGTGTGGGACCCATCCCTGATTTGGAACTTTTGATGAAAAAATATTTATACACAAAATATGTAAATCAGTTAAAAATCACAAGACTAGTTCTTTGCCACCCCATCACACTTTCTCTTATTTTTATAAATGCATCAAATTTATTCTTTTTAATAAAACATGCCAACTAGTCTTATCTTCCTCTCTTAGAATACACATACACGCGCACATGCACACGGCACACACACATTTAGAGACCTAGAAAAATGGAAGCAACCTCACTAGCTGAAAGATCTAATTTTAAAGTTGGCAAAAATTCCTGATGGAGTGACACTGCACTGTCCACCTGGGTGACTTTACAGGGGTTGGTACTACTGAGCAGTGACAAAGAATCACTGACCCTGAAGGTGTGATGACACTCTAAGGGGTTGGATGGGATGAAGAAGAGGTAAGAACAATATTAAGAATAACTTGCTGTCTTGGTTACTTTTTTTCTCATTGCTGGGACAAAATATCTACATCCCAAGTTAAAGGAGGAAAGTTTGTGGAGGTTTCAGTCTGTAATCAGCTGGTTCCAAGACAGGGTGGCATGGCACAGGGCCCCTGGCAGCAAAAGCAACACGAGCAAAAGAGGGGAACAAGCCTCTTCCTCCCTTATACTGTACAAGCAATCTACCTGCCCTCGGGTGGAGGTAGCACTCACAACATCTCCATGCCCTTCTCTGGCACAGGCTCAGGACGTTTACAAAGTGAGGACCCTGGCCTTCCACTGAGTCACTTAGTTAAACTTTTAAACTTCTCAAGTTGACACAATGTATCACAATGTAACACTTGCCTGAGCTAACTTTGACCTGGTAGATTCCCAACCCTCTGAACAGACCAGAGGTTCTCAGCAGACTCAGTAAGAGCACAGGGAGGCTGATATGGTCTCTGTCTAAGAGTAGGAGACGGTTCTTTCGGCATGTGACATCACTGCTCTGCCTCCAGTTTCCTATAGTGTCAACATCACAGGGTTGCTGTGCACATAGTGCTAATGAATGTTACTAGCTACAGCTGCAGCTATTGTATTTTATGACCTTGTCCTCTCCCCAGCCTCTCTAACCTGGAAGGAGTCAGTTCCCACAATGCCCTCTCCTCTAGGACATTCAAGACTCATCTTGGTCCAAAGGACAAATCCAAGCATATTGGATCTGGCCCCTGTGTACTGATGCTACATCTTTGTGGCTTTTCACTCTCTAAATGGAATCTGTGTGGAGGCTGCACCCTAACGTATTCATTTAGCAGCCCAGAACCCAACTTTTCTGATTCACCTCTGGTAGTTATGGACATAGTATTCTTTTCTACTCACACCTACCTGCACCCATCTACTAGCCTTCCATGTAGCTATCTAAATCTTCCTCAGACTTTGAGGCTCAAGTTCTATCTCATTTCCTTGACTGTTCCAGCCAGCAATTATTTTCTCTGAACTCTGATAAGTCTTGTTATCTGCGTCTCTGACTGGAACCTTGTCAAATATTGTTTCAGTCATATCTTCAACCTTCATTATTAATTGCTGTTCTTGCTAGCGCCTTACATTTACATGATACCTTGTACTTCTCACGTGCTTTCATAAGTACTTCAGTTGATTCTTATAACAAGCCTCTGGTGTAGGAAACACTATTCTCTACAGATGAGAAAACTAGCTCTGAAATACAGAATTGCCCAAGGTCACAAAGTTAAGTAAAAGTCAAATTAGTCCTCAGATTCTATTATCCTCTCTCAGGATGATAGTTTGTTACCAAGAAAAAAGCATTTGGAAGTCTGGGTCAAAGATGCTGAATGAAGTCCTATGAGAGGACAATGATGATATGATGATGCAAAAATGGAGAACAGAAATTATTGCAATTCCTTTTTTTTCCCATAAATTTATTGAGAAACAAATAGCAATGAGACAGTTTCAAACCAAATTGGTAGGACAGTTTCAATAATTAACACATTGCAT
>NW_004524722.1:2749627-2750366 GCF_000260255.1 Octodon degus | reverse complement strand
CAAACATCTCAGGCATAATATGGAACAGGTATTTTTCATCAGGTATTGATATGTTGAACTTTAAGTCCCTACAGAATATAATAAAAAAAAATTAAAACAATTAGAATATATTTTTAAAATAGGCATAAAGAATTATATACTTCTTATGTTTACACATAAGTCCAAATCTTTATTTATTTATTTTTTTTGAGATCAGGTCTCACTATGTAGTTCAGGCTGACCTTGATCTCACTACGTAGCCCAAGGTGGCCTTGAACATGTGGCAATTCTGCCTCTACCTTCTGAGTGCTGGGATCGCAGGTATGCACCATCATGGCTGGTTTATGTTCTAGGTTTTAGGTAAGTGATAAATATAGTACCTCTAGCTATCTTAATATTTTTTATTTATAAATAGGACACAAAATCTCTGAGAAGTATGTGAAACTGCTCCAGGTATCACAGCTATTAAGTGTTGTGCACACCCACATTACCATGGCTTAAGCACATAGTTTCTCTAGGAGAAAGGTTTAAAGTGGCAAAATAAAATCTCTTTTAGGGAGGTTTTATAAGCAGTTCCAACACAAGGCTGAAATTAACCCCTGTAGTCTAGATTGTGCTACTCAAAGGGGGGAGGGGCAGGTAAAGATGCAAAATCTCAGGTCCACTGGTGACCCACTGAATGTCTGGGGGTGGGGCCCAGGAGTCTGCATTTTAACTAGCTCTCTAGGAGAGTGACACTGCCTTGGCACCTCGGTATTCT
>NW_004524722.1:2746882-2748494 GCF_000260255.1 Octodon degus | reverse complement strand
GGCTAGCTTCAAACTTGTGGCAATCCTCCTGCCTCAGCCTCCTGAGTCCTGGGATTACAGCTGTATGCCACCATGCCTGGCTCTAGAGCCAACAGCTTTTAGAACCTGAGAAATCACACTGCTGGCAGGAACCCTGGAGGTGATACAAGATTATCCACTGACCCAGGGCAAGAATCCCTGACAGGCAGCCGACTCAGGACCTGTGAACTCTGCATTGCTCACTACCTCCTAAATGGGTTTCCTTCCTTAACTGAGTCAAAACCCACTTCCACAAGACAGTCTTTGTCCAGTGCCACTATGTTTTACATATATATGACTATCTCTACTTTTCAAGCGATCCTACGTAATAGGTACTGGTATTCCTATGTAACAGATGAAAACTGAAAAAATCAAGGATGTTTAAGTCACTTGCTCAAGATCACACAGCCAGTCAGTGAAGTTCAACCTACTTCTTAAGATGCTATTTGGAGAGGGCCACAGAGAAAGGAAAGAATAGTCAAGTCAAGGAGCTATCTATACCAAGTGTTTCTGGGCAGCTGTACCACCAGCAGCCTGCCCTCTACTCAGAAACACCAACTCCGACAAGAGAGGGGAAGCCCACAATGTTCCTAAGTGAGCAGGTTCATGCTAAGTAACAGCACTTATGTGTGAGACAGGACAAGGGTTGCATGAGGCATAAGCAACAAATGACTGAGGACCCATAAGGACAAAGACCTTGTTTTTTCTCAGTTCTGTCTGCTCTCAGCAGGCAGAAAGGACAAAAATGTGTCTGATACCTTTTAGATTCCTAGCCTCGCTCTTCATCTTCCTCACATTCTAAATGCAAGCAATTCTCCTATGCCCTCACTTTAATGGCTTTCCCAAAGCAATTTCAGTTACATCCAACTCTCACACAAAGGCTGCTATCTCCTAAATCTCCATCAGACTCCTCTCAACTCTGGATCCACATACTCAACTGTTTACTGAAATCAGAAACTGAAGTGTCACCACGGCATATCATCTTCCTCATCATTACACAATTCACTACAGAGTAGATGAACTAATCAGATGAGACCATTTCTGGGGAGTGGGAGAAATATCAGTGTAGAGAGCAGTTCCATTACCGCCAGTGGGGACTCCTAGCCACCTCGTGAACTCCAGGGCACTTGTCCACTGGTTTGTGATGAGCCAGCTTGCACAGTCTTGTCCCCCATCTGAAGACAAGAGATGGGGAGATCAGCTGGAACAGGCCAGGACCTGTGGCCCCTGGGGCTGTGGGGGAGAAGGGCTCTCAGAGAGATGAATTTGGCCCTGGCAGGTGCAGCCTGGCAAAGCCCTCTACCCCCAGAAGGGCCATATGCCAAGCCAGCTTCTGCAGGACTCATCTTTATTCAGCTGCCATTCGAAGCTGAGAAGAGCAGTTGATTTATGGCCTGCTCTAGCCACGTTTCTGCCGTGTTTTATTGTTTTAATTGTACATATGAGAGGCACTCAGAGAGCTCACTTGCATGTCTGACAGTCTCAGACATTTGATGTTTATAACAGTTACTTACAAGCAGCCAGCGGCATCCCAGGCTGGGCGACTTGTTTACTGTTACGACTAATTTACTGCATCCTCCACCTGAGGATTGGG
>NW_004524722.1:2741532-2746782 GCF_000260255.1 Octodon degus | reverse complement strand
GAAATCAGAAACTGAAGTGTCACCACGGCATATCATCTTCCTCATCATTACACAATTCACTGAATACTCAACCTCTTTATATCTTCCTAATATGTATTTTCTCCGTGTTTAAAGATCTTCTGTAGGAGCCAGCAGAAACCTGAAGTGCATTTTGCGTGAGAGGAACACAGCTTCTCATCAGATTCTAGGCAGCATGTATCATCCTCACGAGTTTAAGAACCACTGGCAACCTCTCCCCTGCAAATTCTCCTCTATTCTGTCAAATGGCTCCTTTAAAATGGAAATATAAATTCGGTATTTCCTGCTTAAAATCCTTTAATAGCTTATGGAATATAGTGTGAGCTCCCTACAGCTGCCTGACACTGTCCTTTCCATGTATAAGTTCCCTCTTCAACATCTTATTGTTCTCCTCAAAATTGTGGCAGATGATGCTACATGCTAGCACCCCTCTCACCTTTTATCTCTGTGCCTATTGTTTCCTATGCCCAGATGATTTATCCTTCTTAGCTAGCCTGGCAATATTCAACTCAACCTTAAGATTCAATTAAAAGTTACTTACTCTATGACACATCCCAGATATCCCCTGCTCCCCAACGGAGCTCACCACTACCTCTATCAGTGCTGACTACTTTCTCTGTATAGCTAGCTACCTTTGCACTTGGCACTCCATACTGTGATTCCCTGCTCACAGGTCATCTTTTCACTTGACTTGGAAAACTGTTGACGGCTAGATCATATATGTTCATTTATATATTTCCAGTATCTAGAAGAGTACTCATAGTAAATACATGCTGAATTATAAATAAATTGATTAATAAGCACAATTGTAGAGCACTCTACAATCCACATGGGTATTTTATCTCTTGATTTTCACAATATCGACAAGGTAGATAAAGGCTGTACCACTAGGGGTAGGGAGATCTTGCCAAGGTCACAAACAACTTACCACCTTTCCTCAGTATTAAGAGTAGCCTGAGGTCCCCAGAAATATTTATTAGAAGATAATTAAATTTGAACTTTGGCACTGACTATATTCCAATAGTGAAGGATAGCCAGTAATCCTAATACAGAGCTTTCCTGTAATGCCTAGATACACTGCGTAAACTGGATAAACCCCTTGTTCCATTTTACCCTCCTGATACATCCAAATTAAGTCAGGTAACATCCCACAAAAAAGTCAATGCAATCCAAAGAACAGAGAACCATGGATTCTTATGTTTTTATCTACTTTATCAGTGGGGATGACCCAGAGCTACACATAGTACCTTGCTTATAGTAGGCAGTCAGTGAACATTGGTAGGAGGAAAGGAAGAGTTATTCTTAAATGAAAAAAGGAAGAAAAAATATGTTTAAGGAGATCAAGCTGGTAAAGAGAGTGAAGATCATTGGGATGATTTTTAAGGACTGATATTGTCTGGGTTCCAGAATGAGAAAGCAGAGACCAGCACATATTCAACTGTCAGACCCTGAAAAATATCCTGGTAGGAGCAGTATAGAAAAGTATAAAGAGGGTAGATCTTCCAAGCTACAGTGAGATGATCAATGATTCCTGGTAAGATTCTAGAATGTGTTTCTTGTAATAGTTCTTAAACACTTAGGTAATTATTGAGCATCAGGACAGATTACTAGAGAACAAGACATTTACATGGTAGAGTAACCTAATTTCCTTTCTGGAAAAGCTTAATGGGGAAAGAAATTAACAAAATGCTAGATTCATTTTTTTACTTCAGCAAGAAATCTGAGAATATTTCTTACAATTTCATGGACAAAATGGAGAAATGTAAGATAGAAAGTAAGGAAGTTTGGTTGCTGACAGCTGTGAAAATTGAGTCATGGATCAGAACTGTCCTGATCATGTGCTCTAGAACTCTGTATAACAGAGCTCTTATACACATTTTGATCCCTGGCACTGATCTTGTCTATCTAACTCACCAATGACTGAAACACAGGAATGTTATCAATAAATAATTCTAATAAATAAGTGAATTTACAGAAAACCTACTCACTAAATTTGCAGATCATACAAAATAATAGTTTTATTCCATGAAGGACATCATAGCCTTTTCCATTACTTTTGTTGTCTGGTATCTAACTAGAATGTAGGCTGGCTGGCATAATAAAAAGAATTCAGAAGAAGTTGACCAAAAGGTAAAAATAATAGAAATATGGTACAAAACCAAACACAAACAAACAACCCTAGAAGTTGTAGTACAGGATTGGCAAACTACAGTGTATGGGTCAAATCAGGTTGCTGCCTATTTTTGTAAAGTTTTACTGTAACACATCTATTCTCACTTGTTTCTTTATTATCTATGGTTACTTCTGGCTTAAATGAACTGAGTAGTCACAACTAAGAACAACTGGTTCACAAAAATATTTACTCTCTGGCCCTTTTCTGAAAAAGGTTGCTGATCTAGAGTGTTGAATATTGAGTACTGACCTGGAGAGAAGCTTTAGAACACAAAGCTACAAAACTTAAATGTAGGCTGTGGAGACCAACATGACAGCAGACTAGATGATCTCAGACATCTGAAATTCTATGAAATAAAAAAATATTTCTTGAGCCTTGCTAGGATCCTGAAAACAGCTGAGAAGGCACTCAAAGAATCCCCAATTTCCTAATTCTGTCTCATAAATGTTTCTCCTTGCTTTTGATGAGAACACCTGACAGAACTGAGGAAGGTTGAAACGACTGAATGAGGCAGCTCATAAAACAAGTTCTCACATACTAGACAGCAAATACAGGGCAAGCTTGGGACTTCTGAAATTCTCCTCTGTTTGACACATAAAATGAACATAATTGTCTAGCTCCGTAGGGAATCCAAGGAGGCACAGGCCACGGCCTGCACATGGAACTGTCAGCTGGGAAGGAGAGGAAAGACATATGGGTAGACATGAGTACAAATAATCATGGTAAAGGCTAAGATTTGGGGAACATTCAAAAGAACAATGGAGGACAGCCTGCAATTACTGCCATGGACAGGAAGCTCTTGTGGAAGATCTAGCCTCTGCAATGGTGTCTCAACAAGATCTGTTTAAAGAGGTGGAAAAGCAGGGGAGGGTGACTTCACACCCTATCTGGGCAGCAGCACCCTGATGCTCTTGGACATTCTTCTGCCAGTGACTTGAAAACCTTTTTCTCTGGGTCACCAGTAATGTGCTACCCTGAGCCACACTGGCTCACATCAGCCTGGTTGCTCATTAACAGCACTGAGGCGGGAGTGCCCCACCCCCCTTGACTGAATCTGCCCAGAGTCCACGTTCTGATCCTCAGACGGTCAGCAAGGCTGTCTATTATCACGGCATCACTGCCAACCTGACAGCAGCTACTGTTCAGTGGTCCTGCTGCTGGAAGTCTCAGGGGACTCAGTTTCTCTGAGTGATCCAGGACAATGGGCAGGAGGTAGGGCAATAGTCTGTACAATCAAAAGCTCAAATTTGAAATTCTCATTTTTAAAAAAAATTTTATTTTTATTTATTTTTTTGGTAGCAAGGATTGAACTCGGGACCTTGTGCTTGCCAGGCAGGCACTTATACCGCTAAGCTATCTCCCTGGCCCATAATTCTCACTTCTATCTGCAACACATTTTCTTCTAAAAGCAACATACTTCCTTCTCAACACTAGTATGGAACAGCTGCTTGGTAGAGGCAACACAGACGGACCTGCCCCGGTGGCTGAGCCCTGGTACACTGTCTCTTCTAAAATCTCAATAGCCATTTACACAGCATTGTGTCGGAGGTACTGATGTCAAACCCGTCTTACAAGCACAGAGAGCGCAGCACAGAAAAGTCTATTATTTGTCCTGGTTCATACAGTAAGACAAGGACCAATCCCAGAGATAAGGTTGTATACACTGAAAAGTCAGTACTCAGTTTAGGGACTTCTGAGGCTGAGGAAACCAGTGAGGCTGGTTTCTTATTCCAGGAGAGGATATGTCTGAGGGTCGAGGTTCCCTACAGTTTTGCTCCAATTATTTTATCGAAATCTGCTTAATTTTCCACTCATCTGAGGATTCTAAGGCTGAGGCACTTTCAGGAGAAACCACCCAAAATGTACACTGCCTCCAATGAGGTCATGAACTCAACCTCCTATTTTTCTCCCAGCATTTTTGAAATGGTAATATTATAGAGCCAGAAGGACTGTGAAGGACATCTGCTGTAGGGCCTTACGGGTATCCGTGAGTTCTCAAGAGACTCAGACTTGCAGAGATGCCACAGCACTGGCTCTGAGCAAGGCTGATGGAAACCACAGGAGGAAAACCTCCAAAATAATGGGACAAGCCACACTTACCTTCCAAAGAATGGATTCCCTGCTCCTTGGCAGTCTTGTAGACACTGCTGAAATCATCCCCAAGGTTTGGGTCAGCCCCAGCAGCAAGGAGAATCTGCACCACACTGGAAGAAATAAAAGAAAATGTCAAGAGCAAGAAAGGCCCAGGAGGTAGAGAGCCAGATCTGGAAGCATGTTTGGGGATGGACTTGCTCCCTGCTCACGTGAGAAAAGAACACGAACTCTGGAGTATAAAAGAAGGGTAGGAAAGCAGGCTCTGAAATTCATCAAGGGTCTGGGACAAGCACTGGAGTTCCGTAACACCTTTCTAATTGCCACAACTATAAAACAAAAAATATTAATTTAATAATTACTTATCAAATGCTCACTATATTCTAGTTACTGTTCTGGATGCTGGGGCCATGCTTAAAAGGAGCTTAAGATTTGGTAGGAAGGTCACAACTATAAAACAGAAAATATTAATTTAATAATTACTTATCAGGGGCTGGGGAGACAGCTGAGTGGAATAAGTGCCTCCCTGGCAAGCACAAGGGCCTGAGTTCAATCCCTGGTCCCGCAAAAAAATAAATAAATAAATAAATAAATAAATTAACTTCTCATATGCTCACTATATTCTCGTTACTGTTCTGGATGTGGGGTCCATGCTTAAAGGAGCTTAAGATTTGGTAGGAAGGTAACAATAAAGCAGGAAAGACAATGAAGATGATGACAGGAGAACTATGTGTACTAAAACAAGGAAAAGAATTAAGGCCTTCCTGCAGGATGTTGGCAGGATGGCAGAACTCCAGGGCTTGCCCTCCACAAGCATCAGTATCATACCTGCGAAACTATCTTCACAAGAAATAAGGAAACCAGGTGAATCTGTGTATTCAAAGTGGTTAGGATAGATATATAGTTGCATTCTCTTAATGAATAGAATGATTTGTTCTAATGGTGTTTGTAAATAGGATCACAAGTCC
>NW_004524722.1:2739414-2740047 GCF_000260255.1 Octodon degus | reverse complement strand
TACTTGTGTCACCCTTCTCAAATCCAGGCAGAACTGCATGAAAAGAAATACCTTCTGCGTGGAGGAAGGGAGAAGTGGGCACCAGACTTTGCCTAAACGCTCAAAGCGGGTTTATCTCAGTAAAATTCAGTGCAGACAGTCCTCCACAGGCCCCAGACTCCAGTCAGTACCTCAGGGTTAGCACCAAGCTCTAGGTCAGACCTAGCACTTAACCTCTGGACTTTACCTACACTAGCAGCCCCAGGCTTCTGATTCGCAGGGCCCAATCCACTGACCCTGAGCCAGGGCTGCCCAGCTATTGTGTCAGACAAAGCCAGTTAGCAAAGACTGGAGGATAAATCCTTACATTTTCAGATGTACAGTCACCAATGAATAGTCAAAAGAACAAGGACAGACAGACATGCAAGCAAAAGTAAGAAAATCAGGAAACAAGAACATAAGCAAGGACAAAAATAAAACGCCAGTAACGAGCCCTAAAAAACTGGAGATTCATGACTTGACAAAGAACTTAAAGATATAAACTGCTTTAGGAAGGATCGGTGAAAATCAAAAAAATTAGAAATATTCCTTTTCTTCCTTCCTTTCCTTCCTCTCTCCCCTTTCTTTTCCTTCTCTTCCTCCCTCTCTTACTTT
>NW_004524722.1:2734225-2738774 GCF_000260255.1 Octodon degus | reverse complement strand
AAAAAAACCAGGAAGGAATGAAAGGAGAGAAAGGAGAGAAGGAAGATCAAAGGGAGAACAAGACAGAATTTTAAAACAAGTAAAAGAAAAGAAGCAAGTGACACAGAAGGGTAGGCAAATAAGCTAACAGTGGATTTTTCTGACAAAGAATTATGGACCAGAAGAAAGTGGGATGATATGGTTCAAAGTACTGAAGAAAAAAACAAAACAGAAAAACCAAGAATAAGAACAAGACAAATTACCCATTCTCACCAGTTCTATTTAACAAGGTACTGGAAATTTTAGCCAGAGTCATTAAGCAAAGGGGCGGGGGTGGGGGAAGATATCCAAACTGGAAAAGAATAATTTAAACAATCTATTTCCAAACTGGAAAAGAAGAATTTAAATAGTGTATTTATAGATGACCTGTTATATATAGAAAACCCTAAAGATTGAAAAACAAGCAAGCAAGCAAAAGTTGCAGGATACAAAATTTGACATATAAAAAGTAGCAGCTGGATGCGGTAGCACATGCCAATAATCCCGGCACAGAGGAGGCTAAGGCAGGAGGATCACCGGGAGTCTACAGCCAGCCTGGGCTACTAAGAAGTTACACCCACACCCACACCCACACCCACACATACACCTAACAGTAGCATTACTATATGCTAACAACCATCTGAAAAAATAAGTGAAAAATCCTGTTTACAACAAGTACAAAAGAAAAAAAAAATTTAGAAATGAAAAACACAAAAATATATATAGCATTCATGAGTTGAAAGAATTAATATATTTCAAATGTTAATACTATTCATAGAGAACAACAGATTCAATATAATTCCTACAAAAAGTCCAGTAACATTTTTAACAGAAACTGAAAAAAGTTCTTAAAATTTTTCAGTCGAAGCAACCTTGAATAAATTAAGCAAAGCTGGAGGCAACACACTATCTGAACTCAAAATATACTACAAAGCTATAGTAATAAAAACAGCACAGTACCGGCACAGAAACACAGACCAATGAACCAGAATAGTCCAGAAATAAATCCACATATTTACGGTCAATTGGCTTTTGATATGGGTGCCAACAACACACAATAGGGGGCTGGGGATTTGGCTCAGCAGTAGAATGCTTGCCTAGCAAGCTGCAAGCCCTCGTTTTGGTGCTTGGCACCAAAAAAAAAAAAAAAAAAAAAGAGGGGAGGGGAAGTACAGTTTCTTCAGTAAATGGTTGGAAAAACAGCTGTTGGAAAATTAGAATGAAATTAGAACTTTGTCCCATAACATATAAAAAATCAACTCAAGGGCCTGGGCGGATAGCTCAGAAGAGTAAGTGCTTTGCCTGGCATACATAGGGGTCCTGAGTTCAATCCCCAGTACCACAAAACAAACAAACAAACAAACAAACCCCCTCAAAATGGGTTAAACAAAATGTTTTAAGTTACATAAGACTGAAATTATCACAATAAAACAGAGGAAAAGCTCTATGGGCAATAAATTTTTGCGTATGACCACAAAAGCACAGGTAAAAAAAGCAAAAATACACAAAATTATATAAACATAAAAGCTTCTATACTGCAAAGGAAATAGCTAACAGAGTGAATGGTCAACTCACAGATTGAGAGAAAATATTTTCAAACTACAGATCTGATATGAGATTAATATCTAAAATATATATAGAACTCAACTCACATAGGAAGAAAAGATAGCACGGGGTGGAAGATACCTTTCTCAAAAGATACATAAATGGTTGGGCTTGGTGGTGCATGTTTGCAATTCTAGCATTCAAGAGGCTGAGGCAGGAGGACTTCCATGAGTTTGAGCCAGCCTGGGCTACACAGTGTGTTCAAGACCAGCCTGAACCACATAGTGAGACTCGTCTCCAAAAAAAAAAAAAAAAAAAAAGATCAACAGTTTTCTGAAAAAATGTTCAACCTTCTAATCATCAAAGAGATGGAAATTACTATAAAGCTATACTAAGATATCACCTCAGACCTGTTAGAATGCCACTGTAAAGGTGATAAAAGATAGCAAGTGTTGACAAGGAAGTGGAGAAAGGGAACCGCTGCACAGCTGGTGGGAATGTAAATTAGCATAGTCATTACGGAAAACAGTATGGGCGTTCCTCAAAAAATTAAAAATAGAGGGCCAGTGAGAGAACTCAGCAGATTAAGACCCTTGGCAAGTGCAGGGACCAGGTTTCGATCCCTCATGCCCTGCCAGCCCTGCCCTCAGGGTGTGCTGAGCTTGGACCCAATCTGGGTGTGGTGGAGCACACCTGTAATCCCAGCGCTGGGGAGGCTGAAAACAGGAGGATCACTAGGAGTCCAAGCTGCATAGTGAGACCCTGTACCAAATACATAAAAAATGAAAAAAAATTAAAAACAGAAGCTACCATATTAGTCAGCAATCCCACTGCTGGGTATATAGCCAAAAGAAATGAAATCAGTATGTCGAAATAGTATCTGTACTCTTAAATTCACTGCAACATTTTCACAATAGCCAAGATGAGAACTATGTGACAGTTAAACTGGAATGTCAATTTCATTAGCTTGACAGCTGCCCAGGGACTGGTAAAGCATTATTTCTGGGTGTCTGGCTGGATTAGGGAGACATTATCTTGGGTACTACAAGGTCTGGCCCCAAAATATATATATACACTTCAGGAAAAAAATAATTGTATAAATATTTTAATACTAAATTTATTGAGACATCCTGAGATTAACATGTTACTTTGGCCTCTATAATTACAAAAGGTGCTCAAAGTGGTGGCCATTTGCTTTCAGACATTTATTAGCACAGCAAATTGCTGTTCAGGTAACTCTGGTCACTGAGATTTCCACACACTGCACTTTCAATTTCTTCTCTAAGGACTGGCAGTGTAGTGGGTTTTCTGTGATATACAACATCCTGTATGGTCCCCCATATGAAGCTAACACAATCTTTTGAAAAAAATTCATACTATTTTTCTTTTCCTGAAGTGCATATGCATTTTTTTGGGCAGAATCTATATGTCTGGGGCTGGGGAGACAGCTTGGCAGTTTAAGCACCTGGGTGGTAAGCGCAAGGACTCAGGTTTGATGCCTGGTACTGCATGCCCTGAAAGTGCTGTGACAGCCAGTGAAACCAGGCATGGTGGCTCATACCTGTAATCCCAGCACTGGGAAGGCTGAGACAGGAGGATCACTATAATTCTGAGCTGCATAATGAGACCCTGTACCAAATAATTAAATAAATGATTGAAAAAAAAAAAGAATGTTCACATCTGGTCCCTGGCCCCTTCCTTTCTGGGGCTGCTCCTGCTCTGCCTCCTGGCTGCCATGGGTGAGCAGCTCTCCTCACTAGGCTCTCCACCATGCTCTTCTTGTCTGGAGACAGCTATCCACAGGCTGAGCCTTCTAAAATCAGGAGCCAAATAAATCTCTCCTGTAATTTTCAGGGGTAGGGTACTTTGTGTCAGGAAAGTGACTCCTACAAATCAACCTACATGTCCAACATCAGATGAATAAAGAAAATGTACTCATATATACACACTAGAATCAGACTTAAAAAAGAGGGAATCGTATTATCTATGACAGCCTGGATACCTTTGGAGGACTTTATGTTATGTGAAATAAGCCAGGCAAAAGAAAAAAAAATACCAGATAATTTCACTTATACGTAGAATCTAAAAAATTAAACTCATAGAAGCAGAGCAGAATGATACCAGATGGATGCTGGGTAGAATGGGGAGTTTGAAAGATGTTGGTTAAAGGACACAAATTTCAATTCCACAACTGGAAGGAATTTAAGAGCTCATATGGGCAGGGGAGATGGCTCAGTGGAATAAACGCTTTCCTGGCAAATGCAAAGGCCTGAGTTCAATCCCCGGTTCTGCCAAAACAACACCAAAAACAAACAAAAAAAACCCCTGCATCTTTTTTGCATAGGTCTTGCTTTATCTTGGTCTTAACCATCCAGCAGAAAAGCATAAAAATGAAATATAAGAAGTAAAGCCATGCTGTTATGTTGAGCTATAGGGGACTCAGGTCAACAATTTCTGACATTGCCAGTGAAGCAGAAGACCCAATACTATTATGGACTACTGGACTCTTTTAGAATATTTTGCTGAGTTAACATAGATACCTATAATATTTAAATAATGGAACTAAACAAAAAAGGGGATACAGATGAATGTCCATTTTGTATCTGTGTATTCAAAATAGTTAGGTTAGATATATAGTTACATTCTCTTAATGAATAGAGGGATTTGTTCTAATAGAGTTTGTAAATAGGATATCATGTCCGCATCTTGTACAGCAAATAAACACACAGTTATGCTATGTTAAGTATTGAAACTGTCTTACCAATTTGGTTTGAAATTGTCTCATCACTATTTGTTTACCAATAAAATTATGGATAAAAAAAGAGCTCATATGACATACATGGACAAAATGGTGACTATAGTTAATAATCTATTCTTTTTTTGTAGTGCCTAAATTTATTTTTAATTTTTTTATTATTTTTTTAAATGCATAAAGCTTTTTTTCATAATTTTATTGAGAAACAAACAGCAATGAGACAGTTTCAAA
>NW_004524722.1:2730072-2732100 GCF_000260255.1 Octodon degus | reverse complement strand
GTCTGAGGGCTTCAGAATTCCTTGTCATTCTGTAGTGAAGATGGATTTTCTCTTGAAAGACTCAGTAAAGACTGGAAGAGGCTACTGCTTTGTTCGATGTGAAGATAGCAAAGAACATTAAAAACAAAAAACAAAAAACAAAAAACAAAAAACAAAAAACAAGGAAAAAGAACACTCCAAAAGAACACAATAATACCCCAGTAACTAAACCTGAAGAAAGAGAGATCGAGAAATGCCTACAAAAGAGTACAGAACAATTAATTCAGGAAGGTCAGAAACACAGACAGGCAGCTCAGAAAATCAGAAAAATAATATATGAACAAAAAGGGAAGATGTTCAACAAAGAATAGAAGAAATTAAAAATGCATTACAAGTAAAAGAAAGAATTTTGAGTTCAAAGACAGTTTCAAAATGAAGAATAAAAGAAAAGCAATAAAGAAAACCTATATAAGGGGAGCTAACATTAGTGAAGGTCTAAGATGAGACAGAGAAAGTTGAAAGGAATGCCAGCAAATGTCCCTACTCTACAGAATGACATGGACCATCCAGGGATGGGAACTTAAAAAGTTTCCAGGTTTAATCAAGGCTTCAACGGGCATACTTTAACCAGACCTACACAAATCAAAGTCAAAGAGAACATTCTGAAAGCTGCAAGAGAAAAGTGGTTTATCACACAGAAGGGGACATCCAGAAGGCTATTGGTGCCTTTCTCTGCAGTCAGCCTGCAGGTTACGAAAGAGCAGGATAATATGAAGTGCTGAAAGAAAAACACTGCCAGCTACAAGTACTTTACAGGCAAAAGTGAAGGAGAGATTAGCATTTTCTTAGGCAAACAAAGGATGAAGGGATGAATCAGAAGCAGAGCTGCTGTACAAGAAATGGAAAAAAGGAACTGTTCAAGCTTAAAGGCAAGGACATTTGTCAGTCACATCAAAGTATGTAAAATTATAAAGCCCATAGGGTAAAGTGTACAAATACTTCAATTATACTAAGAGTTAAGACACAAAAGTACTTTAAATCAGCCAGGTGTGGTGGTGCATACCTGTAATCCCAGCACTTAGGAGGCTGAGGCAGGAAGATTGATATGAATTTGAGGCTAGCCTGGGCTACAAAGTGAGCTCAAGGCTTGCCTGAACTGCACGGTGAACCCCTGTATCAAAAAAAAAACAAAAAAAAACAAAAAAAAACAAAAGCAAAAAGACTCAACAAACCCTTAAAATAGCTTTAGTTGTTAGGTGTGGTAACACACATGCCTATAAACCTGTAATCACAACACTTGGGAGGCTGAAGCAGGACTGCTGAGAGTTCAAGGGCAACAAGGGGGATGTAGTAAGTTCAAGGCCAGCCTGACCTGCATACTAAAACTGTCTCAAAAAACAAAAAACCACCCAAATTCCCAAAAACTATACCTGCAAAAATTTCCTAATAGGTGGGGCCGGGGAGATGGCTCAGTAGAATAAGTGCTTCCCTGGCAAGCTCAAGGGCCTGAGTTCAATCCCTGGTTTAAAAAAAAAAAAAAAAAAAATCATAATGGATACATGATATAAACTTTGACATTTGAAAAGTAAAATGTGGGAGAATGGAAGGAAGGAAGAACATGTTTTTGTATGCAACTAAATTGTTTTCAGTTTAAAATAAGACTATGGCAATTTTTATAGAAGCCTCATAATAACCATAAAAATGTATACTACCATACTAAAAATGAGAAAAGGATCAAGGCATCCTGTTAAAACAATGCATCAAATAACAAAGACAGCAAGGAAGAAAAGAACAAAAGGAATTTGTACAACTGCCAGAGAACAAAATACAAAATGACAAGAGTAAAATTCTTAGCTATCAGTAATAAAAACTACATGCTGTCCATAAATAACTCAGTATAGTGAGGTATGGTACCACATACTTGTAATCCCAGCACTCTAGCAGGATGAGGCAGGAGGATCACGAGTTTGAGCCTGTCTTAGGAATTAGTGAGACCTGGTATCCAGCGAGTGAGAGAGGAGAGAGGAGAGAGAGGAGAGGGGAGGGGGG
>NW_004524722.1:2724278-2729736 GCF_000260255.1 Octodon degus | reverse complement strand
CCCTACAGTATAGCTTTAAAGGTTTAAGTAGCCTGAAAGTGAAGGAATGAGAAAGATACTCCATATAAACAGAAACATAAAAGGGTAGAAAGATTTCAAGTGCAGAACTTAAGGTTATATCCTAAGGAATTAAAAAAAGAACAAGCTCAACCCAAAGCCTGCAGAAGGATGGAAATAGTAAGGATCACAGTAGAAATAAGTGAAATAGACTAGAATAATGACAGAAAAAGCAATAGCAACAATTGTTTCTTTAAAGATTTTAAAATGATAAAATTAGTAAACTGAGAAAAAGAGAAGGCTCAAATAAAGCCAGCAATGAAGCTAGGTGTAGTGTGGCATATACTGGTAATTCCAGCTACTCAGAGACTATTATGAACAATTATGTCCCAATAAATTGAGTAATCTAAAAAATACAGATTAATTCCCAGAAACATACAACCTGCTAAGACTGAATGATGAAAAAACAAGAAGCAAACAGGCCAACAATGAATAAGGTGAGTGAATCAGTAAGTGGAATGTCTCATCAAAGAAAAGCCCAGGATCATATCATGCCTGAATTCTACCAAACATGGAAAGAATAATCTTAGGTAGGGTCATCCAAACAACTGAAGCAGATGGAATACTTTCAAATTCATTTTACTCAATTATCCTAACCAAAGCTAGATAGACAAAATTCAACATACAAAACTCAAGACTAACAAATTAAATTCAAAAGTCATTCATTTCTCTAGTGTGAGAAAAGTGTAAATAAGGGCCAAAATGTGTAATAGATACTGTGAAATGGAGAAAATCTTCAATTGGGAAGGGGAAAGAACAAGTGGGGGAGGAGGAGAAAAAGAAGTAAGGGAAAAGCAAAAAAAAAAAAAAAAAAAAAAAAAAGAGAGAGTAAGAAAAATGGAAACAAAGCTTTTGTAAATAAGGAAGGGAACAGGGTTGAAGAGAGTGGGGAATAGAAAAAAAAAAAAAATCAAGCTATATATCATTTATAGGTACAATACCCTACGATAAATGTGATCATTACGTATAACTAAAATGTACCAATAAAAATCATGTTTTTTGAAAAAAATATATTTTAAAGCACATTATATGTGAAAAATATATAATATATAATTTTGTCAACTAAAAATAAGCCAGCAGCTGCATGCCTATAGTTCCAGCTATTCCACAGGGTGAGGCACAAGAATCACTTAAGCCAGGGAGTTTGAGGTCAGCCTGGGCAACAGCGAGACACTGTCAATAAATAAATAAATAAATAAAATAAATTTATAAATAGAGTAAAAGAAGGAAGAAAAGGCAGGAAGGTCTACTAAAGGAGGCAGTATTTGTGATTTTAAGAGTAGCTGGAACTGGGACAGCAAAGTGACAAGACCCAAGAACTCCTGGAGGCAAAGACCAATGTTTTTAAAAAGAACATTTTTTTGCCCAGGAAATATTTCATGTATATTTTTGCCTCTTTCTTTTATACATAATGTACTAGGCAACACTTTCTTTTTCCTCCCTTCAAATGAAAATGTTCATGTTCCCTATTTAAAAAAAAAAAAAAATCACAAGCTACAGATAACCAAAAACTTAGAATGTATAATATCCCCCCAGTTTTTTACGGAGTAGACTTTATTTACAAAAATGAAATCATCTACATACAAACTCTGAATATATAATATATGCCCCCTCATGTATTATATGCTGACAAGATAGTATTCAACCATTAGATTATCCTATACTTTAACCAGTCTCCTCTTGTAAAACAAATTGGTTTTAATATTTTAATGACACAAGATCTCTAAATATTTTCGTCGGATAAATTTCCAGGAGGTAAAATTCTAGGTGAAAAAGTATAAGCATTTTTAGGGATTCTGATAACTACTGAATTATCTCTCAGAAACACTGTACTAAAATTTATTTTTACTACCAGAGTAAGAAACAGGAAGCGCCCCAGGCTTTACAGAATATGTTAATGGGGAAATTAGAACACAGAATAGCAGTAGTGTTTCAACTTGCATTTTTATGATAACTAGTGAGGTTGAATTTTTAAAATGCATGTTGTGTTTTTTTTTTATGAATCACTAATTAATGTCCTTCCCCCGTGTTTCTCAGTATATTTTGCTTCTGTTTCCTAGCCTTCCAAAATGTTAATGCTCTTGAAGGCACAAATGTGTACAAGTGAATTACATTGACTGTTACAACTATTAAAACACCAAAGTGCATTATCAGTTTTCTGTTTTGTTTTGTTTTTTTAGTACCTGAACTAGGAGTTGATGGCTTTCTACATATCACTAGTGCAGATTTCATTATCTTCAAGCACAGAATCTAGCTCAATTATTTCCTGAATGAATGTCAGTAATTTCTAAGCACACAAATATATAATCCTCATACATAAGTTTAAAAAAATCAGAATCTATCTTCTACATGGCAGAGGTTATTCTACATTTGATTTAACATAGGTGCAGCTCCTGTTTTTGTTTACTTTATCTAAAAGGATTTTTTAAACTACCTTTCATAGGTAATTCATCAAGAATATAGATTAAGATTTCAAAAAAAAATAAGAGAGGGCAAAGGAGATGGTTCAGTGGTATAGGCCTCTCTCTGCCTGGTGAGCACAAGATCCCTAGTACCAGAAAAAAAAAAAAAAGAAAGAAATGAGAAGGGTTTCTAAGCAGCAAAAATCCATGTCTAAAACATATTTCTTTCACAATAGAGTGGCAAGTTCTCACTTGGAGATTCTTTACTTTTAGTTGCTGTACCATTTGTACTACCTACGTCATTAGTCTACCCTGCTCCTCAGAAGGTTAAAGGGTAAGAGGGTACAGAAATGCTGACAGACAAGGAATAAGCAGGCAGTGCAAAACGGTATCTCATAGTGAGGTTGTGTAGTGCAGAGGTTAAGAACACTGACTGTAAAATCTGGAATGATTTGAGATTAAAATGAATAATAATAGTACTAGATTACAGCCCATTATACAGATCTACAAAACTATAACCTATCAAATAAAATTCCACAAATCCACACTGAAAATAATTAAGTGGGACAGAAAGGAAAGCTCTTCCTTACCACAGGATGACAACAGAGAAGTGCAGGAGTGATGATATAAGAAAAATTGCCATTTTGCAACCTCACAGTCGCTATCACAAGTAAGAATGTCTAGCTCTTGTGGTTGGGTTGAGCATATAACAATTCTTCAACTTTAATTATCACCATAGACATGATTCAGTGGTTGGTTTGTGGGGAAGTTGAGAAATATGAATAAGACATTTAAATTGGGGAGACAGAATGGCTCAATCTTCATTGACGTGATCTTAGACAAGTTACTGGTCCACTAAGCCTCCATTTCCTTCCTTACCAGAATAATAGAAAAACACCTTCATAACAAGTCATGAGGAGGAATGTAAAACTCCATAGTGCCTGTACATAAAAAAGCTCTATGCATGAACTGTGATAAAAAACAGTGAATATTTAAACTTTAAAAAATTATAGTAAAAGACATATTGCTATTAATCTCCCTCAAAATATAACCCTTCACACATACTTTGAATAACTATCTCACTGTTCCTGCCAATTTTTCTCCCCCCCCCCCCCAAAGACAGAGTCTGGCTTGTAGTTCAGGCTGGTCTTGAACTCAATAGGTAACTGAGGCTGGCCTCAAACTCATGATCTTCCTGCCTCTGCCTCCCAAGTGGTGGGATTACAGGCATGTGCCATGGTGCTTGGCTCTTACCACTCTGAAGCAGTTCTGGAAGTCCTTTTGTGAGTGTCTTCAGTTGTGTAGTAGTGGGTAGTGGCTGCCTTAATGTCCTTAGCTGATTCAAACATTTATTTCCCTTCCTACTCATTTTAACTTTGGGGAAGAGCCAGAGGTCACAAGGTGCCAGATCTTGTAGATGAGGACAAACTAATGTTTCCACAAGCCTGCTTTTCTGTTGGATGGCATCTGGCAGCAGCATTCACTGTGGTTTTGATCATGTCTCACAAAGATGCTCATGAAAGAGGACTTCAGAAGGTAGCAGAACAATGGGATAAGTGTGTTTGAAGTGAAGGAGAATATTTTGAGGGAGGGTTAGAGGGAATATTGTGAGGGGAATTAATGGCAATGTGTCGCTAACAATAACATATCTTTTAAAAATTTAAATATGTATAGGGGCCAGGGAGATGGCTCAGCGGAATAAGCACTTCTCTGGCAAGTGCAAGGGCCTGAGTTTAATCTTGGTTCCGGAAAAAAAAAAAAAAAAAAAAAAAAAATTGTATTTAATTCAAAACATTAATTGTGGGGTTTTTTTTTTTTTTTTTTTTTTTTTTCTTTCTTTCTTTTTTCTGTTTTGGTACTGGGAATTGAATCCAGGGCCTTCTGCAAATCAGGTAAGTGCTGTACCATTGAGCTACACTCCAGTCCAGGTCTTTACCATGTATTTCAATCACACCTATGATACATGAGTTCTTTTTCCTGTGTATATAATCATAGCAGTGATGACATGAATCTGGGCTATGACAGGCATCAGATTATTACTGACCACTCTTGGGACACATGCTGGCACAGTCCTGTGTTAGGAAGACAGCTCCTCTGCTGGGCACATGGTACGTGCCTATAATTACAGCAGCTGGGAAACTGATAAAAGGGATAGTGAGTTAAATGCCAGACTGGGCTATACAGAAAGATCCTGTCTTAAAAAACAAAAAGCAAATAGAGGCAGCTCTTCTATATTCTGCACAAGTATACATGTTTTAAAAGCCAAGTAAGAAGTGTTTATCAATTAAAATCAAAGGGACATAATTTGGTTAATCCTCTGCTGCTGTGTCCAATCACCATTCAATCACACCCTTTCCCATGGCAGGCTGTCCCTTTAGGCAGCTGGTGTCACTAACTGTGCTACCTGGCCTCTCCAGGTTCAGGAGTATTGATTCCATCTGTCCAATTTGCAGGACGTGTCCAAGCAACTGCGTGTGCTGCCTTTGGCCCTGAAGGGCAGACAGTGGTCTGGCAGGACAGGGAGAGGAGTGTGACTATGATCAGGCCCAGGCCTGCTAACCCAATCAAACGAAATGGGCAATTCACTTCAAAAACTCAGAGGCTAAAGAGGGGAAGCAATCCAAGATAGTGACGCAACTATAACCTCAGAGAAGATTCTCTTCACTTTTAATAAAACTCAAAAGACAGCAAACCCATTATGGGGTACAGACAGGACTAGAGGAATGATGGCTATTCTGTGATCAACAGTGGCACCAAACACCTTGCTAAACAGATAGTAGGTTTTTTCTCCAACAACCACCCCATGTTTGCAAAGCATCTGAGCTGGAGGACCAAAGCAGTCAGTGCCTTCTTGAAGAAGACAGCTCAGATCAAGATACAGTGCTACATGAATATGGCTCACTAGTGTTGATGTCCAAAACAACCTCACCACTGGAACTATGGGAAGAAATAGGGCAGGAGGCTTGACAAGAAACTAATGGAAAAAAAAAAAAAAAAAA
>NW_004524722.1:2710631-2724178 GCF_000260255.1 Octodon degus | reverse complement strand
AAAAAAAAAAAAAAAAAAAAAAGGAAAGAAAGAATAGAAAAGAAACTAATGGCACAAAGACAGGCAGGCACTTCTATCACGAGATTCAGCAAAGGCCAACCCCCTCCCCTCAGTTTTGGCATACCTGCAACATGTCTGGGTTTAGGTGTCACTGCCTTAAAACTGAGTAGCTAGTATCAAACAGGGTGTGCTATAGAACCAGGCCTTTGTGGTTCTCAACAGCTGGATTAAAGGAGGCAGAGTACACTATGCCACTCAACTGTGTTTCTCTGCTCAAAGCAATTGCTCTGTATATAAAGGCTGCTCAAAGGTTTAGGCATATCAGCAATTCTCTTAGCCAGCTCAGGATGCAGCCTCCAGTGATCTGTGGACAGATATATCAGTGCTTAAAAGTAGCACTACCAACACCAGTACTAACCTCATAGGCTAGAGATAACCCCCGACGCCCCATTCTCCTTACTAGTGTGGGAAAGCAGAAAATATCTATAGCATGAGAGGTATGCTAAAGGCTATACTTTCAGGTATCGTTTCTATAGTGTGTTACCAGAGAAGTGTCCCTGGTCATGTAGAGAGGTGTGCTATATTGCTCTACACTGACTCTCAGGTTAACAGTTCATAGGAACACTGCCTAAATTCAAGTTTTAACAGAAACATTAGGATGGGAAACCCCAACAAAAAAGCAAGGGCAGGATATGAAGAGGCAACTCTTAGAAGAGGAAACCAAAAAAAGACTGAGAACGACTGAAAAGATTCCCAGGACTTTTTATTATTAGAGAAATGAAATTAAAACAATTACATGCTGAAAACCCCCAAGTGTTGGTGAGGACATAGGGACCTGAGACTCCTCATGCACTATCAGGATATAGACTGGTGCAGCTACTGAGGAAGTCAATCTTGTAGCACTTCATCAAGTTAAAGTACCCCACCCCAAGGCTTGTGCTCCCCAGTATATACATTCCAGAGAAGTTCTTGTGCAGGTCCAAAAGGGCAACATAGGAGACTGTTCATCCATCATTTTGTAGCAACAAGGAACTGCAGACAATAAAGTGTCTTATCACTGGGGGAACAGGTAAGTTAAGATGGTAGACACATACTATGAAACATGATGTAATGCTCAGAAGCTACAGGCTGGATATCATGTGCAGCAACGTGGAGATGACTTTAAAAGAGTCGATTCCCTAGAGGAGTCTAAAAGCTGAGTTACAATTGCTATGCCTCAATAAAGTTTATAAATTTACCTGTTAGCTCGAATGTTCGTGCTTTGATTATATGAGCTCTAATTTCTCAGAACATTTGTTCTTTCTTAGAAGATACCAAAACCCTGGCAATCATATAGGTAAAACCTATAGCGAATATGCTTGATTACTTTTAGATTTCTTTTACTAGGATCCACCAGATTTTGTCTGTAGAGACATAGTAAGACCTTAACTGTCCATCTTATAAGCCCAGGTGAGCTGAGCTCTCTCCAAGGTTTCCTGCCTCATTACAAGAGAAGCTATCTTCATGTTCCTTGGGCAGGGCTGATTGCCCTGAAAAGATGCTTCCTCTATCAGTCTAATCCTATGTCAGGAAATCCACTACAGGGGAAGTTGCCCTCACATTCCTTGAGTAGGGCTTCCTGCAGGAAGCCTTAAAGCCAAATAGTTACATCTTGCTCAGTGTACCCCAGGTATATGACACAAGCTGCAGAAGTTAAAAAAGTTTGCAGGAATAAACTGATCTTAGTTGAGGTGTTTCATAGCAGAAAGGATACAGAATGGAATTATAGACAGAAAATGAGAATGGTGATACTAGCAGTCTACAGGAAAGAAGGTCAGTCAGGAAATGGGGAAATAGTTACACTTCCCTGGATCCATAGAGATCTCGAGAAGGAACATTTCAAGCAAAAATGTCCAAAGCTGCTAGAGAAGAAATAAGAAAGTGTATATGATGGAGTCAGAGGAAATTTCAGATTGAGGTGGTCATGGGTCTTCCTCTCTCAGCCTGAAGAAACCCATGTTGACTGCCAATATAAGGAGAAAGCCTGTTAAACTTTTAATAGATACTTATGCAGATTTCTTGGTATTTACCCAGACACTGGCCCCACTTGCCAAATGCAGAGTACTCAGTGTTCTCCCTACGTCTGACAATTCATGTACCCCCCAGTAACGGTGGAGTTAGTGAGACATAAGAGTAGGCCAGTTTGAGAGAATGTCCAATGGCCATGAAAGACAAAAGGAATTTAACCCCATATTCCAGATCCTTCTGCTAATGTCTCTAGCTGTTCAAAAGATATTAAATCAATGGTATGTGAGATGCTAAGGTCCCCTGGACCCTATCTCTATCATTTTTATGGGAATGCATTACTGTCTACTTGGTGAAAATAATTTTGACTGTATTCGTAATTATCCTGCTGATGTTTTTATTTGGCCCATGTATGTTTAATAGTTTCTTTGGCTTTGTCTTCTCCAGATTTAAAGCAATTCCACCTGTCCAAGATAAAAACGTCTGGTGTCTATTGAGGGCCTTTAGCTAGAACCTCTGGAGAATATCTCTGACTGCCAGTTCACAACTACGACCCCTTTCAGCCTGAAGAAGAGCGGTCATCACCCATGGTTCCCTCACGGCAGTTCAGGTTACTTCTTCAGAGGGGGGAATGTTCTAGGCAGTTGAATTAGATAGAAATATTATAGGCAGTTAGACAAGGCCATGCCCTCGAGGAGACAAGATGGAAGACAAGGTGACTTTGCAACTTGGAAGAGAGAGGCACTCCCTATGGGCCAGACCTCAAGAAAAAAGAGGAAACAAAGCTACATACTTCCCTAGAGATGGTGTCTCAGTTACTCTTCTCTCATTGTTGGGACAAATACCCAACACCCAAAATGAAGGAAGGAAAGATTTATTTAGCTCACAGTTACTGGAGGTTTCAGTCCATATTCAGTTGGGTCCAAGGCAGAGCAGCACATAGCAGAAAGCAACTTTTCACAGTGGCAGACAAAGCTCCGAGGTAGCATCAGCTCAAGCCGCTAAACTCTCTTCCCACCTTACATTGTAATGCAAATCACCTGCCCCAGGGCAGGTGCAGCATCCACACCCACAATAATCAATTACAAACTCCAGAGGCCGACCCATGACTTCATGAGGCTGGTGGGGGGGGGGGCACCTATACACAAACTATAACAGATGGCATCAGGGACTGATATTCTAAATAGGTATCAATCACCTTGAAAGAGCCCAAATGAGTCACTAGCCCAACGCCCAAAAGGAAGAGACCCTGTCCTGTAGTGATGCCCACCTGCTACATTGACTTGCTTCCCCATTTGGTCCTGGACTTAATTAATTTTACCTGAGCAATGGTGCTTGTAATCCCATTGGTTGACCATAGTTTTGTCCCACCCCACATCCACCTAAGTGAGTTCCCCCTTTCTCTACCTTAGCCCCACATAGTTTTACACTATAAAAGTCCCTGGAAGAGACAGCTTCCTGGGGACAACCTGCTCGGGACCCCCTCCTGTCCCTCTCTCAAACAGGAGCTTTCTTTCCCTCAATAAATATATTCTGCTCATAAAAAAAAAGTTGATTCCCTAGCCCCTTTTTATTTATACATTAATTGAACTTGACTGTTTATCCCAAAAGGTATTCCTTCCAGGGAACCTCTTCAATTAGAGGAGTCCTATCTGATCTCAGCATGAGAAGAATTAAGGACTCAATGAAAGTAGGAGCTCCCTGATGTTTGTCAGAGGCCAAAGATGCCACTCTTCTGGCTATCAGGTGGTTTATACTCTTTCACCTTGTAGGCTCCTCACTGACACCATCACCAACTCAACTGAGACTTTTCTTACTCTCAGCCTGGGTCCTTGCCCTTCCTGTCTGCTACAGTTCTTAGTTCTTACTCTCTTGGTAGGGGACCTTTATCATACTGTATTATGACTGGCTGTTATACTTTTATTTGCTTTTTTTCCTAGGCCATGGGGATGCAATGGCAAGTAGAAACACCAAAACAACACCCAGGATTTGGAGGTAGATTTATTTACATCAACTGGCGCTGACTGGGATCACTCTGAAGTATCAGGCCCTGATCTCAGGTGGTCTAGGGCTTATACGGGATAAGCAAGTAGAAAGTACAGAGGCAAGGGCCAGTGACATAGCTCATCGGACTAAGCTAAGTGCCTGCTTAGGGAAGTGCAGGGACTGGGGTTCCATCCCCAGCACCACAGGCCACGCTGTGCCCCCTGCCCCCTGGGAGCTGGACAATGAAACCAGGCGTGATGGTGCATGCCTGTTATCCCAGTGCTGGGGTGGCTGAAGACAGGAGGATCACTATAAGTGCAATCTGCATAGTAAGAACCTGTACCAAATACATTAAAAAAAAAAAAAAAAGTACAGAAGCAAAATGGCTTATTAATTGAAGATTGGTTTATACAATGTGCATCATAGTGACTAGCTGTTTCTAAGACTGTAACAGGGCAAGGACCACGTCTCAACCTTATTCCTCGGTTCCTTGCTTAATGCCTAGATCACAGTAAGCAGTGAACAGATGTTTTCTGAATGAGCACATGAATGACTACATGAAATGAAAGATAAACAAATGAAGTCATTTTATTTGAACAAAATAATAAAGGAGAAAGGTAGAAGAAAACTGTCTCTGCCCTACCTGGCCTTCTCTCACAGGAAGGTCTTAAAGTAGGCTACAGGTGGTTAGGTGTGGAAACCTCTATCTTCCTCTGATTAGCACCAGACCTTTCCTGGGCTACCGATGATGCCCAGAAAAAATGGAAGAAAGGAATAGGAAGGTGGTCCCTACGTGGCAGCTCCCTGGAGTCATGAAATCTCCTTGGGAGCCATGACCAGTTAATTTGCTGACCGGGCCATACTTAGATAAGCAGTGGAGGCACATGCCAGAAGATTGGCTCACACTGACTTCAACAAGCTTTACTTGCAGGGCACACGGGAGTCCTACTGCATGGGACGGCGGTTACATCGACTGATGTTCAGGCCTTCCGCTCTTGGTGGCTATAGGGGCTTGGGCTCCTCGCGAGAAGCCTTTGCTGTGTGAGGATGCTGGTGCTGGGCAGGCACGTGTCAAAGACGACCAGCAAGCAGCTGGAGCTGGTGAAGCAAGAAGGGCAGTGACCCCCGCACCAGGTCATCCCTCACACAATGCAAAGCCTCAGGAGATGCTCCTCCACGCCCCCCACCCCCTCAACATTTAAACACTGGGTCACAGTGGTGAGCGTCACAGCCCCAAAGGAGAAGACAAAGAGAGACCTATTCAACTCAGTGCACACCTCGATGAGGGAGGAAGCCAAGAGGGTACAGCTCAGAAGGTTTGTTGCAAAGTCAAAAGGGCTGTGGCTCATTCAGTAACCCGCTTGCTGGTGAGTCAGGAAAGCTGGTGGTCTGACTGAAGGCACTGACCTGTGTTTACTTTAGAGGCCCAGTGGCATGGGCAGGAGCTGGGAGAATAGAACAAGGGAAACAGTTTTGTTTCTAAAGCCATCTCCCTTAGAAAAATGAATAAAGATCAGATAGTGAGCAGGGCACGTATGCAGAAAATTTACTCAAAATCTCCTCAAATAAGCATAATAATCTTTAATTCATTATCTCAAAATCAATAATCACCCATAATCACAATAAAGCAGTCACAGTGTGTTAAGTCCTTGATAGTCAAAATTTCAGATCTTCATAATAACTTGCAATGAGGTTAATACCATCAATAAACAGGCTCAGCAAGGTAACATGAGTTACTAAAGTACACACAGTTTTAGGTCTTATGCTTTGCTTTTTAGTAGTGCACTTTTTAATTTGTTTTATTTGGGTTTTTTTTTAGACAGGTCTTGCCATGTAGTTTAGCCTGTCCTTAAACTTATTATGTAGCCCAGGCTGACCTCAAACTCATGGCACTCCTCCTGCCTCAGTGCCTGAGTGATGGGATTACAGGTAAGTGCCACCACATCCGGCTGTACCTTGGATTTTAAGTTAGTTTTTGTTTTTAATCACTATCCTACATATTCATCCCTATGGTAAGAACTGAATCTATGGCCTTTCTTATACATTCCAGACAAGTAGTCTACACCCCCAGGTCCCTATTAATTTTTATCAATACAGATTTAACACTGCTGTAGCCCACTGAAACCATTTTTTTATGTTCCCAATCCTTTCACCTAATATATCAACTAGTATGTCTCCAAGCTTCATTTAATCTTCAGCTTTGGCTGGCATTAATTGATAACCTCAATGAAACTAGTGATACCATTGAACAGAATATGGCCCCATGGGTTCTCCACCGAGCGTCACTGCCTCCTGCTTCAACAGTGCTTGAACGGAGCCCGGCCCTTGCCCGCGGCTGCCGTGACGACCGCCTTGCCCTCGCAAGTGCGCCAGAACTACCACCAGGACGCCGAGGCCGCCATCAACCGCCAGATCAACCTGGAGCTCTATGCCTCCTACGTCTACCTGTCCACGTCTTACTACTTTGACCGCGATGATGTGGCTTTGAAGAACTTCACCAAATACTTCCTTCACCAATCCCATGAGGAGAGAGAACATGCTGAGAAGTTGATGAAGCTGCAGAACCAGCGCGGTGACTGGATCTTCCTTCAGGATGTCAAGAAACCCGACCGTGATGACTGGGAGAATGGGCTGAATGCGATGGAGTGCATGCTGCACTTGGAGAAGAGTGTGAATCAGTCCCTCTCCTGGATCTGCACAAGCTGGCCACTGATAAGAACGACCCCCATCTGTGTGACTTCATCGAGACGCACCACCTGGATGAGCAGGTGAAGGCCATCAAAGAGCTGGGTGAACAAGTGACCAACCTGCACAAGATGGGAGCCCCGAGTCCAGCATGGCGGAGCACCTCTTTGACAAGCATACCCTGGGGGACAGTGACAATGAGAGCTAATGTCACCAAGACAGCACATGCATGTTGGGGCTACCTCAACCTTTTCTATAAACTGTACCAGAACATCTACTTAAGTTTTTTAATTCCTTCAAGTAAAGAAATTTGGTACCTGGAAAAAAAAGAATATGGCCCCATGGCCCACCACTTGAATCAGCTCTATGATCTGATGTCCACTCATATATAAATAATACCTCAGTCACTTACCATTTACTACTTCCCACATCATATTTTACTCATGTAGCTCCTGTGAGAGACAGTCAACTACCTTGTTAAACCCACATGCATATCTACTACAGACACTTGCCACTTGCAGACATAGCCTGGCAGCCCTATTAAAATAAGCAGCTTATGGTACACTTGCTTTTACAGAAATCTTACTGTGCATAGCACTGAGTATTGAATCTAGGATCTTCATGCTGAGCTACTTCACAGACCTTTTTATTTTTTAACTTGAGGCAAGATTTCACTAAGTTGCCCAGGCTGGCCCCAAAATTGTGATTTTCTTGTTTCAGCCTCATGAGTAGCTGGGATTACAGGTATGCACCCCAGTCCCCTCCAGCAAGATGTCTTTTAAAGAAGTGTAGGTCTGAGGATAGTACTGTACCATAGTTCCTAGAAATGAACAGCCTTCCTCAAGCTGTTGAACTCAATGAACAATAGAGATTCTCAGGAAGACAAGACTGAACACAGAACCCCAGGATTAGATATAGCACTGGAGTGGGGGAGGGGATGCCCTGAGACTGTCATGTTAGGCAAATTAGCTGGCACTGCTTTTCAAGGAGCAGTGCTTGGGTTGCCTGAGGTCGAGGCATGCATCTGCTAAACTAGAAACGGGTGCATGCTGGAATTGGAATATCATTACTATGAAACAGGATTATCATGAACAACGATTCCAAATGGGATTAGAAATGATTCTTTGTTACTCAGAGATAATCGGCCATAGCAGCAGCAGTGGGAGAAACGCCTAGCCCAGCACACTTTTCTGGGGGCATGGTGTGGCATTCTGGGCACCTGGCCAGCACTTCACCCTCCCTTCCTTGCTGGGAAATACTGGGCACTGTGCTGCTTTGGGCAGATGGCCATCTGGGACAAAAGCCAGCCCTACAACAGGACACCCTGCTTAGGGGTCCTGTGTTCTAGACCTAGCTTGTTTGATGAAAAGGATTGGAAAAAGGATCCCCAAAGTCCTACTGCTTCCGAGTCACTTAGGAATTACTGATGATAGGAAACATCCCCCCATTTTAATCAAAGTAGGTGTACTTAGAGGTAATCTCCTCCTAGGACAACCCATAATCAGCACCAATATCAGTAATAATAATAAAGGCAATACTGCTAGTTTATTACTATGTTACTATTAACTAAAGCCGTAAATCCTCCCCAAGTGTATACTATACAGCAGGCATTACTGTAAATATATGCTTATATATTTAAACCTCAAAACAACCTCAGGAGTAAAAGGTACATCCACTTATTATCCCAATTTTATGGCAGAAGAAACAAATCACAGAAAGGTGAAAGAATTGGCCAAAATACCTAACCAGTAAGAGGCACAATCAGAATTAAAAACCAGGTTCCAGCTCTAGTACACACAAATGTTCCACAGCTGGACTGTCACACTCAGAGAGGACCATGGCCAATGCTCCCAAGGTCCCTAGACCTTAGCTCTCTGCTCGCTCTCTGATCCCTAGACCCTGCCAGCTCCTCCCACTTCATCACCCTTGTGAGCCTAGGCTTATAATGGTCTTTTTAGAAATGCCTGTCCAATTTCCACTTTTACCAATCAAATCCTGCCCACCTATCGAGGCCCACTTCCTCAGAGAAGGCCTTTTTTCCTGATGTCACCTCTATATACTATGATCTGTCCATAGCACTCTATTGGTCTTCTCTGTGGCACTGACCATTCTGCTTCATTCTGCAGTCAAAGTGGGACTTGTTTTTATCCCTTTCTGATGATCAGCCTTTTGAGAATAACAGTGGTTCATTTGTTTTTATGTTTCCAACACATAGTGGGTAAAGAAACTCTGTATGAGTTGATGTGGCTCCTGGTCCCCGCATCCTCTGGTCCAGCCACAGTCTTGCTCCCTACTCCTTCCCCCAACAGGCAGTGGAATCCAGTGGAAAGAAAAAGATTTGGAGTTCAGAGGGACCCAGCTTCAAATCCTGGCTGCCTCATTTACTAACTGGATAACCACAACCTTGGGCATCTCTGAGCTTCATTTTTCCTAATTGTAAGATAAGGATAATAATTCTTCCCTTTTAGGACTGTCTTCAGGATTTGAGAGCCACCATAGGAAGAGCCTGACTTGGGCCTGGCTCCTAAAAGGCACCCAATCAATGACAGCCCACATCATCACTGAAGATCTGGCCATATAAAGCCCTGCCTCCTTGAGCAGATGAAGTACCACTTGGCAGCACAAAGCCGAGCCAAGAATAAGCTGGGGATCTGGGAAGGTCCCATACAGTCCATGTGCTCAGGCTCCCTAACCACTCACACTTAAGCCCAGGCACAGGAGTGCTCTACCTCTGGCCAGCTGGCAGTAGAGGACAGTCTCCTTCCAGAGAGACTGCCAGTCATCTTGCTGCAAAGGTCTCATCTGCTCCTGCCTCCAAGATCACCTGTGGAACTGTTGCAGCTCACAAAGAAAAGTCCATAGAGCCTTTCCTGCAGGCTCGGGCTAGTGGTTTCTTAAAGACAGGGTTTAATAGTCCCCTCCCCATGGTAAGGAGGGAAAATAAGCAAATACTAAAAATAAATGATTGCTGTGACAGGGAATTAAATGGTCTTCAGCCAGCCAAGGATGGCAGCATTTTAAAATTAACAAAGCCCAGGTACCACATCCAGGAAGGTCTTGGCAAATGCGTGTTATCCACTCATTAGCTCAGTTCCTCAGGGACCCTGGCCAACCAGGGAAGGCAGTGCCGGGAACCAGTCCTTCCGATGCTGATGAAATGCACTCCGGGAGCAAAGGCAGGAGGAGGGAGAGAGGATTCTTGTGGGGAATTTCAAATAGTTACGAGGATACTTTGCACTTGGCCTGTGGTTCTTACCTTCTCAGAGGCAGGACCTTTTCAAAGCTATCACCTTTTGAAAGCCATCAGTGAGCGCAAGTAGATCTCTGTTCCTGAAGTACTACAGCCTTGCTCTATAGGAGTCCCCTTGCCAAGAATGATGTGGGAAAGGA
Source organism: Octodon degus (assembly GCF_000260255.1). Taxonomy (NCBI): domain Eukaryota; kingdom Metazoa; phylum Chordata; class Mammalia; order Rodentia; family Octodontidae; genus Octodon; species Octodon degus. Next base: position 2,714,113 of record NW_004524722.1, on the reverse strand, counting down.
AAAGCCCTAATCCTGTAACATGAACTTTCTCCTTGCTGGAATGAACAATCATACTTTGTGACTTAATGTAAGCCCAGTGTATGCTATTCATAAGATTAATTTATCACTATTCATCAGTAACTATACTTCATAACATCACTGATATTCATAAATCTTCATGCTCTACTAACAGGGAGAACTCATGCCAGGTGTGGTCGCACACCCCTTTAATCCCAGCACTCAAGAGGCTGAGGCAAGAGGATTGCCATAAATTGGAGGTCAGCCTGGGCTACATTCAAGGCCAGACAACTATAGTGAGACTCTGTCTCAAAAATTTTTTTTAAAAAAAGCAACCATAATTCTCTAATGTGAGATAATATCAACAATAAGAATCCAAAATATTACAAGTTACTATTTACATGAATTATTTTGACACTACAAACATGAATTTTTAGTTGGCCGGCCATTGGTTATCATGAGTAATGAAAATTAGAGAGGGATGGCTGTTTATAACAGATTTTGACAGTCAGTTTATAAAGTATCATTTACACATACTGAAATTCATCCTTTTTATAATGCATAATTTAATGAGTTTTGACAATACAGTCATGACATACAGTCATGCAACCCCCATCATAATCAAGGTACTTGGTATTTTTTCCATCACCCTGAAAATTCCTTTATACCTCTCCACTTCCAAACCTCTAAATTATTTTTGTCTCTAAAGCACTGCCTTTTCCAAAATGCTGTATTAATGGGATTATATAAATTATATAAATGGGTAGCTTTTTGTTTTGGCTTTAGCTGAGCATAGGCTTTTGAGAGTTATCCATGTTTATGGATGTATAAGTAGTTTGTGTTAGGGCCAGCCAGACACCTCAGCGGACTAAAGCACCTGCTTAGGCAGAGTGCAGTGGCAGGGGTTCGAGCCCTGGTGAGCCAGCCCTGCCTCCAGGGTGAGCTGGGACAGCGACTGAGACTGAGTATGGTGGCACACTCCTATAATCCCAGCACTCAGGAGGCTGAAAAGAGGAGAATCACTACGAGTCCGATCTATGTAGTGAGACCATGTAGGCAAACAGGCCTGTACTAAATACATTAAAAATTAAAAAAAAAATTTGTGCTTTCTTTTCTTTTTTAATGGTAAGTATTGTTCCACTGTATGGATGTACAACAGTTTGTTATTTACTAGTTGAGAGTCTTGGGTCATTTCCAGTTTTTAGCAAATATGAACAAAGCTGCTACAAATACAGATCTTTTTTACTCGTGGACAAATACACAAAAGTTGACATTATTGGGCTTCATGGTAAATATATGTTTTACCTTTAAAATAAAATGAACTGCCAAAGAGTTTTCTAATGTGACTATATTATCATACATTCCTATCAGCAATGTATGACAGTTGTTTTGTATCCTTTCCAAGTCTTGGTATTGTCAGTTTTTCTAAATTTTAGCTGTTGCAGTAAGTATGCAATGACAGCTCATTATAATTTTAATTTGCATTTCCCTAATGACTAATAATGCTGAGTACTTTTCATGAACATATGTGCCATCCATCTCTTCTTGGTGAAATAATCTGTAAAGATCTTTTGCCTGTATTTTAAAAATTGGATTAGCTTTTCATCATTGATTTGTAAGAGTTCATATATATTCTAGATACTCTCCTTTACCTGACATGTGCTTCTTTTTGATCAGTTGGGAATAAAAGGATCTATACTTGATCTTAGCCAAAAGGCTGAGAAGCGATAGGAATTAAAAAAATCTAAATCAGACCACTTTTCAACCATACCACTGTTGCTTCTACATATTCTCTGAAGAAGGGAAGAGGAAGGACTTAAACCTCCATTTTGAAAGTATCTTTACAATTATTGGGCACAGTGAAGCAGAGCTTGGCATCTGCTGAAACTTGTAAGATGATTTTCATCTCCACTATATATATCCAACTATCACAAGGGCTTTAAGTAAAGCTAGAGATGGAAAAATGATTGTCTAAAAACAGCTTTTGGCCCCCTAGGCTCTGCACCTCCAAGCCCTGTTCTGCTCCACCAGGTTTCTGGAATGGTCAACAGTCGTCACACTCCATTGCTGGCTATTGTCCACAGCAAAGGTAGGAGGCTCCCAATCCATCCTTCAGAGAAAGAGCAAATAGTGGGGCCTGTGGCCGCCTGGACATCAAAGTTGAGCAAACAGGCCTGGCAGACCCTGCTTCTCCGCCTACATATCCCACAAATGCCATCTGAAGGAGCTTCCCCAAGGGGGTCACGACTTTCAGCTTGTCATAGCACACATCAAAGTTTGCACCACACACGAACTGGCTTGCATGGGTTCGAATCAAGTCACCCGAGAGCGGATACTCAGCCATTGTGTCCAGTTTTAATCTTGAGTTTTCCCAAGTAATTAAGCCTTCTTGCTTATGAACTTGTGACTAAGTAAAGCATCACTGAGAAGTTGTAACATCAAAGTGCCTTCCACCGTCTGTCCGTGTTTGGCAAAATTGGATTTCTTTCCTTGCTTAAAGAAAGACTAATTGAATTTAGGTGAAGGCTGGGTATATTTGCACTAGCCAGTGAAGGTTATGCTAAGTCACAGTATCATCCTGAGGCCCTGTAGCTCAGCCTTTAGCAAGGCTGGGTCCGAGTGCAACACAGAATGAGGCACCCAGACTCAGGCTAAACAAGTGCCTTGTAGCATAAGGCTTATCAAGGGCTCACTGTGGAGAAGGGGCCAGACCCCATTGACTGCTGCTTGAGTCAACACTACACCCAAGCTGTTATTGGGGGTGGCCAAAGAACTGCCCTAATAGAATGCTGGTAAATCTCTGGCAGAACCGCTGCTGAGGACAATGGCCATCACATTGCTCAAGTCCTTGATGTCAGTAGTCAAAGTAAGCTTCTTCTAAGGCAAAGGCTCTGACTGCTTATTCTCTGAATCTTACCATGGCCCAACACGTCGGTGTCTGGCATAGGACAGTTTTTAAAAATGTCTGTGGGATGCACAAAATGATAATATAAAGAGTGTCAGAATAAAATTCTTCTCTCCTAAAGAATGAAAAAATAAATCAAATCTCTGATATCCTTTTTGCCTTGTGACAGGAAAATTCTATCTAAATTAATACTTAATTTCACTAATTATTTCATTTACAGTAGGTATAGATAGCAGAGTCCCACTGATGTCAAATTATAACACAAATTATACATACACCATGATAAATGTTTACATAGAGGGAATTAGGTGACTGCTACTTTCCTCTCTATATTATTTTTACAGAAACAATAAACCTATTTTCAGAAAACTTTTGGTTCAATCTTGATACAATTATCTTTCCTTTTACCAATAAGACGGCTGATTTTGATAAAGCTTTAACTCTCCTATGTGTATTTATATTTGTATTTAAGTCACTTCAAACCCTCTAGAAATAAAAAAGGAATAAGTTCTAGGTGAATTTTCTATGCTTATTTTTAAAATTTACTATCATACTTAGTATACATATATATATACTAATA
>NW_004524722.1:2708658-2710531 GCF_000260255.1 Octodon degus | reverse complement strand
TATTACTCAAAACTAAATTAAATAATACATAGAAAAAAGTTTGTAAGACATAAACTCCCTAAAGATGGAGACTTCTGTATTCTATATTCCTAAGGACTTAAAGCAGTAAGAGGCACATGAAGGACAAGGGATGGGCTACCTCAGCATATTTCTTTTGAGCACCTGGGCTGTCTACATTCCAAAGAAGGTAGATCTTTACTTTCAGCCTCAGTCAAGGGGGGTTGCTCTTTCCCTCCACCCAAATCCAATTCAAAGGTGGTAGTATTTCAGTTCTGACCCACATGGTTCCAGAAGGGTCTGGTGACTGGTCTTAGGAGAACCAGTATACATCTAGTAAGGAGACACCTGCTGGTAGCTTATGTTGGGATGGACATGGTGATCTCTCCAGACTGCTCCAAGAAAGCTGATCAGCTGAGGCCCACTCACCCTGACCAGCACACCAATGCTTCCTTTCTTACAGGCTCTATTATTTTTTTCTTCCTTGGCACTTTTTATCTTCTTGTATATTATGTGGTTTACTTATGACACTGTTTATTGTCTGCCCATTCCCCTCTCTGCCTGGGCTCTACCATGAGTAAAGAAATGAGTTCTATCTGGACAGAGACCTCTGCCTGTTTATTAATGATGTTATTTCAAGCACCTAGAACAGTACCTGGCAAACAGTAGGGCACCCCAAAGTTTTGCAATGTGAATAAATAAATCTAAGAGTGAAAATTGTCTTCCACAGATACTGGGGAAGGAGGGCACAAAATCTTAAAAACAAAACAAAACAAAACACCTAGTAATTAGTCCTAGAAACCAAAGCAACTAAATACAAAAATACAAGCCAGCACTCTCACTTTATTCAACAGGCATCACTGATTTGCTAATGACCCTAGATAAAGACAGAGCAATCAGTTAAACCAACAACTCATTAGATTCAGAGAGAAGCATCCCCAAAAGCACATCTACTAGCCACTTGATCACTAATTGACAGTACTCTTTAAGTACTGTGTTATTTTCTATTCAGTCTCAACTCTGAAAATACTCATAGCAGGAACAGCAATCCCCCTTCCCCTCTTCTTCAGCACTGGCTGTTCTTGTCTGCAAGCCGGGAAAGAAGAATGTTGGGTGAGGTACAGCATCAGTAGTGGAGAATAAATACATATGTGTAGAGGTCTAACAGAGGCACGGAAAAATAACTCACCATTTAAAAACTATAGCACATACATTATCATATTTGAGTCTTAAGACGCTGTGAGCATCTGTTCTGCTACCAGATGGATTCCCCTCACCTCCTCCGCTTCAGTCACACCCTGTGCACTCTGCACTGACATCACTGTTGACATCATATATGATGTTTCTTTACTTGCATTTCTTTTCCATGTCAGGATGTGAACTCCACCAAGGTCTCTGATCCTTAAGATAAGGTCTAGCTCAGAACAGGTATTTACTTAATGCAGAAACAAGTAATTTCTCATGGAGAAACAGATGTCCATAGTTCTGAAATTCAACTAAAGGCCAGAACTAAGATTGGGTTCCAGGTCTCCCAACTGTAAAGCTGATTTCTATCTTTATATTCCCCCCCAACCCCATTCTTATGTCCTGGTAGTGTAGGGATTAAACCCAGGGCCTTGAGCGTGCTAGTAAAGCAAATACTTGATCTGAGGTATACCCCTAGGATAATAGCAATTATCTTTTAAAGAATAAGTGCTTGGAGTGCAAGATGACAGATAAAACAGATAAAACAGAATAAATTCAGTCAAGGAACCAAAGAGAAACCCAATTCAAGAAAAGCTAAAAAAAAAAAAAAAAAAAAAAAAAAAAAGGAAAGCTAAGTCTCTCAGCCAATCGGAGGCAGATCACTCGTGTATCTGAAAATTCCAGTTTTGTG
>NW_004524722.1:2678084-2708558 GCF_000260255.1 Octodon degus | reverse complement strand
TGCTTGAAGGGGGAATTCAAATTGGATCTCCAAAGATCAGCTTCAGTGGCAGCTTCTGAAGTGGTCAGCCTGCTTTCTTGAAAAGCATCCCGTTTCACACTTAATTTCATTGCATAGTCACAGCCAGAATAAATGTACACTTCCCCACCAGAACTACACAGACTTTGAGGTAGAAATCAGAATAGACTGAGATGGAAAAGTAGCATCCAGGGGCCGGCAAGATAGCTCAGCAGTCTAAAGCACCTGCTTAGGCAAGCGCAGGGACCACGGTTTGATCCCCAGCACCACATGCTGTGCAAGTCCCGTCCCCAGGGCAGGCTGAGCTGCCCCCCCCACACACACACACACAAAGCAGCATCCAGCACTAGTCTAGGACATGGCATCTGGAGGTAGTGATATAAAATAGTACAAAACACCCACTTTGAGCCAGACCAGGTTCTAAGATCTGCCTGTGTGACTTTAGACAAATCACTAACTCTTTGGGTTTCAGTTTTCCCAGACACAAAATGAGCATAACAATATACATTTTGTGGGGTGGCTCTGAAAATTAGAGGTAACTTTGAATACAACGTGCACGATACTTAATACAGTATCTACAACCTTGATGGAATGAACAAATGAGTGGGAAAGTAGTACAGCTCCAAAAGAAGGGAAGGAAAATACTCCTACCTTTTCTAGTTTCCTAGATATGATTAGGGGAGCCTTGTGTGGAAGGAGAGTCTCACCTGTCATTTCGGTTGATGGCTGCCACCATGAGTGCTGTCCAACCAAGTTTGTGTCTTGCATTGATATCTGCACCTTCTGACAATAGCCTGAAAAGGAACAGGAATATTTTTTGTACATAGCTTATCATGGAAATATTCATAGAAGAAATGATATGGCTAACAAGCAGGTAGGCCAGATAAATCTTAAAATAGAGGCCTTTATAATCTACACCTCCAATCCCAGCATCTTCGATCACTCCACATCTACCAATCTTACCTCTCTTTTTCTTCCATGAGTAACCCTTGGTTGTTATTTTCTTAGCATTCTGAGAAAAGAATGTGCCTTCCCAACTTTAATACCCTGACACTCCCATGTCTGGCCCAGAATGCTCCCTCCCTGTCTCTTTTCCATTCAAATCCTGTTCTCATGCCATGTGTACAACGCTGGCTGTGGATTCCCCCCAAGAAGCCTTGATTCATCTAGTCCACAGCTATCCTACCTCTACTTGGCAGAGGACACCTAATGATAAGTCTTATCCAGGGAGTTCCCAGTCTACAAAAGTTTCCCATTCCTCAAGTTTATCTGTACTGTGGCTAACAAGACAATGAAAATTAAAAAAAAATTTTTTTTGTATTTTAGGGAAGGGTTTACAGGGTGTTCAGGGTCTCACTACTAGATTGGACTCATAATGATCCATCTGTTTACAGCCTCCCAAGAGCTGGGATTACAGGTGCATGCCACCATGCCCAGGGATCGAATTCCCGGCCCTTGGGCCTGCTTGCAGGTGTTTTAATCCACTGAGCTATTTGGCTGGCCCTAAAGGAAATCTTTTAATCCAAGGAAAGATGGAAAGAATACTAGAGATGCTAGGTTATATTCCAAGGAGACTCCACATAGATTATCTGCACTTATAGACCAGCACCTGACACAAAGTAGGAGTAAAAATAATTATTGAGTAAATGAACAAACACATGATTCGCAAAGCATACCATTAAAATTTTAATTGAGTCCTAGAAACAGAAGGTACTATATAATGTAGGGTGGCTAGAGAGAAAGGAAAGAAATAGAAGCAGCCTTTACTGAGCACCTTGTGTAGGAAAGGAGCTGCTCTGGAGTTTACACTTATGAGTTCATTTACTCTTCACACAAGTTGAAGGAGTAGGTAGAGCCGGGGAGAAAGCTCATAGTCATAAGCGCCTGCCTAGCAAATGCAAGGTCCTGAGTTCAGTCTCCAGTAGGAAAAAAAAAAAAAAAAAAAGAGCAGGTAGAATGCTCCCTTCTTCATGGATGAGGAAACAGGCCCAGGGAGGAGAAACGACTTGGTTAAGTTTGTGCACTTTAGGTTAGGGGCAGCTTAGTGGCTAGCACCACCAATGGTAATGATGCTGTATCTGGAGTCCCCTCGCCTTGTCACTTTTAGACAAACCCTGGCTCCATGTAACTTCACGAAAGGCAAAGCAAACCAACCTCAGCCAATCCACAGCATGTGCTTGGTCCTGTGCTGGATTCTGGATACAAGTGAGAAGACATGGGATCTGCCTTAGGGGAGCATATAATCGAGTGAAGGGTGACTTGGAACAGAGGGAAATCAAAGAATGCAGTGGCAAGAAGGGGGGGGGGCTGAAATTTGAAAGCAATGTGCCCACTAGGCAGTCATTCTTATAAAGAAAAGGCAGGCAGAGGTAGTTTGGGGAATCAGGAGCCTGTCCACAATGTAGCAGGTTGAGCCTAATGGGCAATGGGTGCAGAGTCCAAAGGTAAGAGTTTAAATCTTAGCACCATTCTTGTGCTATAATCTGTAGTAAATTCTCCTCTGGACAAAGACAAGTAAAATGCCTATGATGCTGAAGTAAGAAAGTAACCACAGCCTGGGAGGATGAGAAACATCACACACTTTTCTACACATTTGGCCGTGAGGGCCAAGTACCTCTGATTCTGCAGATGCAGTGACTGAGACTTGTACATTATCATGGCCTGAAAGGACATAGACACCAAGCCCTGAACGACACATCCCAACAGTACTGTGAGGGAGAACAAGGTTGCAGCTGTCCAGCACAGAAAGCCAATCCAGTCTTAATGACCAGGAAGGCCATCTCTCTGAGGTAATGGGAAAAGGGAATCAGCTACACAAAAGGGGTGAGGGAAGGGAAGGAGTACTCCAAGGCAAGGTGAAGTCTCTTCAAAGGCTTGGTAATATGAAGTGTGAAAGAGATGTGGTGTGACTGGGGCCCAAATTGTGAAGAGAGTGCTGGAAGAGGAGGGGAGGATTTCCCACCTCTGGTTTGGAGGATTCTCTTTGGTTAAGGTTCATAGCCTTGTACCACATACTCTATTAAACATTTTTCTAAGGGGAATCAATTTTCTATGGCCATGGATGTTGGCTTAAGAATACTGGGGGTGAATTTTCTGACAGACAAAAAAGCAAACAAATAAGAAAACAAACAAAAACCTGTTTAACACAAAACCTCCTTGTCAAGGCAGCAAGGTATGTGGTAGCATGGAAGGCTGTAACTCTGAAGCTTAATAGATTGGATGGATCCTGATGATAACTGCAATCCTGAAGGGAGACCTCATTTCTCTGGTCACCATTCCAGAAAAGTTAGAAAATCAGGACAAGCCAAAGAAAATCAAAGAGGTTTCTGAAGGTAAGGCCTTGAACTATGCCTAGAAGAATGAGAAGAGTCTGTAGAAGCGGTAGGAATGGCATTGTACTAGGACGAAAAGAACAGGATATGATGGTAGAGCAGGGAAGGGACACTAAGTGACATGAGGCAGATCCAGGTGGGTGACAGTACACAGCCAAGAAGCAGCAAGCAGCTTGATATACATTCAAATATTATATTTTGCTCCATGGAGTAAATAATGATGAAAATCAGTCTAAAGTGCTGATGAACATCTGGTAAATAAGCAACTATCCAGCACTCTTATGTCTAAAATAGATACCACAAATATAACCCTGAAGCTCTTTCTTCTGGAGCTGTTAAAAAAGCCATAGAATCCTCTTCAACAGAGACATCATTTGGATACCATGCTGGAATGCAAGGGGCAACAGAGAAGAAAACGATTTGCCATCCCTTAGCCTTAAAGTAAATTAACCTAATAACTTATAAGGTTGAATTTGAAACAGTGAGGAGAAAAAAGAGTCAATGAGACTAGTGAAATTCATAACATATTCCTTTGCTGTTCTCCTAAGTATGCAGAGGAAAAGGCCACTATCTCCCAGCCACCAAAAACCAACTGCAGGCCCTTTTTGAACCTGTGTGGGCATTTCTCCACGGGGCAGGACCCCTGGGTGGTGAGGTATGTGTCTAGATGGGACTCAGTAGTACCAGTCCTCTTCAGGACAGTGGCTCCACTGACTTGCAACACCAGGACAGGGTGTTTCTGTGTGAGCCCCTCCTTGCCATCACTTGGTGGTGGCCAGTTTCCTAATCAGCATTCAGCTAAGGGGTATCACATTACGGTTTTAATGTGTGATCACCAACAATTTTGAGCTACTTGTTGCATCCACGGTTGCAACTGCAAGCCTCCTTGTTTGTATCCTGTTACAATGTTTTAAGAGAAGGGACTGGTGGCAGTCAGCTTTTTCAAACTTGCTACATTTCCAAGAAAGAACACAGAGCAGAGCCAGGAGCCCTGGTTCTAGTTTCACCTCTGCCATCTACTATGCTGATACCCTAAGAAGGCATACCATCTCATGATGCTTCATTTTCTTCACAGGTAAGTACAATCCCTGTCAGCCCTACACAGCTTTAGGAAGTGGCGATGTGGAAAGGGCTCGTCCATCTGTAGGGTCATTCTTTTTCATCTTATAGAGCTGAGATGTAATGGGAAAAAGCAATAACCTTGGTGTACAAGGGCAGAGATTCAGTTTCCAGCTCTGTCAGCTGCTACATATGAAATGGGGGATGTTAATCCTTCCTGTGCTAAGTGGTTGTCAGGACCAAGAGACACACCAAAAGGTAGAGTTCTTTAAGGAGTGATGTGTCTAGTAAACTGAGAATGGCCATGGCTAACTTCAACACCACTGCTGCAAAACCTTTTCCTTTTGAAGAACTGGGTAGGACCCTCTTACGCTCCTCCCCCACTCCCTATTGCACAGCAGCCCCAAAATTTAGGATTTCACCAGCCAGGTCTCTCCATTTGATTCTGTTGCTTTGCAATTGAATGCCCAGCGGGCAGTCATTTCAAAGTCCTGGGCCAGCTGGGGGAGGAGGTAGCTGCCTGCTAAGAGTGGATGAAAGGGCCTCTGAGGCCTCAGAAAGCCACCCTTGCTCTCCCCTGTGATTTTCACCAATGGACAAAATGCGGCAAGTGAATTAATCTCTTTTAAAAAGAGCAATGCTTGTGACAGAGCACGGTGTCTCCGAAAAGGTTAGGATTCCATCATCCCCGAGATGATGAGTAGAATGCTTAATGCAGGCTGCCACTCAGGGCAGAGCAGCTTGTGAAGCTGGGAAGTGGGGGTTGGCATGGCAGGCCTTTCTGGGCTCACTCCAGACATGGGGAAGGCCCTTCACTAATGAACAAGCTCTTCTGCTTGGCAGGGCTATGGTGGGTGACACTGAGGACTGCTCAGAATAGTAGACTGAGGACACTACACCAGAAGTCGAGAGCTGAATCCTAGCTCTTGTACAACTCTCATTCAGGCAGCAGTCTTGGACAAGAAAAACTATAGTTCAAACCCAAGTTCTGTCCTTACTGGATGAAAAGCTATGGCAGAAAGACCTGGCCTCTCTGAATTACTATATACCCCATTCCTTCACGTAAGTGACAGCTCCTGCTCTCTGACCTGTCCAAATCCTCAAGCAAAGAATGGTCTACTAGCCTAAGAGCTGAAGAGTCTACTGGAGAGGAACAAGCCAGAATGGGCCAAAAAAAAGAAAAAAAAGTGCTGCTCCGAGCTATCAGGGTTTCTGTAGAGTCAAGTAAATCTGAGACCAAGAGGTGAATTATTAGCTCCGACCAGGAAAAGATGAGTTATTCTTAAACTTTCTGCTGAGCCAGTCTGGATTAACTCAGGTTCTGTTCTTTATAATGATGACTATACTATTAATCTTTATCAAAAAAAAAACAACTTTTTTTGTAGAAAAAGAAAGATCCTACAACACTTTATTCCTCTAAGCAGTATTTCCTAAGATGGCCTTGATGCTGCCACAATCCCTTCTGCTAAGCTGTATCAACACAGCTGCATACTGTCCACCTGCCTAATTCCCTAGGACTCGGCATGCCCTGCTGGTATCAAGGACCTACCTTCATCTCTGCTCCCAGTGCCAGCAATGGTGAGCTTAGGGTCTGAATGAGTAAATGTCTATAGCACTGGCCTGCACCAACCTCTCCCCACTACTTCTGCCTTAGGTTGCAGTTACCTACATCACTACTGTATACCTGTCTCTTTGTAAGAACTCAGGCTCCTGTGCACGTGTGGGAGGCCTCTCGGGCTCAAGGCTGAGGACATTTGTGGACACAGGCCAGAGGACTGGAGGTCATGAATTCCAGTCATGACTTCAGGGTGGCCCAGCACTGTGAATTTGTAGTTCCCAACATGGCCCAGGATGTATCTGCCTCTGTAGCCCTATTTTTCTCTGCAGTAAAATAAGGGAATTGAGTGAAATTATTTCTGAAGCCCCTAACAACTATAAAACCTTATGGCTCTATGAATAGCATTAAAATAAAAGTTAAGAAGTAGATTCTTGGCAGATGTGATATAGCAAGACTTCCAAAGAAAAGACCCTCACATTTGGTTTTTCTAGAAGGGAGAAAGAGAATCCCAGGCAGGGAAGATGGGGACTGTTTTAGTAATTCTGACTAACTCAGGGGAGGGAGTTACCACTTGACTTTTCTTCTTCTTTCTTTATGACCAATCAATACAAAGCGGCCAGTGAACTTCAATCACGCATTGTTCCAACTATTTCCGGATCCTTTGCATGAACCAGCCCTCAGCTGCAGCTGGAAGGGCTGAAGAGAGGAGAGCCCTGTCCCACCTGCATCAGAGGCCTGGAAGCACTGAGCCGTGCAGACCCAATCATGATCGCTATCTGGCCAACAGGACTCTGGCTGGAGCCTCACAGAAGGCGCTGTTTACAGTAATAACAGCACCAGGCCCTCTGTCTGAGCAGAGGCAAGGTGCCTGGGGCTAGAATCCCCCAGTAGCCTCCATCTGTGCTTTATCTCCTGGCCAGCTAGGGGTGGAGGGAGGACGCAAGGCAGCACAAGCTGCTCTGGGGGACCACAGCCTGGGCCAGCAGACTTCAGGCAAGGGCCTGGTGTTAACTCCAAACAAGCAAGGCTTCTTTGGCTTCCCATGCACTATTTCAACTGGGCACCCTCCTCTGAGGTCCAGCTCAGGCTCTTTCCTCTAGAAAGCTCTCCAGATGCTCTTACCACCAAGGAGACAGACAACCTGCATTCTGCCATGCTGGCCACCTCGGGGAAGGCAGGTGGGCAGTGAGGGAGAAGAGGGACTGGCATGCACGCAGCACTACGGTGAAGGTGGTGCCCTCTGCAATGTGGCTGCACACTTTTAATATAGAAAAAGCTTTTTTTTTTAGTTTCTGAGCTCAAAGGATGATCTGCAGAACCCATCAGCCGAATCCTTCCTTTATATGTATAGATACGTAGGTTCAGAAAGCCTCCCTTTTGGAAGGGGAAACAGATCAAGAGATTAAGGGAAGATAGGGATGAAAAAGGAATTAAGATGTATCATATGCATGCACACACAAGGCACAAAAACATTATACATTATACTCATATACTAACAAAAAGCAAGCAAGCCTCTCCTTTGGAAAACATTATCCGATCTAGGAGCCCACCCCCGGTCTCTGCCAGGTTTTATAACGGCAGGGCATGTTAACCCTGTGGGCCTCATATGTTTTACCTTACCAGCCTGCCGGAGCTACCCAAAAGGGCACTGAGATGACCAAAGAAGATAACATAAAGTACTTATGTTTTCCAAATGTTAGTTGCTGTTATTATAATTCTTCTATTTGTAACAGTGCTGGGCATGGTGGTACATGCCTATAATCCCAGTTCTCTAGGAGCCTGAGGCAGGAGGATCACTAAAATCTAGCCCAGCCTGGGGAACTTAGTAACACCCTGTCTTGAAATAAAATATAAAAAAAAGATTTCAGGATACAGCTCAGTGCAAGTGCCCTGGGTTCAATCCCTGGCACCCTGGTGGAAAAAACAGGAATACCGTGCAAGAGCTAAATAACAACCTCAATGAACACTTGACAAATTAAATGAATAAAGCCTGATGCTGGGTGATCATTCTTTGCCCCACCTCTTTTACAAAAGCATGAAATACATCCAAATGTAGATATTATTTTTAACTTTTTATTCTTAAATAATTTTAAACTTACAAATCAGTCAAAGAGATAGCACAAAACTTTGGGTAGTTTGAGGCAGGAGGATCACAATTTGAGGCCAGCCTAAGCAACTTAGACCATGTTACAAAATAAAAATTGTAAAAACTGCCAAGGATGCAGATCAGCAACAGAGCACTTGTCTAGCATGATCAAGGACCTGGTTCCAATCCCAGCACCACCACATATACCTACACACACACACACACACACACACACACAGAGCATACACTCTGAATTCTTTAGTGCCTCATCTGTAATTCAAACAAATGGAGACCAAAAATACCAGGTGAACAAAATTGCACCTGTAATGAATGTACAGAATTCTTCCTTATATTACCTATACAACTCATTGTAACGTTACACAGCAGTTGCACTGTATTAAGTATTATGAGTAATCTAGAGATGCCTTTAAAGTATATGTGAGGATATGACAGGTTATATGCAAAAATTACACTAATTTATATCAGGGACCTGAGCATCAGTGGACCTGGGTAGCCACAGGGGGTCCTGGAAACAACCTCTCATTGACACCAAATGACAACTATCCTATTTTATCTAATATACTCACTTTATTCAAACTTCTTTAATTATCCTGATAAGCTTTATAGCAATTTCCCCTGTGAGCCACATGCGAACCAGGACCAACATCAGGATTCAATGCTGCATGTCTCTTCAGTTTCATTTAAAATAATCCCTCAGTATTTTTGTAATTTTCATAATAGTTACATAAGCAGAATAAAGATAGTTTGTTTGTACAATCCTCTTTAATTTGGGTAATAGTTTTTTTAGGTACTTCTTGCTATCATTCATCCATTCATTCATAAACTCTTTCTGAGACTGTTAGGATACTCGAGAAGGATGTCTCCCTACCTTCAAGCTATTCGCTGGATGGCTACACCAATAGGATCCAGGCAACTATAACCAAGAACAGTGAGGGTCAGTGTCATGTGAGCACAGGTCAGAGCAACAGAAGCCTCAGGGATGATTTCTAGGAAGCAGAAGCACAGATCCCCCTAATCATCTCCTGAGATACACTAAGGCAAAACATCTCCGCTCTCTCAGGCATATGTGCAAAGGATTAGGACTTAATAAAATATAAAAGTTAAACAATTCAAAAGGACAAAATGGGGAAGTGAGCTAGGGAACGTTCATGGGACAGCTGCCCAGGGTTACATTCTTGCCCAGAGAGTCAGCAGCTGCCTTGGGTATGAGGAAAAGCCTGCCCCAAGCTGCTGAGAAGTGGGAAAGGGCCATTAGCGCCACCTACCGGCCCTGTGGCAAGACTCTGGGCTACAGCAGTGGGCAGCTGGGCAGCTGGCTGGTTGCCGGGAAACTTGTCTAGAATGGGAGTGAGACACAGTCATGGTTTATACTCAAACTGGGTTGGCACTTGAGCCACCAGTGCTATCCAGAATCACACAGGAGGGGCTGGCGAGATAGCTCAGCAGTTTAAAGCGCCTGCTTAGGTAAGCTTAAGTAGGTGCAGAGGACCATGGTTTGATCCCTTGCATCACAAGCCATGCCATCCCAGCCCTCTGGGTAGGCTGAGCCAGAAAAAAAAAAAAAAAAAAAGGAGCAGAATCACACAGGATATTCAGTAGAGACTGTACAACTGGGTGTGATGGCACAGACCTGTAATCTCAGCACTTTAGGAGGCTGAGGCAGGAGGGCCCAAGTTTGAACCCAGCCTGGGCAAACCTAGTGACTTACTGAGACAGGGCTCAAGATGCAGCTCAATGCAAAGATCCTGGGTTCAATCCCTGGGACTGAAGTAGGGAGTAGGGGTTGTATAAAGCCAATCATAATACCTAGCCTGCTGGAGGGGACAGCAAAGGGTTAACCTTTGCTCATTCAACAGAAGTGAAGTCACAAATTCTCAAAGACAGGCTCTGTGCAGGGTGTAAAGGGCACCGAGCTCTTGCTCACACAGAGATCTCAGTCTAAGGTCGTAGTAAGGGCGCTGGGGTTGGGTATGCACCCAAACGTGTTAAATATCACAGGCACTCTGAGAAATGTTTGGGCAAGATTGCTGAGAACAGCAGCAGGCTTGGCTCTTTGTATCTGGAGCTCTCAAAGGATAGAGTTCAAAGAACTCACATTTCTGGAGCTGCCTGCTGAACCTCAGGAACTTGACATTCATGATCTCATTTGAGGTAGTGAATGGCTCAAGCAGCGCACATCTCAGAGGTAGGCGACTTCAGAGTCCATGGACAGTAGGTGGTAGTTTGGGGTCAGAGCCCATATTTTCTCTGGAACCTTAGTGCCTTCCAAGGCACACACTCCTTCCCATCTTTCCCTCATGTAGCATAGTGTATTTGTCTGATAAGACTACAGCTGACAGAACAGCACAAAGAAGGAAGAGCCTTAGGAAGGAAGGTTATCTGGGGATGAAGATTTTCTTTTTTTGGAACCGGGGATTTGAACTCAGACCCTTATGCTTGCCAGGCAAGTGTTTATTCTACTGAGCCATCTTCCCACCCAGCCCCTTAATGAAGATATTTTGATAGAGTTATCTCATTAGTTTATCTTAGAAACTTCTCCCTCAGAAGAGACTCTCATAGTCTCAGGATGAGAAGGCCCCAGCGAACCTTCTTCATGGCAGCCCCCAGACTGCCATAACCACCTTCACATTCACATGGCAATACGACACTCTAAAGTGGCCTTGTCTCTGGCTTGAAGCAAACTTGGCGAACACATCCAATCAAAAGTGCACGGAACACAAGCAGCCCTCATTCTCAGTAGGCTGGCCTGATCACAAGCTTGAGAGAATCTAGGAATGTAACGCAGCTGCCAAGAAAGCTAATGGAAGCGCAGGTCATTTTAACTGAAGTGTAAGATCTCTACTAAGCGGATGTCTGCTCCCTTCTTCACAACAACGGCCACACCCCCCAGGAATTCAGAGAAGGCAACAAAACTGTGGCCCTCTTTCAGGTCAAAGACCAAAATGACGAGACTCGAAGTCACTACAATAAGGAAGGCAAGACTTAGGTAGTTGGAAGCACTATCTTCTAATAACTAAAGGCCTGAAGCAGCAAACTAGGAGCCCAGCAGTCATTCAGTACAGAACTGGGACTGAAGTAGGAGTGTTACAGAGGGAGGGAGCATGGAATGACCGCTCACGGTGGGTCAGGCTCTAGGCTTCACAATACTGTTTCAGAATTCATCGCAAAAGCAAATCATTTTCTATTAATCATGACATTCTTTTGCTTACATTACTCCACTATCCAGAAAAATTTTCTAAAGTTCCTTAGGTCCAAATATTACCTCTCTCTAGGGCCAAGTTAAAGATCACCATGTTGATGAGGCCCTTTCCTTTTTATATGTACTAAACATAATTCTTTCATCAGAATCCAAGTTCTTTGAGGGCCGGTGAGATAGCTCAGTGGACTAAACACCTGCTTACTTAAGTACAGGGACTGGGGTTCGACCTCCAGCACCACATGCCGTGCTAGCCCCACCCCATGTGCACTAAACCGGCCTCTAAGACAGAGCATGGTGGTATATGCCTGTAATACCAGTGGTAGGAAGGCTGAAAATAGGAGGATTGCTATGAGTTTGAGCTGCATAGTGAGATCCTGTACCAAATACATAAAAAGAAAAAAAAAAAAAAAAAAAAAAAGGAATCCAAGTTCTCTGAAAGGAAGAGATCACTATGGTATGTCCTTATTTTCCTCCCAAAAGTCCGATGAAGCAGACTGTTACCAGGCTGTAAGAATAAATAAATGCCAAAAAAGATATACAAATGGCCAAAAGCACATTAAAAAGATGGTCCACATCATAAATCACCAGGAAAATGGAAATCAAACCACAATGAGATACCATTTTATGCATAATTATAATAAAAACACAGCAACAAGGGTTGGAAAAGATGTGGAGAAAACAGAATCCTGTACACTGCCTGAGAACGTAAAATGTAGCTGGTTTTGAAAATAATTTGACAGTTCCTAACAGTGTTTAACACAGTTACCATGTAATCCACCAATACCAGTCCTAGGTATATACTCCAGAAATACAAAAATAAAAATTTGTATGCAAACGTTCATAGCAGCATTACTCAAATACCTTAAAACAAGTGTCCAACTTTCAACTGGTTAAATTAACTGTGGTATATCTACATATAGATAGAATATTACTCAGCTACAAAAAGGAATGAAGTACTGATAATATGGATGAACCTTGGCAATGTTATTCTTCAGTAACATAAGTCAGACAGGAAAGTATCATATGATTCCACTAATCTGAAATGTCCAGAATTGGTTTACCCATAGAAACAGAAAGATTAGTGGTTGCCAGGGGCTGGGGGTAGAGGCGAGATGCAACTCCTAATGAAATTAGGGCCTTTTTTTTTTTTTTTTTTTTAAGGGAGTGATGAAATGTTCTGAAATTAAGACTACAATGCTGGTTGCACAATCTTACAAATGCACTAAAATCTACTGAACTGTGTACTTTAAAAGGGTGAGCATGTATATCTAAAAGTGCCTAAGAAGGCCGTATGCTGGTCATCAATACTAAACAGGGGACGGGAATACTGGCAAGGAAGTGATCTGGAGAAAAAAGTGCCCGGGATCCTATCCAACCCAGGAAGGTACTATAACTAAACCCAGATCTGCCCCGGGAAGAATCATGCCCCACCTGCTGGATTCTGAAGCCCTGGGAATTCCAGGGCCCTCCCCCAATTATTTGTGTTTCACATCTTGCCCCTGTCATCCTTCCATCTGCAAGGCTGGTCAAACATACAAACTTCCCAGGAGGCCTGGGTGCTAGCCCCCAAAACAAAAGGGCATTGAGATGGAAGCCTCAGCCAGTCTGAGAGAGGATTCTTATGCAGCCTCCCTAGGCCTCCCCTCCACATGAATGAAGGCTCCTGGAGACCAGCCTGCCTGCCCAGCTGCTGCCTCAGGCTCTGCTCTCCTGCTGGGCAGAATGTGGAGAATAAACAGGGTTTCAATCAACCAATCAATCAACTGGTGAGACTATCTGTACTCTGTACTTTCTCAGTGCCTAGCCAACCACATGCAATTGCTATGGTGGAGGTAGGAGAAGCAGGTGTTGCCACCTGGCTCACGGACCAGGTGAAGAGAAACATGCAGGAAACAGCTAGATAGAAAGGCAAGAAGGTAACTCACTAAATACTATGCCCTATGGCTCAGTCTTCAAGATCCATGAAAATTCTGATTAAGAAAGATCAACACAGTGAACTACAATAAGAAAAATACATACTGTAGATTTTTGTGGGCCTTGGTTTAAATAAAGTCTCTACTGCTGACTATGAGACCTCAAGTACCACTAAATATGCCTGGGTATTAAAAGTATTCTCATTAGAGAAGTGGACATAACACAATCTGCTCAGCAACTCTGCGGCACAAAATAAAGATAATACACATAGCAAGTAGCTAAACACCAGCTATTTCTAGGAGTCAGGGCGAGCTTCCTGGAGGAAGGGCTGGAGGTGGGCAATGACACACAGGATCTAAACAGAGAGACAGGGTGGGCTGGAAGCAGCGCAGTGGCTCAGACAGTCCACATCTGGGACAGCGAGAGGCCAAGCGTGACTAGAATGGGAGCTCCTCTTGGGAGGGAAAGGCCGGGCTTGGCCCGCGGAAGCGGGGGCGAGTAGGTGGGAAGCAGAACTGAGAGCAGTATATGGGGTTTGGACTTAACAGCTCATGTTCAGAAATCATGTGGATTCTCAATAAGCCTGGCACCCTCACCCCCAACTAGCCTCAGAAGAGGGTGAGACAGGCAGACCTCTCTTTTGCCTCCCAGCTCTTTGTCAGTAAGGTGAAGTGGTGGGCCACTCTCTAAGTGGGCAACTTTGGGTGATCACTGAAGCAAGCTGAACCTCTTTTTCATCACCTGTGACGTAGGCTATGCTACTTCCAAGGCTGTTGAAAGGAGGTATTGATTAAAGCCTCAGGCAATGCCTAGCACAAAAAAGGCATTCAATAAACATCAGAAGTATTAACAGTATTATTAAAATATTTCAATTAAAGTATCATTTTGTTACATATATACCATACTATATATATTAAATAAATATAAATATAAGAAATTGTTAAATAATGTACTATAAACACTAAATTCTGAACACATGTAGGCTGTGTGTCTTTGCCCATCTTAATGTTCATATATCTTGTATTCATCAGGCTAGGGGCATGGCTCTGAATGCTCACACTAAAAGTTTCTAAATGTTGATGGTGAAAACTGAATACACAGAAAATTCTGTCCATTATCCTCATTAATTTTACTACTTAGGGGAGAAATCTTTTGTAGTAAAAATGCTCAATAACCATGCCTACTGTGCACTGAGTGCCTGCTGGGTGCTGGGCATGGCACCGGTCTGCACACACATTCTCAGGACACCCTCCCTGCAGGGTGTGAGAGTGCCCGTCATAACCCCACCTGGTAGGAGAAGGACCTAAAGCCAGAGAGGTCAGGCACATGGCCATGCACTGTCCTAGAGGACTCTGAGCCAGACAGCCTCACTCAGAATGGAGGAGAGAGGAGAAGCAGGACATGGGAAGGACCTCATAATTCAGAAGGGAGATTTTCTGAGAACCCCTTAAACAACAACAACAACAACAACAACAACAACAACAACAAAAAACAGGAAAAGGACAAAACAGGAACCAAATGGCAACCACTGAAGTGAATACTCTAAGTCCAGTAACACATTAACTTGTTCATTTTTAGTATTCTTGGAGGTGTCTCTACCTCAGTTCTCAGGAAAATATCCAGTTGGCTACAGCCTTGTGGGTAGGACTTGTGCTACAGCTGTGACTGAGCTAGGTTCTTAGAGGTATGGCAGCTCTTGGCTACAGCAGTGGTGGTAAGGAGAAAGACCCGGACAGTCACCCTGTGATGGGTCCTGAGGAATGAGAGCTTCTTGGCTATACAGCCTGCAGGTGCAGGGCCACACCAAGAGGATGCTGGCCCACACATGCAGGTAGGTACTCAGCTGGATTCCTAATGCTGCTGAGCCCATCACCGTGCCCACCTCCTTCAGCTGCCACTGCTACTGGAATAAAGACCCAGCTCCTCCCCGTGGCCTCTGATGCCCTGCCCGCCTGCTTCCCGGCTCTTGACACCTGCCCCTGGCCACAGTTCCACCAGCCTTTTCAGTCCCTCACACTTGCCATGCTTCCTCCTCCCATAGGATTTTAGTGAACGAAATTGCCTTCTGCTAGGACAGCTCTTCCCATCCTTCTTCACATAGGAAAAGCTGCCTCATCCTTCACTCTGGAGCACAAGCACACGCTCCCGGGGGAGGGGGGCAATCTCACTGTTCCAGGCTCTCGCTTCTGTGTTGTTTCTCTGCAGCATCTGTCACAGTTGCAATTTCATATCTGCTCAATTAACGTCTGACTAGGCTTTAAGTTCCATGAGGCAAGGCTTGACCACTCAGCACAGTACCCCATGTGGCAGGGGATATTAGTTGTCTGGATTAACAATGGGACTACTGAATTTTTACTTGCTAATTTTTTTTAAAGGGAGATGGGTCCTTTATAGATTTATTATGCTATGATAACTAGTAAAATTTGCTTAATGCTTTCTCATTTACAAATACTTTCAACAAGGTCTTCAATAAGTCACTGTTAACTATCTACAGGCATGGTGCTGAACACCACAGCCATAGCACGGCAGCTTCCCAAACTCACCTTATAAGAGACAAGCAGATAACTCATCCCAAGAGAGGGTGTCAAGTGCTCTGACAGAGACAGGTCAGAAACTCACAGCTACTCGGACCTGACAGCGATGCTCCAAAGCCCAAGTAATTTTCCTGACAAGGTTCACATTACTGGAACTCTCAAGAGATCCTGCATAGGTGGTTTGGTAGGTAACATCAAAGATACTTCATGGTGAAGGCGTCTGAGGAAATTGAGCCTTTCCCAAGACCACACTGTCAGAAGCAGGTGGCCCAAAGGTGCAGCAGAGGGCTGGACTCCACAGTGACAGCCTGTTCTCCATACCCACAGCTATAGGCCCTACTTGTTCTTTGCTCCTGGGCTCAGCCAAACACTGGTCTCTGTTGGGCTGCTGTTCCACAACCCACCTAGCTACAAAGTGCAGGTAGAGCTGCTAATCCAGTTTTCCCCATTGTTTACCATCCCCAGAGAGCAAGCAAAGACTCCCCTGGGCACGCTGCAGAAGTGCTGAGAGGTGAAGGTCTGCCTGAGCAAGACCAGGGTTTCAGTGTGTGATCTGAACTCTTCCAGAGGGACTCAGCTTTCTCTGTAGAGCTTAACACCAGGGACTGTACTTAAAAGTTTTCACTGGACACCTCATTAACAAGATTTGGGAGCTAAGACTTATAAAAAATGATTCAATGACAATAGTCACACAGCTAGTTTGTAACTATGATAAAAGTGAAACTGAGGTTTTCCAGTTTTTAAAACTTTTGTATTTTTTTTTGTAGTATTACGCTGCCTTCCAGCATTCTTGCATTCAAAACCTGTATGGGTTATACCTTAACATTAAGAAAACTAATAATTCTAAGGAGCTCTAATTGTAAGCATCAAATTACAAGAAGCAATGTCTGTTAGGCCTTGGCCTCTGGTCTAAAATAAGGGTTTGTTTCAATCCAATGCAAGCCATGGGCTATTTACATATTTACTGATTAAGAGAGCTGGATGTTTTGGTTGTTCTGATCCCATCATTAAAATCTTCCCATCCTGCCAAAATGATACAACAATCGATAACAGACAGGATCTCCGAGGCCCGGAGACAGCCAAATGTATTTACCAGCCAGTACTCTTGTTAATTAGATAAAATTCCTGGATCAATGTGTAGAACATTTACCTATGCTGTAGCTAAACACATTCTAGACACCTCATCTTGCCTGGCACATGGACAGCAAGTGCCTCAAGCTGGGGCACCCAGGGACAGGAGCCAAACCAAACGATTCGTGCAAAGTTAGAATAAATGTGTTTACCCCTTAAAGCCCAACCCTATCTTCCTTTCTGAAGAAATCAGATTTCTTTTTTCCACAGCCATGTAGTAGACCAGTTTGGCCTGGCATAAAGACCTTCATGTACTAAAACTATCAAACTAGAAATGAAAATAGAACATCAAAATAATGTCCTTATTAATAATCAAGATCATGGGGCCAAAGAGGAAAGTGACTGATGATGTACAGTGTGCCTAAGGAGAGTCACATGGAGAGAAAACATTCTCTCAGGCTTTCATAGAGAGCACATTGGCCAAGCAATGGCCATTACTCACTCACATGGCTGACACTGACAAAGGTTCTACAATCTGAGGTACAGGATCTCAGGATAAATCCTGAGGGGATTTCATTGACCTTATCAGACCCAAAAGCTACAACTCGTGTTGCATAGGTCCTGCTTTACCTTGGTCTTAACCATCCAGAAGGAAAGTATAAAAATGAAATATAAGAAGTAAAGGCACGCTGTTATGTTGAGCATATGTAGGGGACTCAGGTCAACAATTTCTGACATTGCCAGTCAAGCGGAAGACTCAATACTATTATGGGCTTCTGGACTCTTTTAGAATATTTTGCTGAGTTTACACACCTATAATATTTAAATGACGGAACTTAACAAAAAAAGGGGATACAGATGAATGTCCATTTTGTATCTGTGTATTCAAAGTGGTTAGGTTAGATATATAGTTACATTCTCTTAATGAATACAGTGATTTGTTCTAATGGTGTTTGTAAATAGGATATCATGTTCGCATCTTTTACAGCAATTAACCACTAGGAAGAAGGTATGCAATGTGTTAATTATTGAAACTGTCCTACCAATTTGGTTTGAAACTGTTTCATTGCTATTTGTTTCTCAATAAAATTAAGGGAAAAAAAGAAAAAAAATAATCAAGATTTATTTTTGAGAGGAACCATGGTATATACAGTGGAAAGAGTAAAAAAGCCCCGTATGTTCAACTGCCTAGTTGACACTGCCATTTCAATACCTCACTAGCATGCTAAATTCAACACATTCAAAACTGAACTCAATCTTTCACTCCCAACTGAATTTTCTTTCCAGGACCCTCATCGCAGAGCATGGCAGTGTCATCTATATGGATGACCAAGACAAAAAATTAAAACTCATTTTCCCTCTCTTGTTAACTAATCTAATCCTATGCATTCACCCAAAATTCATTTACTGAATATTTATTACATACCAGGCTTCATACCAGGCATGGATACTGACCTAAACATCTCCAAGGCCTGTCCAGATTCCTTCCTTCATCTCAGATACAGACATCTTGGTCCAAGTCACATCTTCCCTCTGCATGCTTTTTCGGTACCAACCATAGCTGCTAGTATGAAGTAGCTCCCTAAAGTTTCTTTTATAAAGTTGCTAATCCCATCCATGAAGGCTCCACCCTCATAACCTAATAATCACTCCTACCTCCAAATACCACAGTGGGGATTTGGCTTCAGCATGAACTGGGGGAGTTGCACAAGTATTCCAACTATCATAGTCATGTATCATATGATCTTCTTTATGTGAAATTCCAGAATAGATACATCTATAGAAACAAAGTGATTTTTGGGAGCTGGGCACAAGAGGAGAGGAAAAGAGAGAGGAGGGAGAAGAGGAGGGGGGAGGGGAGAGGAGGAAGGAAGAGGAGGAGAGATTGCTAATTCGTCCAGGGTTAGTTTGTGTGATAAAAATGTTCTGGAGTTAAACTGCAGTTGTACTTGCAAACTCTGAATTTTCCAAAAATATTGAACTGTACACTTTAAACAGGCGAAATATATAACACATAAATTATACCTAAAAACTTTTCTTAAAAACATTTTTCTAGGGCTGGCGAGAGAGTTCAGCAGCATAAATGGCTGCCTGGCAAGCACAAGGTCCTGAGTTTGATCCCCAGTACCCACCTCCCCTGCAAAACAAAAACAAAAACAAAAACAAAACAAAACAAAAACCCCGAAAACATTTTTTCTAAAAAGCAGAGTTCAAGACATTGGGGAATCTAACCTAAGTGTGACAGGGCTGGAAGCACAGGTATTTTTCAGTAAGGGAAAGCTTCTGAGTAAGAGACTGAAGTGAATTCTAGGCAAGGTGAGATTAGCAACTTGATAAAAGAAACTTTAGGGAGTTCCTTCATACCAGTGGTCTGCCATGTGAAGACAGAAATGGCCATCTGTGAATGGCCATTTCACTACATACCCATTAGTTTTGATGCAAGACTTTCCAGCCTCCAGTACTGTGTGTGAGAAACACATTGCTAGCGTTAACTTAAGTGCTATGAAGTTGGACCTAAAATGTCCCTTAAAAGGTTCCTATGTTCAGGGCTGGTCTGCAGAAAGTGACCGTAGCATATCTGGTAACGTTACAAGGAGGATGGGAAACGCAGGAGGCATGCCTTCAAGGGAGTGGGTCGGGGCATGACCCAGGCAGGGGCCACACCTTGTCTGCTTCCTGCAGCCATGGGTAAGCAGCCTCTTCCATCATACCCTCCTGCCACTACAAGACTCTCCCACACTCAGGCCTAAGGGAGTCAGGGGACCAGGGACTGAAACCTCTGACACTGAGCCAAAAATAAACATTTCCTCCTTTATGCTGATTTTCTGGCTAACATACTGACATCCAAACTGGCATTGTTATAGTAGCTCAGACTTAAAAGTGGACTTTGTAACTGGCTTCTTTCATTTAGATTTCAGTCTGTCCATATTATAGCACAACAGTACTTCCTTCTTAGGAATGGTAAAGTGATTTTTTTTTTTTTAATTTTTGGGGAAGGCTATTCAGGGCCTCACTACTAGTTAGGACATGTAGTGATCTGCCTGTTTACAGTCTCCCAAGAGCTGGGATTATAGGCGTGTACCACCACGCCCAGACTCAATTGCAGTCTCACCATGCCCTGCGGGCGGGGCCAGCATGGCAGGCCGGGGGATTGAACCCCTGCCGCTGCTATGCCTGCTTGCAGGTGCTATAATCTGCTGAGCTATTTGGCTGGCCCTGTAGTGATATCCTTCTTCTTCTTTTTTTTTTTTTGCAGAACCGGGAATTGAACTCAGGCCCTTCAGCTTGCCAGGGAAGCACTTATTCCATTGAGCTATCTCCCAGTCCCATAAAGTGATATTCTAACATATGGTTTAATCATATTTTTAATTGTCCATACTTAATGGACATTGAGGTTATTTCTACTTTTTGGCTATTTTGATTAATGCTGCTATGAACACTTACGTACATGTTTTTATTTCTCTGGCTATATACCTGGGATGGACAATAAGGCAACTAACTCTATGCTTAACACTTGAAGAACTGCCAAGCTGTTTTCAAAAGGGGCTACTCCACTTTACACCCGCTCCAGCAATGTCTGAGGCTTCTCATTTCTCCATGTCCTCATCAAGACTTGCTCTTCTCAGTCTCTTTACCATCCCAATGAATTGGGAGTGGCAATTCACTGTAGTTTTGATCCGCTCTTTCCTGAATAATGGTAATGAACATCATGATAAGTGCTTACTGGTTGTCTGCTTATCTTCCTTGGAGGAATGTCAACTCAGACCCTTTGACCACTTTACAGTTAGCTCATCTCTTTTACTGCCGAATATTTAAGGGTCCTTTCTATATTCTGGATAAAAGTTCCTTTTATCAGATACATGTTTTGCAAAAACATTCTCTTTTGCAGCTTTGTGCTTTTGGTGCCATATCTAAGGCAGCTCTGCCCAACCCAAATGGTCAAATATTTACTTCTACGATTTCTTCTAAGAGTTTTATTGTGTCAGTACTTATATTTAGGTCCATGAAAAAATCTGGGAGGCTAATTTTTACATATGGTATTAGGTAAAGGCCCAACTGTGGCTTTATGCAAGTGACTATGCACTTGTCCCAGCACATCTGCTGAAAAGACAAACTGCACTGCTGAAGTACAGAACTGCACCTCCATAAGTATTCATTGGCTCCTGCCTCGGACCGTACATGCCAACACAGCAGGGACTAGGCCCGTCGTGCTCACTGCAGTGTCTTCAGTACCCTGCCACTGCCCAGTTCTTAATAAGCACTCAGTAACACTGGGTGAATGAATAATTATTACCAACAATAACTCCACATTTCACAGGTTGTAAGCACTACTCAAGCCATATCACTAGGATGAATTAGGCAGGGTCTCAATTTTTGATTCATGTCCTCATTCTTCACCAAGGGAGCCACGAGCCTCTTGAGGGCAGAAACTGGCTCTTTTTGCTCACTGTGTTGCCATGCTTCCTCCCCCAAATTTACCTCAGGGCTAGGCACACAGAATAGCCTGAAATACAGGCAACTGAGGACCTCGATCAGGACGAGCTCCCTACCTACCTCCAGGCCCTCTGGTCTCAGACTCTGCTCCAGACACAAACAACACACAGTTTCCCTCCCCTCACACCTTCCGGGCTGTTTCTTGCCCTGGTGCCATCACTCACACTATTCCTTTTGCCTGGAGTGTCTTCTTGCCCTATTGTTGAGCCCTACCTACATTTTAAGCCTCCGATCAATGCTATTTCCTCGGGGATCCCCCGATCATTTTTCTGATCCCCTCTGGCTGGTCAGGAGCATAGTCTGGGCTCCTGAAGCACTCTCCTGTCTCCAACATCAATCACACTGTTGCCATAGTCTACCCAGACTGTCATTGAGGGCAAGGATCATGTCGCTCAGGTGTCCCATGCACCAAGGAGAGGACTCGGCACATGGCAGGGGCTCAGTGAATGTTTGCCAAATAAACAAATGAATCTGGGAGAGAAAAAGCAGACAGCAGAGGTCTGAGACTGACACTACTAGGTTTCCTTCATTAAAGACTGCTTGGGTTGATGAATGACTTGAGTTGGACACTTAGCAGAGGCCCAGCTCCCTGCGGGGAGAAGGAAGACGGGCAACAGTGTCGACTTTCACAGGCCTGACCTGAAGGAAATGTGATCTCCACGGGAGAACAGGAGGCCTAACTTTTCCCATCCTGCTGGTCCTCACCTGGCTCAGCCTGAACCTGACAGATGTGCGCAGTCGCCCTGTGCCCTCTGTCTCGGGTGAGTGGTTCTTGTGGCTCCAGTGTGGCCTGAACTGAGGAGCAGGGCCACTTCCTCAAGCTGCCAACAAGCAGGACACAGGCCAGCCTTCCACTTCTGAAAAGCCAGGGCTGCACGAGCTCTGAAGGGTTAGAGCCTCAGAAGTGAGGAAATGAGCAGATAGGGAGGAAAGAAGAACAGAGAGACGCAGCCCCCACTACCCCCCGATGCAGCTGGTGGGGACATGGAACTAAGACTCCGGACTCTCAGTTTCAGGTGCACTGAAATCAGTAAAGCAAGCATGTCCCATTGTGCTGAGGATGAGGTAAGAGAGAGGGCACAAGACCCTGGAGAGGCACACAGTCCAGTGGCTGTAGGTGAAGTGCAGACTGTGGGGAGCGACAGACCCTGCCCTCCTTTCAGCTGGGCAGCCCCCAACCCCCAGCCAGGTCCACAGGCAAGTCCACAGTGCCCACCATCAGGGCTGACGTCCAAGCTACCGGCTTGATGGTCTCACAGTCTGTGGGGATGCCAGATTGGTTCTGGATGGTTTACTGTGCGAACCTCACTGGTTTCTCTGTGTGGCCTGGCTGCCTCCTTCTCAATGAGCCCTAGCTCTCCAACCTGACCTCCTACTTCTCTTCCAGAAGATTTTGTTCCTGCTGCAGGGCTGGACTGGCAGGGCCCTTCCTTGGGACCCTCATACACCCAGCAGGGAGGAATCAAGGAAGGCTTCCTAGGGAGGCAGCACCTGTGCTGAGCCTAGCAGGCAGAGGGCGACCCGCACCTGTGTGGAGGGCCCGCAGCCATGGCTCTGCCCCTGCAGACTCCAGGTCGTCCTAGATGCAGAATGCAGTAATTCCCCAGAACAGCCCCAAACTGCTGTCTTTCCCTATTCAAAGCTCCCTTGAGGTTTTGGGCAGGAGACCGGCATTGGGTGAGCTCAGAGTGGCACCACACAACACAGAGACACAAGAGACATTATTCAGCAGGACTGAGTTTTGTTCCAGAAAAGGAGTTATCACTGATCATAAAACCCTTTGTAAACTGTGTAATTTTTTTTTTTTTTTTTTTATATACTGGGATTCTATTCTGCTATCAGCTGGTCTAATGGGCAGAGCTAAAAGCCAGGGCTCACACAGGAAAAAATGAAGAGCAACACAAAGGACAGGCAGACTCTAGGGCTTAGTAAAACTCCAGATTGTTCTCTTCTGCTGAGCACAGTCTCCCGGCCCGGCCCATAGGCCCTGCTGTCTGGGAAGCACTGGGGCCACTGATCTGTTTCCTTGTAATCTGGGACCGGGACCACTCTCCATTGCCCCAGCACCATACCATCTCAGCACCCAGCAGAGGCCCATTCACTCACAGGCA
Organism: Octodon degus; assembly: GCF_000260255.1. NCBI lineage: Eukaryota > Metazoa > Chordata > Mammalia > Rodentia > Octodontidae > Octodon > Octodon degus. The sequence continues at coordinate 2,685,161 of NW_004524722.1, read as the reverse complement.
ACAATTGCTTGGTGGTGGTGGCGGTAGGGAAGCAGGGAATGACATCCCAAGTCAGGCCTTCCTCACCTGGAACCTGTCTTACTGAATGTCAACAGATCCACCCTCAGAGCTGCCTTCTCCATTCAGTTCATCCTCCACGCTTCTGAAATGCAGCCCTAACCAGGTCATTGCCCTGCTCATTAACTTGCAAGTCTCCCCGCTGCTTATGAGCCCACAAGCCCTCCCCCTGCCAGGCTGGGCACACCCCAGCTCCGCCAGGGTCACTGTCCCTCTTTCTCCACACCCTGCACAAGTTCCCCAGGCCCAGTATACCAGCCTCGCCTTGGCTCTGTGTGGCCTTGCGCTGTGGTTCTGTATGAGATGGGGCTGAGAGCAGAGGCTATGCTTCGCTCACCTTGGACTCCTAGAGGATCCCTGTACGTGGATGGATTAAGGCAGCCATGAGGACCAAGGGAGAGGAGGGAAGGGAAAGCAGCCAGGAGACTTGGGACACACATGCGAAGCGACACCACCCACACCAGCAAGCATGAGGGGTCCCGATGATTTTCCTGGGTCGCACATATACCCTCTCCATTCTTTGGGCTGTGTTGTTGCCATTAAAAAAAAATGTGCATCCAAATAACACTTGGGTACTCAATGAGCTGGGGCGGAGTCGGCCTCCTCAAGTGATAGAAGGGGGCTGCTCTGTAACACACGGCCCAAGCTGGGCTAACAGCTGGGCAGGGAGCAACAGGTGGGCTCCGGGTCAGCAAGGCCCGGCCTGTCCCCTCGCTTGTAATACAGCAGAGTGAAGCGAGGCTCATCTATTTCTGGGGCAATGAAGATGCCACACACCGCCTGCAGTTATGAATGGCTCTTATAACAACAAGATGACATCTGTGCTTGGTTTTTTAAGATGCATCATTGCATGTTTATTAAACTATTGCTCCATCATATTTATTTGGCTACAAAACAACTCCCAGCCCGTACTTCCAAAAGTGCTTTATTAAAAACTAAGGCTCGAACATTAATACTCAAAAGCACCCTTGAGAATCAATAATAATGCTGCAGATAAAATGAAAGGGAATCAAAGCAGTAAGTCTTGGTGGGGCTGTGGCTGCCTTTCAACACTTTCTTGCATGTTTAGGCAGCTGGAGTAGGAAAGAACCCTAAGGATTCACAGCACCCCAAATGCCTGACCTGTCTAAAATGTGGGTGCAAAGGCAGAGATGGGCTTACTTTTTTTTGGTGGTACCAGGGATTGAACTCAGGACCTTGAACTTGCCAGGCAAGCACTTATTCCACTGAGCTATCTTCCCAGCCCACTGGGGCTGTCTTAAAGCTACCTAGATCTATTCAAGGGACCAAGGGGAGGCTCAGAGAGGGCTCTATACTTTCTATAATCAGTGGCCCTTAGCTGATACTCTGCTGGTCTGGTCTGGTCTCTGCATCCACCCTGGACAGACTCTCTGGCTCCAGGCTGAGTCCTGCCTCTGCTTAAGAGGAAGCCTGAAATCCTATCACAGTGCTCTGTGAACCAGCTGAGCCTACAAGGCTGCAGAACTACAGTCTGTCCCTGCCAGGGCCCAGGCTTGCAGACAGGCCCTTCTAGCCCCAGAGCACCTCTGACACAGGCTCTTCCAGAACCCGCTTCAATCTCCATGCCTTCCCGGTGGTGCCCACCTACATGGGGTCCAGACAGCAGCAGTAACACGGTCACTTCCAGAGAGAAACAGCAGCAAGACTCAGGAGATCCACAAGGTTTGGAGGGACCCCACACCAGCCCCACTGAAGGTCATGGATCCATCCATCGAGATCCAAGGGGGCTGTCTCCCTATCTGAGATATGTAAAGGCTGACCAGGGGCAGGAGCCCAGGTGACTGTGTGACCACAGTGAATTCCCAGGGGACACTCCTCAGTTTGGTTCTCTAAGGCAGTCACCACACCGGAAGAGAGGTCACCCACTCAGCCCCTCCTGTGGGGTCAGCACTCACCTGTTGAGTTCCTGTACATTGTTGGTACGGGCAGCTTCCATCAGGGCTGCATCTGGAGAGAGAGGCACCAGTCAGACTCCTGGCTAGGACCTGCCCTCAGGCTGCCCTTTAAGCAACAGAAGTACTTCCCAAACAGGGTTTTAACAAGGGAACCAATGCCACAAGAAGGCTGATGGTCCCGTCCCCACGTGATGTCCACTGTTAACAATCTGACTTCTTATCCTTTCTCTAACAGAATCCAAACTTGCCACTCCTCTCGCCGAACTGGGATGCAGGTGAAGGACTACTGCCTCAGTTTACCTGCAGTGAACATGCACTGTGCAGCTGTCCAGCTTGTCATAAGCTTCAAAACTCTGTGCATGTTTTATCTTAACCATTCCCTAACCTGGTTCCGCTTTCTCTGATGAGTACTTCTTTAGCCCGGTTTAGAATCCTGATGTCACAGGTCACAAATCCTAAGGGAAGGAAAGGATAGAGTGGTAGGCAGCAATGCGGACCTCTCTTAGAGCCAGCTTCCACCAGGAATCAAGACCTGCCTGGCTCCAATTCATCTGCCACCTACTCACCATGTGACAGTGGTGACCCCTTTTCCTTTCAACCACTTATTCCTGGACCATCAAGCAGAGACAACTATCCTTGCTCTATCAGCCTAACGAGAATGCTGAAGACACGAAATGGCTGAAAAACCTGCAAATTCCCAGGTTCCAAGCACAGAGCGGGGAGACCCATAGCAGAGGAATTAGCAGGCCTGGCAGAAGTTCAGCAGTTGGGCTTTTCTATTTTCTAGCCCAGGCAGCTGTCTGTTGGCACCACCTTGTGGCTACAAAGAAAAACTGCCTGATTTGGAAAAGCTCAAAGCAAACGGCAGGAGCACAAGCCTTTCATAGTTGAATACCAAGTGACTGTGGCGTCCTCTTGTGTCCTGTTTTGTTCTGAGCTACACTGTGAGGCACCGGACGGACTACGCCCCAGCCTGGCTCCAGGGAGCTCTCAGGCCAGCCTCAAGACTCATGCAGTGAGACAGGAGAGATGGCACTGACACCAGAGACGGGCAGTCCCAACCCCACACTTACACTTACCTGCCGTGTGACCTCGCCTCCCCAGCCTCAGTTTCCCTAGCCACACACCAGGGATAAGACACCACCTTATGGAAACGAAACTCTGCCTCCGGTTGGACCCCCATGGCCAGGCCTTCTCTACTTGCTTTATCAACTAACTGCTCTCCCAGCACACATTCTCAGACAGCCTCCAGCTGCAGAGGGACCACCCTTCCTCAGTCCTCTCAGTGACCTTTAGAAGCCATTTTCATCTGCAGTGTGGGGAGCATGGGTCGAGGTGAGATGAAACTAGGGCCTCCTGGCTCCTGAGAGGTCAGCTCAGGGCACAGGCCAGCTTGAAGCCACAGGGTTAGAACTAGCCATCGCTTTGGTCACGGTCTGTTTTGGTAAACGTGCCCCGATCTTCTTACTGATATTTACACTCTACAAAAAAGGTCCCACCTGGAGACCCAGGGAACCTTAGGCGAGACTCGGACCCTTTCTCCTATGCAGGCACAACACGGCCTCAGGAATGCCCTACTCACTATCTTTCGTGACTCCGCCCTACATCCAAACCCTCCTGGTGTGCAGGCCCCATTCCTCTGCTCTCTCCTCCACCCATACTGACAGTCTGTGCTAGCCCCTAAGCACATGAGGCTGACTGAAGGCTCTACATGGAACACAATTCACTTCTGACTTCTGTTTACTAAGTACCTACGAAGTTCTAGGCACTGTGGGGAAACTTGCTAGTTAACAGTTAAAAAAAAAAATGCATTCCCTGCTCCATCGGGGTTCATAATGTCACCGTTCATCCCCTGCCCCCATCCTTCAAGGGTTTCCAACCCTCAAGGCAGGCTTTCCTGACCTTGCTGGCCCTCTAAGCTTCCCACAACACACAGCACACTCCCCAGCCCTGCACACCTAATTGCTTGCACTGTCCCCCTTGCCTGACTGCAGCTGTTAGGACTGCCAAACAGTCCTAGTTTGAAACTAGGCACACAGAAAGTATACAAAAAGTAGCTGAAAATTACAGAATGCTGGCATGAACAAGGCAGCAGAGCCCATAGAGTCCATTTCAATGCCCTCATTTTGCAGAGAGGATTTAGGGCCAGTGAGGAAGAGCAAGAGTCAACATTCACAATGGAAGTTAAACATAGAACCAAAACAGAATCTCAGTGTTCTCATTCACCATCCAAAGCCCCATCCTGTTGGATAAAGAAATAAGTCAAGGCGGTCCATTTGCTCCAAAGTCACAGAGGCTGGGATACATGCAATCCACGGACACCATGTCTCAGCACGGTCCCCACCAGTAACTGAGAACTTCAGTGGCTGGGTTCACACAGGCCACGCAAGTCTGGTTCCTGCTCATTCTCTGTTCAGCTCAGTTTCTAGCACCCAGGTGAGTGGCTAGTCTAGATCAGCCACTGCTCCTGCCCCCTGATGTTCTGGTCTCCAGGGATCCAACTTCCTTATGCCAACTGCTTCAATGGGCAACCTCATCTCAAGCCTGAGACCAGACACGGCAAATCTCTGGGAGACTGACACACTGAGGCCACTGAACCACAAGAGTCCAAATAACAGTCCTGTAAGAATACTGAGAAATTATCCCTTGCCCTACAGTAAGGGGGAAGGGGATTGAGGCCAGCAAAGCAAGGGGTCAAGTTGGCTCTGGAACCAAGTCTTCCTTTCTAAGACCACTGTCGGTAGGCAGTTTCTCTACCCATTAAAACCACCTGCAGCTGAGACCTCTTGAAAAAACAAAAACCGGGCAGCATATTAGAACAGAAAAGGATCATGCTGTAATGACATGTTTCGTTCAAAACTTTCACTGTACAGTAGAAAAGGTGAGGATCAAAGAGGGAGACTGACTTATGACACCAGCGCAGACAACTAGGTCTGCTCTTCAGAGCAGCACCCTGCCCCTGGAACCGTTATGTCTGGTCTTTCCAAGACTAAGGTTGGGCAGGTCTAAATTTACAAGCATTCCCCTTCCTTCATTGATGCGGAGTGAAATCACTCCTCGCGCCTCTTCCCCCCTTGAACCCAGACTGGCCCCATAATCACCCTTGTTGGACGGATTCTTGCTGTAGCAATGAACCACCAGCGCCGTGGCCAGGGCCCACATGCCCAGTCCAGCCCTGTTGGGGAACCCATTCCAGTAGTCCTGTCCTGGGATTATTTCTTCGGGGCTAGGAAGGCGTCCCCACGTGGCGGCTGCCAAGCACTGGGTCTCGGTGCGTCCTCCCTGGCGCCCCCCGGCGGCTGCCCTTCGTCCAGGGAGCAAGGCCAAGTATGTTTCAGGGCGCCCCCCGGCGGCCGCTCTAAGCAACTGCAGCTCCCCGCGGTCCCCGGTGATTACGCTCCAGCCGGAAGCAATTCCATGGCTCTGGATCGATGAAGCCCTGAGCAGCCGGAGGAGGTGCCGCGGCGCCGGCGCTGTTCTCAACACCAGGGATCCCAACATCGTGACAGCTGCTTCAATAACCCCCTGGTGCCGGCCCCTGTGCTGGCCACGACCAACATGGCTGCCGCGGCGCGTTCGAAGACGCCGCGAAAGGGGCGGGACTACGCACTACCTCACGGGAGTGGTAGTCCACAGTCTTCGATCTTTCCGTAGTTGAAGAACAAAGAAACTACACTTCCTAGAAGTCACAAGGATAGCGTCACAATGGCTGCGGGCTTAGCCCGGGGCATGTTGGGAAGTGGAGTTCAGGTGGAGGGGCGTGGCAAGAAGGAAACTAGGATGGTGGAACGTAGCGATTAAGGATGCAAATTCCAGAACCTCTTTCCTATTTTATATGAATACGCGACACAATTTCTGACCAGTGTGATTTAACTAAGAATCTTCCGCACAGGCATATTATGAAAGCTATACTTATTTCTTTTAGTTTTTCATTTCAGTTTGGGGCGGCTTTCAAAAAATACATAGCGTAACCGTTGCACCTGATATAAAGGTATCGTTTATATTCCTGTACAGACTTCCTTTCGGTTAAAAAGTTGATTCTTGCTCACATTAGTGTTATTTATGTATCTCTCCTTTTGCAGTACTGGAAGCTAAACCCACAACCTCATGCTTGCTAGGAAAGTGCTCTACTGTTGAGCTACATCTCCAGCCCCTTTAATTTATTTACTTTGAAACAGGGTTTTGATAAGTTGTTCACGCTAGCCTCGAACTTGATCCTTCTGCCGCAGCCTGCCAACTAGGCGACTTCTGTCTGTCTTGTTCTCAAAGAGCTTTCTCGCGGGCTATCTCTTGGGATTCTTGTGGCAACTATCTGATGAACTGCTACTCTCTTTCACAGCTAAGAGAATTTAAATTTACATGTGCAGTGTCACCTGGAGTGAGGCTCAGGTCTTGACTCTGAGTCCAAGCTTTCCATGGATTCTTGCACCCCAACTTCACTCCCTTTATTCCAGACTTAACCCACAGTAGGTGAAGAAGGAAGGTCTTTTTTTGCGGAACCGGGGATTGAACTCAGGCCCCTGCACTTGCCAGGCAGGGAAGGTGTTCTTTGTGCCAGTCCTAGCTTTTGCTCCTGCATGGCCTTTGGGTTTGCTTATACTTCACATTCTGGAACCCTCTCTGACCATTCCAGTTAAAATAACCTAACTCAGCACATCTTTCTTATTCTACCTAATTTTTCTTTGTAGGTGTTTTTTTTTTTTTTTTAGAGATGGGAACATTTTTTCCTTTGGGTGTCTTCCTTTGAGGATGTTCGCAGTTTTCCCTTCGCCTTGCCCATGTTTTTTTGGTAGTATTTATCACTACCTGACGTACTAAATATTTTATTGCCTTTCTTCAGGACAGCGTGAGCTCAATGTAACGGACTTTTTTCCCTCTTCTGTATCACTAGCGCCATAAACATTGTAATGGATCAACTCACATATTAGATTATAAATGTAAATCTTGTGTTTTCTGTTGTGTAAAAATGTATGTTCATCACTGTTCTAAGTTGTTTAGTAACTAGTGACTGTTTCTTGCTGTTTGCTAGATAAAATTCCTACCTCACCAATTCCTGTAACCCTCACCAATTCCTGTAAGCAAAGTTAGCTTACAGAGATGACTT
>NW_004524722.1:2669092-2669669 GCF_000260255.1 Octodon degus | reverse complement strand
TTTGCAGCCCTGGCTGGCCTCAAACCCACAGTGATCCTCCCGCCTTAGGAAGCCCCTCCCATCTCAGCCTCCGGAGTGCACCACCACATCCAGCCTTTTGTCCAAGTTTTAAAGATTACAAAGTTTTGACAATACCCACCTTCATTTATTGAGCACTTGTGAAGTACTAAGTGCTGAAACTACAGCCAGGAGCAAGCCGTGGCATTGTAGAAGGGAGTACAGTCAGTAGCAACCCCAACCCCGAGTGCTAAGCTACCACGAGGGTAATTCAGGTTTCCCTGAGTGGTCACAGATTTTTCCTGAAGTGACATCTGCTGAACTCTGCTGAAAGAACCAAAATCAACCAGATAATGAATGGAAGGAAGATAAGCAGCTGGTGTTGGCATGTACTTGGAGAACAGGGTCAAACTGGGTAAAGAGAGCTTTGCACATTTGCAAAGCAAGAGTATAATCCCCCACCCCAAGCAAGTTAAAAGAAAGGAGTTGCTCAGCATGCCTACAGGTTATTGTAGAAGAGCTAAAAGGTGAGAAATAAGGCTAAACCAGATGGGTTAAAAAAAACTTACTAGGTTTTCTT
>NW_004524722.1:2664272-2668447 GCF_000260255.1 Octodon degus | reverse complement strand
GTCTTCATGATTACAAAATGTTTAACATTTGTCATTTGTTGATTGATTATTGAGGGTGCTATCTGCTTAGTACTATGTTGGATGCTGGAGGACAGGAGTTGATACAGGAATGAAGGAGAAGGGAATCTTGGCCTCAGATGAGTCTAGATGGGGGATCACCTAATTATGGAGTAGGGTAGTGAGTTCAGAGGGCAAGGAGAGCCTTTGTTCAGGCCTCCTCTAGTCCAACTTTTAAAAAAGAATAGTTTGCAGTCTATTCCTCCATTCTCATTTCTCAATGTGTTCTGTGTTCTTCCTTTCTGATATGCGAGGCTGCTATCTGTGGGAGCGTCTTTCCCTCCCTCCCTCCCTCTCTCTGCAGCAAGAGCCTCTGTGCATCTTGATCTCTGAATGCTACAGTGTTTGTGCCGAGCTCTGTTAGGTCCTTGTATGTAGAAGGTACCAAGGAATGAAGGAAGGGAGTGGTTCCTTTTTTCTTGAATTAGATTTAAAGATCTCAGAAACAAACTAGACATGGTAGATTAATTCAACACTCTGAAAGGCTAAGACAAGAGGATTGTAAGTTTGAGCATAGCCTGGGAAATTTAGTGACTTAACAAGATGCTGCCTCAAAATAAAAAAAGCTGAGGATGTAACCAATGCAAAGGTCCTGGGTTCAATCTCCAGATTTCCAGAAACACACACACACACACACACACACACACACACACGCAGACACAGACACACACGCGCGCACACACACAGACACACACACACACCCCAAGAACCCATAGGTCTAAGAAGTTTAGAGCAGGAAAAGGAGGAAGATGAGTATGAGGGATTTTTGCATCTTGGAAAACAAACTAGATTCTCAAAATGGGATCATGCAATAACAAGACGGTATTGATCAACTTCTGGTTGTCTTCTGTTTTCTAGCAAGATTGTGTTTAACATCCTATTTTGTTCACATTCAGATGAGCAAGCACAATGCCTGCCCTCCTGAAGCTCTGAGTTTAAAGGAGAAGTAAAGAAACAAATTTGTAATTCTTTTTGATAAATGCTTGAATGGAAGTAAGGTCGGGGTGCTGTGGGAGTCCAGAAGAAAAATCAGTTAACTACTGTCATAGGTGAGGAAGAGACAGAAGGAAAGATTCCAAGCACCCAGGGAAAGAACCATTGAGGAGGTTTTGGAGAATATATAGGAATCATGAAGTTTGTGGCTTTCAAAATGTAGCATGTGAATGCTGAGGGTTCCTAAGGCTTTGAAGAGAGGAATTTACAAGGTCAAGTATTTTTGTCATAGTATGAATATTTTTAGCTTTATCACAGGTTGACAATTCCCTGATGGTACAAAAGTAGAGGTTGGGTAGGCCTGTAGGTGCCTCATACTGAATCAGAGCAGCAGCCCTCCGAGACACTAGAGGTCACCACACGCTTTACCACTGGATGGTAGCATTAAAAATTTAAAGGCTAGTTTCTCTTCCAAATATCCTTAGCAATGTAAAAATTACTAATTTCACTAAACATTAATGCTCTGAAGAGTGTAAATAATTCTTCAGAGCAAAATCTTTGAGAACTACTTTGTTGGTCAGAGAGACTGGCATTTCTATAGAAGCAAACATACTTTTGATGAAAGCACTGAGTGGGGCTAGGCATGGTGGCTCATGCCTATAATCTCAGTCCTCAGGAGACTGAGGCAGCAGGATCACCTGGTGAGTTCAAGGCCAGTCAGAACTACAGAGCGAGACCCTGTCTAAACAAACAAACCAAGCTAGCACATTGATTTTTTTTTTTTTTTTCGGAACCGGGGATTGAACTCAGACCCTTGCACTTACCAGGGAAGCACTTATTCTACTGAGCCATCTCTCCGGTCCCACTAGGACATTGATATTGTTATTAGTTTTCTTCTAGGAAGGATCTACTATCCTGGGTTGTCAAATCCTCAGGCAGGTGGAGCAGAAGGAATGGCGTGGAATGGGCTGAACGGCAGCTGGAAGGAGCGCGGGAGAAGCCTCATCAGTAATGCCAAGGGAGGTGAAATGTATCTGCTGGAGGGCTGTGGGAGGTGACCGGCTGCCGTGATAACGTACTGGAAGTAGGAAGGATTCCAGGCCCGGGAATGAGAAAAACAAGCCAGATTTGGGAGTGAGGAAACATCCTCAAGGAACTGGGACAGAGTGAAGACCCAAGAATTTCCTGGGAATCGGAAATAGGAGCAATAGCGTCATTCATTTGGAGCAGTCTTCTCCTTGCTGCCGCGCCTTTCTGGGAAAGAGCTTCAAATTCAGCAAAGCAAGTTTAGATACTGTGGTTGTCTGCACACCTTCCACAAAAGAACAATAACAAAAGCACACCCTCCATCACAAGAGATGTCCCATCTTTAGCCTGGGATGCTCTGTGACTGACTTGAGTAGAATAAGGCAAAAGTGACAATGTCCAGACTGTGGAAGCTTCTACTTCCTGTCTCTGGAAGCCCTTGCTTGTGGAATCCAGCCGCCACACTCTGGAGAAGTCAGAGCAGACCTGTGCAGAGGCCTACATGGAAAGACACTGAGCTCCTGGATGGCAGCCCACCTCAACTTGCCGGCCATGTATGTGACCCATCTTGGAAGTAGAGTCCTCAGTGTTGGCCAGATGACCTAGCCAGTGCTGTGAGGATCACTTCCATCACACATCACCTAGATGCATGTTCAATGTACAAATTACACTAAATTCAGGGTGAGCATTGGTTACCTTTGCCTGTTCCACATCAATAGATAACCACTATGGCTGCTTGTGCAGTTACAAAGAGATGTGAGAAGATATTGCCAGTGAATTTAACTAACAGCAGGATTTCATCATGTTCTAGTCTACTTAGATTAACATAATAAGATAGACTGGGGGACTTACACAGTTTCATTTCCGCTGAAGACTAGAAGGCTGTAACCAACCTGCAGCAAATTGAGTTCCTGGGCAAGGCTCTCTTCCTGGTTTATAAATGGGCCACTTTCTTGCTGCACCCTCACACGACCTTTATATTTTCTGTCTTGTTTGTCTTGAGAAAGGGTCTTGTATATGTAGCCCAATCTGGCTTCATGTTTGTGACAATCTGCCCACCTCAGTCTCTTAAGAGCTGAGATTGCAGGCATGTGCCACCATGCCTGGCTTTAACATGGCCTTTTGAGAGGGAAAGAAGAGAGAGAATGAGAAGAGTGAACAGAGAGAAGGAGGAAGGAGAGAGAGGAAAGAGAGAGAGAGAGAGAGAGAGAGAGAGAGAGAGAGAGAGAGAGAGAGAAGAGAGACTGGTGTTTCTTTTTATAGAAGCACCAGCCTCACTGAATTCAGGTCAGACCCTCATCACCTCACTTAACTTCCCTGTAGGCTCTTATCTCTAAATACAGCCACAATGTGGGGTTAGAATATCAATATGTAACTTTTCAAGGATAAAATTCAGTCCTTAAAAATCTAGGCTATAAATAAATGTTTCAATGTGCAAAGTATTTCAGAAAGCACTTCGTGAAAGAAAAAATCCAAATAGCTAATGAGCCTATAAAAATGATAGATTTTATGAGTCATCAGGGAAATGCAAATTAAAATGTTACAACTTCATAATGAACCAAATGTACACTTTAAAGTATGACAATATCAGGCCATATCCCCAACGACAGTTGCTGTACCTGATATGGTAACTTTGTTGAAATAGATTTTGGTCTTTGACACTTGATACTGATCTGTCAGATGTGTTCTTTTCAATCACTGTCACTGAAGTAAACCACATCTATAGGGGAAATACGTCAATATATATTTATTGTATTGTCCTAGAACTATGTTATCTGTTCGGCTCTTTGTCAGAATATAGTCCATAGGGATTTTGATTGTTACGTCCCACTTGATAACAATGATTCAGTATGTTGAAGGCATCATGCTGATTATGCCTGGGAAATAGAAGGTGTTAAGTACAATATTCTAGATGCTCAAGTAAAGCACAGAATGACACAGGGTGGGAGATAAGCAAATCCTACAGAGCTTGAAGGCTGTGACACATTGGTAAAGTTTTTAGAAGTCCAGTGACCTGAGGGCTGCTGCTACATTCTTCTAGAGGACAAGTTACTGTGCTCTGTCAGCACCCTGAAGGAGGATCCAGCCCCTATGCTGGCTGACTTCACTTTGCTCTTCTGGCTTGCCCTCTTTCTTTTTTAAAAATTTTATTTATTTAT
>NW_004524722.1:2662597-2663678 GCF_000260255.1 Octodon degus | reverse complement strand
GCTTGTCCTTGGAGACCTTGAGCAGCTCCATGGTGCACCGTCCATAGGGGGCTAAGCTGCATACTTCCTGGATCATGTCCTGCACGAACTTGGTGTGTTTGGTGAGATGTCCGTGGCGGCGGCTGTGCCTCAGTTTGCTCACATTCTTAGTCACCTTGTGGCCCTTGTTGAGGCCTATGGCTATGGGATAGCAGAGGGCCATGGCTACTCTTCTTCAATGGTTGCTATGGTGGAAGAAGATGGGAAAGAATTGGGCCCTCTCCTCAACACTTCCAGTGGCCAACTCACTCATACCCCCCTAAACCTAGACTGCTGGATTTGGGGAACTGGTTCCCTGGGAGAGTTTTCCAATGTCCATTGCCTCCAGTCAATCTGAGTCTACAGCCTTGATCTGATCACTGAGCTCCTCCTGCCTTGGACAGCAGGCACTGAAAACTATGCTGATGGGGATGATTGAGTGTAATTATCACAATAAACTAGGGTAGTTGTCACATACTGAAAACAATGAGGAGTGTTGGAGTGCTGGGATTCTGTGGCATCTCTCAGTACTTCCGTGCCTACTAATACATGTTAATAAGCAATGGCAGCCACTACCTTCTGCCAAGGACAAGGTGACTAAGAGCTCAGACCTCTGAGAGATAAAGGTGTGAGTCATTCTCCCACATAGACAAACTAGGGATGAAGTGCTAGGGTGGGGATTCAGGGAGTAGCTCAGTAGAGGAGAAAGATAATATCAGTTACCCTGTGGGAACCAGTTACAACTAGTGGGATGGTAGCTTGTTTCAGGCTACACATTAAATGCATATTAATTCCTTGCTTGCATATTATAGAGCTTGTGGCTCATTGCCATCTTCAACAGGGTGGATTTAATAAATGGATATGAGTCACAAAGGGGATTTCAATGGCACAAAAGTGACTACACTAGAGTCCCCATTGCCCTATGTCACATCTACTTAATGTCTCCTGGATTTTAGCCATTATCATGCTTGATGTTCTCTGTGACTACAAACTTGTCTTGTGCTGAGAGCATCCCACCACCAGTAGTGTTCTACTTGCGTTATTATGTCTTCTTCTTCTTCTT
>NW_004524722.1:2660552-2662497 GCF_000260255.1 Octodon degus | reverse complement strand
CCCCTAATGGCTGTTCCCGGCTCACAGGTAAAAGAAATGATAGCTTTCTATGCTCTGGTGGTTCATTGCATCTCCTACTCTCAATTTCCTCAGGGGAGAGATTATTATTGTCATTTCTTCATGCCTTAGCAAGATACATGGCCCCATAGCTGTTCAAGAAATGAATGTTTTTTTAAGGTTTTCAATAGCCAAAGCTTCTGACCTTCCTATTTTAAGAGATTCCCATCCCATTTACTATAGGAGCTTCGGCCTCTCTGTACGTCTGTCACTCAATTGAGGATAATCACAGCAGGAACAAAAGTCTGTAATCTCCCACTACTGATGCATCACAAGACAAAGAGCATCTTCGTGTGCACAGTAAACAGTGTTTGTCCCTTGCTGCAGACACAACCCAGAGCCCTTTTAACATAGCCCTGCATTGTTGTTAAGTACGTATTTCCCCACTCATTCATTTGCTTTTCATAGAAAATGTCTGTGATAGCTATAAGGAAGAGATTAATTACTCTCCATATTTGTTAAGGATACTGATTAAGTATCAATGTCTGAGTGGGATGTAGTGGGCAAATATGGAGATGTCTATTGGAACCATCTGGGATTCAGGGTGAGATCTAAGTCGTCAGTAACCACTATGAAAGCCCTTGGCTCCAGAACTAGCATTAAAACAGCTTTACCACCACATGATAACTTCCTTTCGCTCTGCTCAGAAAGCAGAGCTTAACGTTAGGTTCCAGTCACCCTGCTATGGCCATGTGCTTCCAACCACTGAGTCGGGGTAGAGAGCAGTTCATCTTCATTTAGCTTGTTTTGAGGTGACAGGTAGATACTAGAGTGGAGTCCAGGAGAAAGCAGAAAGTGAATAATTGTCGTATGTTACAGGTCGGTGCAAAAAGAACCGACATGAAGACCTGATGAATGTAGCTTCAGAGGTCTCACTGAGATTAGGCTCTCTCCAAGTGAGCCCCGAGCCTCAGAAGCATCTCACTTTTTTTTTTTTCCCCGGGAACTGGGGATTGAACTCAGGCCTTTGCACTTGCCAGGGAAGTGCTTATTCTACGGAACCATTTCCCCAGCCCCAGCAGCTCACATTTATTGAGGGGTAAAGGCAGGCTAAGGAATATGTGTAATTACTTAAGTGAATGCAAACTACTATCTCTATTGACTTTCGCCATTTGCCTAACACTAGGTTCACACAAATGCTAGCTAATAACATCCCAAGCAAGGGATCAAAGGACAGGGCGCTTGCAGGAGAGGCTGCCATCTGCAGCCTTGTGTCCCAGCTTGCCAGGCATTTACAGGTGACAGATGGCAGCTCTCCCCAGGTCTGTCTATTGTTCCCTGCTCTCTTGGGACATTAGGCTTTTGTCTCAAATCTATATTTCTATAAATAATCACTGAAGTTGTGGTGGTTAGCTACTTTTGGCATGGAATTTGCGGCCATTGAATTCTGCCAGTTTCAGAAGAAAACCCCTTTCCTGAAAACAAAACAAATGGAAAACGTAACACACATAAGTACACACACACACACACACACACACACACACCCCACATTTTAAAACAAATAAGTAGATAGACAGTACATGGATTTTTCACTGTGGAGAAAAAAGTTACAAATAAGAAAAGAGAAAGCTAAAATGAATTTTATGGTATTGGATTGGAAATAGAGGTATTGGTATAAAGCATAGGACTTTTAAATATATCCACAGAAGGCCTGGCCAAATAGCTCAGTGGATTAAAGCACCTGCGAGCAAATGCAGGGGCCGGGTGTTCAATGTGCCAGCTTGCTGTGCCGGCCTCACCCCCAGGGCACACTGAGAAGGTGATTGAGTCTGGGCATGGTGGTGTGCGCCTGTAATCCCAGCTCTTGGGAGGCGGTAAACAGGTGGATCACTACAAGTCCAATCTAGTAGTGAGACCCTGAACACCATGTAGACCCTTCCCTAAAATT
>NW_004524722.1:2659152-2660452 GCF_000260255.1 Octodon degus | reverse complement strand
TTTTTTTTTTTTTTTTTCAGAACCGGGGATTGAACTCAGATCCTTGCGTTTGTCAGTCAAGCACTTATCCTACTGAGCCATCTCCCCGGCCCCTCCTTCTTCTTTCTTCCTTCTTCTTTCTTCTTCTTCTTGTACTAGGGATTGAACTCAGGCCCTTGCACTTGGAGGGAAGCACTTATTCCACTGAGCCATCTCCCCAGCCCCTGCATTATTATTTCATTTTTTTTGATACTTAAAGTCTACTTCCAAGTGGTACTGCAGATTTACTTTTCAAACAGAGAGTAGCCAGCAGAAAAGGGCATGGTTTTACTCCAGAATGCTAAAGGTCTGCACTGTGGTTTTCCTCTTGGGGCTTTGCAGAAACTCTGCACATATAGACACTAAAGCCACTTCCTACATTATGAGGTCTGCCAGGTCTCAAGACCTAAGTGACAGAGTAGCTCTAACAACTTAGACTGCTGCAGAGACTTTTTTTCTTCTGAGCCTCACTCAACTTACAAATCTTATGGCTTATGTAGGAAATGGGATGGTGCGAAATGTTCAAATGTAGTATACTCTGCCTTCAAAATCCAAATGACCCTACTAAGTTCTGTGCTTCTTTGCTTATTGTGGTCAAGGCAAAATAAAACCTTCTCTTCTCTTCTTTCATCTTTTTTCTTTTCACCTTCTGCTTCTTTTCCCTCGCTTCCCCTTCCTCTCTCACTTCCAGTCTTAGTTACTTTTCTCACTGCTGAGCTAAATTACCCAACACCCAGAATTAAAGGAGGACATATTTATTTAGCTCACAATCTATAGTGGTTCCAGTCCATAATACACTGGCTACAAGGCAGGGTGGCTCATGGCAGAGAAGAAAGCTGTTTGTTTGTTTTTAGAAGCAAGTATTTAGGGGCAAAAGACAACAAAATTAATCAAAGAAAGTGACAGAGAGACAGAGATAGACAAAGATGCAGAGACTGAGACACACACAGAGTGAGAGAGCAAGAGTGAGAGAGGGAGAAAAAGCCTCTTTCTGTCCCTTATATGCAGGCCACCTGCCCTCGGGTGGTGCAGCACTTATGCCCTAACCCCAGCACTAGACATTGACTCAGACACAAACTCTAGATTCAGCCACATCTGAAAAGCCCACTCCCATAATTTTATTGGACTTTGGGGGACATCTAGACACACATCAGAATATTCCACCCCTGGGCCTCCAGATACTCATGTATATTCCTTTATACAAAAGCATTTAGTCCATCTCTAAGAGTTGCCAAAGTCTTAACAGTTTTAGCATTGGTGAAAAGTCTAAGTTCCAAGTCTC
>NW_004524722.1:2657907-2659052 GCF_000260255.1 Octodon degus | reverse complement strand
ATATATACAGATAGATAATACAAATATATAATTAGTAAGTATATATGGATTAGTAGAGCACTTCTATTACCTGGCTTCATCCTCTGAGAAGATCTAAAAGCATTGATTTATCTAAACCCAGCCATAATGAACACCAAGATGTAAACATCATTCTCAAAAAAACTGGGCACAAATTACCCGTGGAAAAATGGTTGCTTTTGGGACTAGAGCAGGGAAAATATAAAATGAGCCAGGAACATCTTAGGTGCCAAGACATAAGGGAAGGCCCCAAACCAGATGCAAGCTTAGGAAAAGAACTCAGGAGCCAATACTGAGAAATGTTCCTGCTGATCATAGTTGGAGCAATCTGAAAAACAGCGATAGTATGGAAAGTTTATCCATGGAGTAGAAAATACACCCATGAAGTCCCGGGGGCATAAATAATGAAGTAAATAGAAAAATGGAGGGTGACTAGAGGAAGAGACAGTGAATGGTTCCTTACAGAAGAAATTCAATCACTAAATGTAGAAGGAAATAGACGATTACTATTAGACAAACACTACAATAATAAGCATTTCCAGACAAGATGCACACATGATGCTAAGATTAGTTGGCACTAGGAAAAAGTTTGAGGAGAAATGGGATTTGTAGAGTCTTAAAGTACCTTCTGCAAAATATAGTACGCATCAACTTAAACAACCTTACAGTGGAGAAGCTGGCAGATGCCAGCTGAACCACATGACCAACACAAACATTACCAATAATAAAAACGTAGATAACAACCACTGTTGACTTCCCATTTTGTTTAGTGAAATTCTGTATCATTTCTAGTGTTTTTGTTAACCATTTTGAATTCTCTTTAAAAAATAAAGATTTGAAATACAATAATAAAGCACGTAAACACCACAAATCCTTTCCTAGGATGCGCAGAGAAGAGCATAACATTATTTCTGTGACATTTTGTCAATCACGAGTGACCTCATTTCCAATCATGAGAAAACAAATCCATATTTAGAGACATTCTATAAAATCTGATATAGTATTTGCATTAGTTTTCTATTGCTTCTAACAAATCACCATGAATGTTTTGACCTAAAACAACAGCCATTTGATATTTTTCAACTTCCATGGCTCTGGAGTCTAGCTTTTTTTTTTTTTTTTTTTTT
>NW_004524722.1:2637082-2638694 GCF_000260255.1 Octodon degus | reverse complement strand
TTAAGCACAGTGGACTAGTTAATCTTGAAAAGGAAATTTCAAGGCAGCCAAATGTTGGGGCAGTGGCATAGTTGTTATTGGGTGCTCTTAGCCAGATTTATGTTAAGAATGAAGAGCAAAGAGCCCAAAAGGATGATTCGAAATGTGAGTTTGGCAAGAAAGGATGTACCAGGAAGGCTGTGGACTGCAAAGATAGAACTGAGAGGATCTGCACAGCTGAGAAGGAACAGGAGAGTAGAAATATTGTCCTGAGGACATCACAGGAGGTGGCAGGTTCTCACCCTTTGCAGCCTCAGAATCACAGGGTGAAGGACTTTCCTTTGAGGGAAAAGCCACAGAGCTCCAGGTTCCAGAAGGAGGTGGTGGCCACACCAGGCTCCAGAGTGGAGGTGGTGGCCACACCAGACTGCAGAATGGCACCAGCATAGAGGATTTGTTTCTCAGAATCAGAGTCAGAGTGCTCAGCAGTCCAGGCACTTGACCCCTACAGCCAAGGGAGAAGAAACCCTGGCTACTGCTCCAGCTGGCAGCAGCCCTTGGCATCATCCACCCCATGACTGGTTTTTAGGCGCATGTAGAATATGGGAGTTCTGAGGTTAAGAAGGCTTCCACCCAGATTTCAGAAGAAGGCCTGGGAGGCCAGGTGGCATGCTCCTGGGAGGGCAATGTTTGAAACTGTGAGAGAAACGCCTATTCAGTGGAAACCTTAGAAGTTTGAAAGAGCCAGGAATGTGGATGGTCTAAGAAAAACTGCAAGAAGGGAGCAAAGCAGGCCTGAGAGAGAAACCGCAGGAGCTACCAGCAGAAGTGCCATAGGGGTGGAGCCCCGTAAGGCTTTTGGAGCTCACAGCTCATCACAGGGTGCTTTGGATGGTCCACAGGGAACTGCAGAACTTAACATTTGCCGTTCTGGACTTTGGGCTTGTTGTGGTCCCAATTGTTTGTATCCTGCTGTGTATATCTTTTGGAATGGCAGTGCATATCTTGTGCCTTTGAATGTTGGAAGTGTTTAACTTTTCATTTGTAGAGGGGCTCATAGCTAAGAGTTTGCCTTAGATGTTTGAGGCTTGGGACTTGGACTTTTCAGCATTGCTGAAACTGTTAGGACTTTGGCAACTCTTAGAGATGGACTAAAATGCCTTTTGCATAAATGGATGTGCATGAGTCTTTGGAGGGCTGGGGTAACATGTCATGGTTCTAATGTTATATAATGTTCAAGTTGTAAAATGTTGAAGCATATCTATGTACCTGGAAATTGGCTTAAAGAAGTATATGTCTAGTTGCCAAATTGACAAGGGGTGGATTGTGGTAGTTGATACATTGTGTCAACTTGGCTGAATCAGCTCACAGTTCAGGTGTGGGGGTCTAGCCCTGCCCCACTTCCTTGGAGATGTTGGTCTTCCCAGTCAGCCTAGAAGGAAGAGAGAGGCTTGATGGACGCCACAGCTGCTGCTCCTCTTCTGCTCTTCATTGTTTTCTGCTGCCATGAACTGCTGTCATTTGTGTTGGAGTCAGCGGAGTATGGACTGAAACCTCCACAAACTGTGAGCTAAATAAATCTTTCCTTCCTTCATTTTGAGTGTCGGGTATTTGTCCCAGCAAGAGTAAACAA
>NW_004524722.1:2635036-2636002 GCF_000260255.1 Octodon degus | reverse complement strand
AGACATGAAAGGAAACAAAATGAAATGAAACTGAGGGGACTCACTGGAGCATCTCTTGGGTGCTCCTCAGTGATACTCAAGAGTAGGTAATTTGAAATGACCCCTGCCTGACAAGAACAGTGCAAGAGTTTTGAAGGTCTGGATCACTCTATCAGAACAATAACTGCAGGCAATAAAAATTGGTTAAACAAGAGCAAGGGAAACCTAGATTGCTCAGTAGAGAAAGGAGATAATAAATATCGATTATGACCAACTTTAATAATGGGATTTGACTAGGTTTTCCAGCTCCTTTTTAAGGATATTGCATCTGAATTTCACCTTGAAGAATTCCTTATTAGAGAAAAGGTGAGAGCATCATTTTTCTCACAGAGGAAATGATGTTGGAGTGTTAGAGTAGGATTCAGTAGCTAAAATCTTCAAAGTAGGGGAAAGAAGGTAGAAATGTCTGCATACAGAAGAGATATGGATAGATAGTACAGGCTCTTCATGCACCTACCCCCTGGAGTACTGCAAAGAAAGAGTTATCCTCAGAGCAAGAAGACGAAGAGAATATTATATTTGGGGAATAAGGTGAAGATGCAGAATATTCTACTGATGAGTGGCCTTGAGCTCCAGATTGCATAGCAGAAAAGTTTTGGGAGGTGAGCAGATATGGAAGATGAGGTCTGGAAAGGTGACAAAGTTGAATGACAATAAGTGCTATGGAAAAAAAAAATAAGTGCTATGGAATAGGGAATGGCAATGTGAGTGGCTACATGCCCAAGGCCAAAGGGCCTAGAGAGTCATGTGGATGGTCCCAGGATGGAGTGGCTACCAGTGGAAGTGTGTGCTCCTGTCTGGAGTGTGCGTGATTTGGGGTTCCAGCTCAGCCCCACTGATGGAGGGCAGGAGTCTGCAGGCATGGGAGATGGGGCCTGCTCTGAAGGCACAAGCTGCTCCCTCTTAACTTCCACAGACAGGAAGGCC
>NW_004524722.1:2622235-2630460 GCF_000260255.1 Octodon degus | reverse complement strand
GCCGTTGCGCTTGCCAGGGAAGCACTTATTCCACTGAGCCATCTCCCCAGCCCGGTTCTTGCTTTTTAAGTGTTGAGATGTTATTATTCAACTTCTCCCCTTTTGTCAGTTGATAATTTTTCCCTTTCCCCACCAATACAGATACACAAAACTCCCAAATTAAAGCAGATATTTTATTTATAATAGCATGCCCAATTCAAGGTCTCTATTTCTTTTCATTCTGAGCGCTCAGTTGAAACCTCTTCAAGGCAGCAAGTGTACATTCCGGGTGATCTGACTCACGTGTGTCACTCACACGTCACCCAGGGAGCAAAAAAATGCCAGCTTCCTTTCAGAAGATTACCGAGCACTTACAAGGGCGGTACGTGGACAAGCACTGCAGCTCACTTCAATTTCTCTCCTACTTTTTTTCATCTCAGCTTTCTGATTTAAGCCTAATTTCTGTCCCCCTTTTATATTTTTGCTTTTACCTGGTGCTTTCAATGTTAATCTCATTTTTTTTAAAAAATGTATTTGGTACAGGGTCTTACTATGCAGCTCAGACTCGTAGTGATCTTCCTGTATCTCAGTCTCCCCAGAGATGGGGTTACAGGCATGCACCACCACACCTGGACCGGGAATCCAACACCGGTCACTGCACTTGCCTAAGCAGGCCCTTAGTCCACTGAGCGATCTCACTGGCCTTTAAATGTTAATTGTATTTACATCTTTAATTCTTGTTTCATTGCATATAGGCTGTGTCTCTGGATTCCAAGTCTCTTGATTCCTGTGTCTCTTGATTCTAATTCCAAGGTGTTGGGGCTGGGGAGATAGCTCAGCTGCATAAGCATGCCTGCCTGGCAAGCACAACGTCCCAAATTCAATCTCCAGTACCTCAAAAAGAAAACAAAAAATCAAGGTGTCTTTGCTCTTTATTTATCTTTTCTTCTACTTTCCATCTGTTTCTATAGTTTGTACTCCTGCTTTTATATGTCAAGGTTAAAAACATTCTCTTCTATTTCCATATTACATTTTGTTCAATCACAAAGTTGAAAAACAATACAAAAATACATAGAAGGGATGATTGAAAATATGATGAACATTAAAATAAAAGATATACTGTTAAGAATAAAGGATAAGCACTTTTGAAGTGAGGGGGAGTAATTTTAGGGAGAGAAGGTCAATATGTCTTTTACTGTAATACAATTTTTTTTTTTTTTTTTTTTTTTTTTCCGGGGATTGAACTCAGACCCTTGTGCTTGCCAAGGAAGCACTTATTCCACTGAGCCACCTCCCCGGCCCCTACTGTAATACAATTTTATTTATTTTTTAAATTTTAATTTAAATACTCATTGTATTTTGGTCATTCCTGTTGAGCAAACAGGAAATCATGGAAATTTTTATCAAATAAAAAATTACAGTGTATCCTTATGCACCTACCTTATTCACAGATCTGGCATTGTGCAGTTACTGGATTTTTCTCAAAGTCAAAATGACCACACAGAAAAACTTGGAAGCAATTCAGGATATGAAGGTTATCATGATAGAGCAATTGAAGATACCCTTGAGAAAGGGCTTCCAGTACTGCTTCAGAAAATGCCAAGATCCTACTTTGATCCTACCTTGTAAAGTTTATGCCAGTTAAGAACATTTCTGTGGTATTCAGGAGAAAATTCTATCCCCAAACTTCAGCAGCAAGTGGATTTACAGGCTCATATGATACAAAAACTCCAGAATAGGGGCTACTGGTGTGATTTAAAGCCAGAGCTTTAAGAATATATTCAGGATGTGGGCCCGCTCCATGTTTTGGTTATGCTCCCCAGTATATTTGGTTTTATTCTCAGACAGGGTTGCTCTGCGTTATGTTTTTTGTTTTTGTTTGTGCAGAACCGGAGCATGAACCTGGATGTGCTCTATCATTGAGCTACATCATCAGCCCTTTTTATTTATTATGTTTCTTTAAATTCTGAGACAGGTCTCACTAAGTTGCCCAAGCTGGCCTTGAAGTTGTGCTTGTCCTGCATCAGCCTCTGGAGTAGCTGAGATCACAGAGAAGTGCCACCATGCCCATCTTCTATGTGGCTGTCAGTAACTTTGGGTTTCCATCATCCCAGCTTCCTGTCTAGTAGAAAAGTAAAAATCTTTGCATCAATATTTTTCAGCTGAAGTCTGATAGTCTTCTGTGATTGGATCTATTAGGTCACGTGTTGCATCTTAACCAATCACATCATGAGAAGACAATTTTTCCTAGAAAGGATCATAGCTTTCACAACCTCCCAAGTTTCCCCAAATCCTCAAGGAAATCAAGTTTCTTGAGGCCACATATTTGTAGCTCCCTCCCTGTTGGAGTCACCACCTTTGGCTTTAGTCAGAACTGGTTGCTCACCTGAGACCTTTTACAATAGCCTATGGGCTTCAGGGGAGATCATCATTGTTAGCCTACTCGCTTGTTTTATTTGAGCATATCTTCAAGTAACTTCCTCTTACAGGATATGTTGGAGGCCAAAATTCTGCTTTCTTGTCCATCCTAAAACACTTTTAGTCTAACTTCACACTTGACAGAACATTCGGTAGGATATAAAATTAAAGATGGAAACAGCTGCCCTCAGAACTGCAAGGGCATTGTTCCTCTGTCACTAGCACCTAGGGCTACAGTCTCTTGCAAGTCTAATTTTTCAGGTCTGACTTGGAAGTCATGTTTTATTTTTTGTCTTCGAGCTCTTTTGGGCTTTTCTCTTTGTTCATTCAATTTTGAAATTTCACAATGATTTATCAAGATGTAAGTCTTTTCATTCATGTGTTTGGAACTTGATGGATCTTTTTAGCCTTGATTTGTGTCCTTTAGCTCTGATCAATTCTCCTCTCTTATCTCTTTGATAATTTTTCACCCTCTGCTTTGTCTATTTGTGTTTTCTGTTCCTCTGAAGTTTCTAACCCTTTTTCTTCATGTTTCATGTCAATTTATCTTTTAATACTTCTATTGAATTATTTTATTATTAGGCATTTAGTTCCTAGGAAATGCTTTTTTTTTTGTGGAACCGGGGATTGAACTCAGGCCTTTGCACTTGCCAGGGAAGTGCTTATTCCACTGAGCCATCTCCCCAGTCCCTGCTTGTTCTTTTTCAAGGCCTCTTGTTCTGTCATTCTATTTCATCTTGTAGGTTTTCAGGCATTGAGTAGTACTTGATTGTTGACTTTTAGTTATGGACCATAAAGAACTGACTGAGACTCAGTGAGTCTTCATGAGAAAGGTTCTCCTAGGCGGATCCAGACTGATCACTGGTGTGTGGGGGGCAGGAGAGAAGGGCACAGAGTTCTGCCTGCAGAACTTCCACTTATTTCCTAGTTTCCATGTGTGGGTCTTCTTTCTTCTTGTGTTTTTTCCTGGTGTCTCTCAACCTTTGCATTGGTTTCTCGACACTCTCCCACCCCTGAGCATTTTAAACATCAGCTTTTGCACCTGCTTCACCTGTGTCTACTTCTCTGTCTACTTCCTATCTCTTGGAAATGGATTACAATTCCTCTTACACGGATATACCCTCTCTTGTTTTGGCTGTAGGTTTATACCTTTATGTCATTTTGCTATCACATAATAAGTGTTTAGGCAGGCAAAGACACAAACATGTTTTCTATCTTGAACCAGAAGTAAAAGCTTACTTTGTCGTGTATGATAACTAAAAGAAAAATAATAGACAAAAACTCCAACTGTTTACTACTGTCTAGTTTTCACACTTCACTCTAGATGGCTATGACTTACTCTGAATGAGCTGTTAGTGGTTACTCCTGGGCCATGACTCAGCTTTAGGGTCTTTGTTTTCTCTGTCCTGGAGAAGTCCATAGAGGAAGGGAGGAGATGAGGGAGTATTTCTAATAAGATGCATATGCTATAAACTACATTGACCCAAGCTGTGATAAGGGCTCAGATTCTTTTTTTTTTTTTTTTTTTTTTTTGGTGGAACTGGAAACTGAACTCAGGCCCTTGCACTTGCCAGGGACGCGCTTATTCTACTGAGCCATCTCCCTGGCCCCAGGGCTCAGACTCTTTACAGCCCACTCTTACAATTTCTTTTCCACCAAAAATAGAGAAAAAGGAGGGCTACAAGGAAAGCCAATATTTTGGCCCTACCCTTCTAAGGTCAATTAAGACTCAGGACATATGAGAACTTGTACTGTAACGTCAAGTACCTCGGTAGTGTCCCAGATTTTCTGATCAAGAAGGTTATGGGGCCAAAGAGGAAATTGATCGATGATGTGGAGTGTGCCTAAGGAGAGTCACATGAGGAGAAGACACTCTCTCAGGCTTTCACAGAGAGCACATTGGCCAAGCAATGGCCGTGACTCATCCACATGGCTGCACTGACAAAGGTTCTACAATCTGAGGTACAGCATCTCAGGATAAATCCTGAGGGGATTTCACTGACCTTCTCAAACCAAAAAGCTACAACTCTTGTTGCATAGGTTCTGCTTTACCTTGGTCTTAACCATCCAGTAGAAAAGTATGAAGATGAAATATAGGAAGTAAAGCCATGTTGTTATGTTGAGCTGTGGGGGACTCACGTCAATAATTTCTGACATTGCCAATTAAACAGAAGACCCAATGCTATTATGGGCTTCTGAACTCTTTTAGAATATTTTGCTGAGTTTACACACCTATAATATTCAACAATGGAACTTAAAAAAAATTGGGGTATAACTATGAATGTCCATTTTGTATCTGTGTATTCAAAGTGGTTGGGATAGATATATAGTTGCATTCTCTTAATGAATAGAATGATTTTTTCTAATGGTGTTTGTAAATAGGATCACAAGTCTGCATCTTGTACAGCAATTAACCACTAAGAAGAATATATGCAGTGTATTATTTGTTGAAACTGTACTTTCGATTTGATTTGAAACTGTCTCATTGCTATATGTTTATCAATAAAACTTTAAAAAGAAAAAAAATTTCTTTTCCAACTCACTCTCCCTCCTGTCCTCACTCCTGAGCATTTAAATAGAATCTGTCTCCCACTGGCCTGTCTTTCCATAAACTGTTCATCAGGGGAGAGGCAGTCATCATTTGTTGGTGTTTTGCTCTTAGTCATGGTCTGGTGCTCATTTGGTCAATGACTTAGTTGTGCTTAGGGACGCAAATTTAATAAATTAGAATCTTCTGGCCATATCAAATTGAATAATACAGAATAAATTTTCATTCTTGATATATTCTGAGCTAAAATATGCTCATTATTTAGATTCTGAATGTTTCCTCTGAACTAAGGAAGAAGAAAACTATTCAAACAAGAGTCCTATGCATAGGATGAAACTGGCCTCACTTTTAAAGTATAAACCCTCCAATTTAATGAATTCATTTTTTTTTTTTTGAGACAGGGTCTTGCTGTGTAATCCAGGCTGATCTTGAATTCACTATGTGCCCAGGACTGGCCTTGTACTCAAGGAAATCCTGCTGCCTCTGCCTCCCAAGTGGTGGGATTACAAGTACGAGCTATCATGCCTGTCTACGCCTGAAGTTTAGATGGTCACAAGGATAATTTTATGAAATATCCTTACCCTAAGTAGAGTGGAAGCCTGCCCAGAGAGCTCATGATCTCATACCTGTTACCTGCCACATTGCGGATGGATGATAGGTCCTCACCGGCCTGGGGAGTATTGGACTACAACTGTTTGAATACCTTTTGCTCAGGTTATGATTCATTCTGGACTAGAATACAGACAGAGACTGGAATAAACACTCATGATCCAGCACTAAGTCCTCTAAGAAGCTAGCCATTGTTAGAGTTTACCTACTTTCCAGTTCTATCTGAAGCTGACTCTGGTTCTGAATTTGTTTAAAAGGTCAGTGTACAGTACATTCATAAAACATTATTTTTAACAGCCAAAACCCCCCAGAAATAGCATGTGTGTCATGCTAGTGAAACAGTTACTGGCAGGAATAATAATGTGGTCCTTTTAAAAATAGACTTCATTTTTTAAGAACAGTTTTATATTTACAGAAAAATGGGGAAGTTAGTATAGAGTTCCCATATATCCTAGATCTAGTTTTCCCCTTCATTTATATTTTACATCAGTGTGGTACAGTTATTATAATTAATGGACCAAATTGATACCTTATTAGTAACTGAAGTCAAATTTTCCTTAGTTTCTGAATAATGTCTCTATTCCAGAATCCTATCAGGGATATCACATTACTTAGGCTCCTTTTGACTAAGACAGTAGTTATAATGTAGTCTGTTAAACAATGAGTATGTAAAAACACATGAACTATTAACATTTAGAAATATATACTAAAAATAGAATGTATTAGAGTGATGAGGTTATTGTTGAAATCATATATTTACCTTTTTATTATGTCCTAGTATTATAAATCCCAAACTCTTCACCTCTACCTCTCCCATGTCATGCTGATACAGTTTTTGCCTCACAGATAAATAAGCTATTGCTGCCCCCAAACCGTGATGGGATCCTACAAGTAGGCCACTGGGGGCTTCCCTTGAGGTTCGGTTGGTTGTTCTAATTTGTGATGAGATTGACATTTCTTCTGATGTTTTCATCTTCTCTCCCCTCTTATCATTTTGAGACTGAGATAAAATAGGTATTTGTTGCCTCAAGTTTAAGTAGGGAAGACTCTTCTCCATTTCTGAGCATAGCAGTGTAATTCTTCAGTAGACTGAAAGCTTCTTTGATCTAGTTAGAGTAAATATGTTCTCTCTCTCTTCCTCTTCCTTGCTCTCTCCTCCCCATCCCTCCTCTCCCTCCCCACCCCTCTCTTTTCCCCTTTCATTCAATAGCAAAGTACTCTTCCCTGACAAATCTATGCACATGGGTGAGTGCAAGGGAGGTTTAGGCTCTGCATGTACCCTGCTGGGATAGTGCCACCAGGAAGAATGGAAAGGATGTAGGGAACAGATCTTTTGGACTCTGAGGGCATCTGAAGCTGTTTGCGGGAAGTGGATGTCTTGAGCGGTAGTGACCTAATGCTCACCAAACCTCTTCCCCACCAAATTTCCTCCTGAGATCACATCAAGGATGCCTTTCCAGCCTCCCTTGTAGGAGGGTGTAGTTGAAGGGTTGAATTCCAGCCAGCAGAGGTAAGCTTTGAGCAGACATGATACATGCTACTTACATATCTCCTTGCACAAGAACTGTTGATGAACAGAAACAATCATGTTCACCTAACCCACGCTCTGCTGCTCAGCACACATGCCCATCTCCTCACATGTACAATTCCAAATGTCCCCATGAGCATAATCCACATGCCACCTCAAACTCCTGAGCAGGTGACAACATAGTCATGTGCGTGGTCTGCTTGTGGCTTTAAACTCAGGATGCCTGGCTACAGTCTGCATCTCACATGCACAGTGTTTCTCGTGGTCAGACAAGTCAGGGACTAAAGATTGTAGACTTCTTCATGTTGCAAACCAAAGTGTTAGTCTGTCACTGGAGCTGTTGCACTTCCACTATCAATTTCTGCATTAGTCAAACCTCTTTGCTGGCAGAATCCAGAGGATTTGGCCAAGAGAAAATGGAGCTGGCCTCTGTGGGTTGTGCCATCAGTAGCATTTATACTTGTGATCTTGGGACAGTGCTATTCTGCCAAGCAGACTAGGAAATGAAGATCTAGCCAGAGAGAAATGAATCAAGAGATCTTGCAGTTTATACTAACAGCTTTCAAATTCCCCTCCTGAGACCTGAGTGCTCTTTCTCCTTGGGTTCTGTGAAACACCTTTATATTTTTTATAAGTTACCCTGTCCCTTTCTTTTTTTAAAAAAAAATTATTTATTTATTTGTGTGTGTGTGTGTGTGTGTGTGTGTGTGTGTGGGCATGTGGTGCTGGGGGATTGAACCGCGTTCCCTGTGCTTTGCTAAGCTTGTTCTAAGTAGGTGCTTTAGACCACTGAGCCATCTCACCAGTCCTATACCCTATCCCTTTCACTTTCCAATTCTTTTTTTTTTTTTTTTTTTTTGGCTTAACTCACGTGAGTTAATTTTCATAACACCTAATTTAAGAATCCTAAGTTATATGATGGTGTAAAGTTTATAAACACAAGAGAAGGAGGCATCTGTTAATGACTAGAAATTTTAACCTACTTCTCTGACTCAAAAGGCTGGACTCCAAACTAGTATAGCCTCAACTCTTCATGAGTTCAAGTTCTCATAGGGTATGATAATCACCTTTTAGAAGTTCCCCTGTGAAGATTTATAAACAAATGAGATCTTTCATTGACTGACATTTCATTAGGTTAAGCGA
>NW_004524722.1:2620992-2621544 GCF_000260255.1 Octodon degus | reverse complement strand
TATTACCCAATTATTTCCCTCCTGGGCATGTATCCAAGGGAAATTCTCACATGTGTCCAAGTAAGAGATGTATGAACATACTCACTGCAAAATTATAAAAAAAAAAAAAAAAGAAGAAGAAGTGCTGAGTTGAAGGCACTCTCCTTAACTGTCACTGAAAGGCTATAGAGGTAAAATGTGGAGGATGCACCCGACGGAGCGCCATGCATCATTCCAAAGCAACAAAGTAGGCGTATATCCAGTGTGTGGTGATGTCTTAGAAATACAATGACGAGGAAAAAAGAAATAATGAGTGGTGGTACAAGGTCATTTACATAAATTGAATATGCATGCACCTAACCCAATAAATTTTACAGGAAACATACAAATAAAAGGGCACACATCAACTATATTAGAATGGTTGCCTATTTGTAGGAGTGAGAGAGTGAAGAATTGGAATAAAAGAATAAATAAATTAACTAAGGGAGAGCCTTCAAGTGTGAATTAAGAAGGTGACAGACTCAACCTGTTGATGGAAGCAAACAAAAGCTTCGGGGAGGGAGGTAAATATTC
>NW_004524722.1:2610735-2619437 GCF_000260255.1 Octodon degus | reverse complement strand
TAAAAAAGACCATTTAGAAACTTCAAGTTTGAGAACCAAAATCTGCCTCCTTCTTTGTAGCTTCCTGAGCCCAGCCTGCCATCTCGCACACAGAAGGTGCCAAAGCAGTGACTGCCATGCCAGTAAGAATCGAAATAGAGATGCTGTCTCATGCCTCAAGTCAGGATTCACCCCACCGCTGAGGGTGGAGCTAACAGTGCTCCTGGGTGAATCTGGCTCTGTGGGGGGGGGGCATAGGGGGCAAAACCTAGGTGCTGGGAGCCTGGCTTTGCAGATTTGGAGTGTGGAATATGATCAGATAAATATTTATAAAGCAAATGCTTATAGAAAATTGCTAATGATAGTAAAAAAAAAAAGCTTAAAAACAGGTACTAGGTTTTTCTGGGACTATTAAAATGATGAATATAAAACTGCATGTACTGTTAATTGGTAGGATTCTCAACCTGACTATATATGCTGATAACTGTGAACTAAGCAACTGCACTGAATATGGCAATGTGTAATAGAAAGGTCATGCTTGGAATGCCTGTCAGTCTGGTCTTTTAAATACATACTTCTTGTCATGACGTACCAATTATTACCATGCTGTCTCACAAGTAAAAGGTTTTTTTGTTTTTGTTTTTGTTTTTCTTTTTTAAATGGGTAATAAATGAAAAAAAAAAGACAAGAAAAAGAAAAAAAAATATCTCAGGACTGCCCTGCTACAATGCTGTATATGGTTAGATTTCTAAATTTTTGTGTAAAAATATGTGTTTATTCCTATTAAAATTTTTTTTCTTCATATTCTGTAAGGACTTAAATTTCAACACATCAATACTTGATGGAAGATACCTGTTCCACATTATGCCTAAGATGTTTGATATTTAGACAGATAGTTAGGGTAAACCAAACTGCATTTGTTGCAGGGTAATAATAAACTTCTCTTCTGGAGGGTTAACAACCTAAGTTTGCAGATCAAAAATTGGAGAAAAGGAAGGGCTGCAAGGTCTACCAACATTTTGGCCCTAGCCTTTCAAGGTCAGTGAAGACTGAGGACATAGGAGAACCCGTACTGTAACATCATGTAACTCAGTTGTGCCCCTAATTTTCTGATCAAGGAGATTATGAAAGCCACAGAGGAATGTGGTTGATGATGTAGAGTGTGCCTAAGGAGAGTCACATGGAGAGAAAACATTCTTTCAGGATTTCACAGAGAGCAAATTGGTCAAGCAATGGCCGTGACTCATCCTCATGGCTGACACTGACAAAAGATCTACAAAGTGCAGTACAGGGTTACAGGATAAATCCTGAGGGGACTTGACTGACCTTATCAGATACAAAAGTTACATTTCTTGTTATATAGGTCTTGCTTTATCTTGGTCTTAACCATCCAGCAGAAAAGTATAAAAATGAGGTATATAAAGTAAAGCCATATTAATACGCTGAGCTCTAAAAGGCTCTAATCAACAACTTCTATGGATAACCCACTACTATTGTGGACTACTGGACTGTGTTGGATTGTTTTGCTGAATTCAAGCACCTATAATATTTAGATGTCAATAGAATACCCATCTCTGACAGGACTGAAATGGAGAGGGAGGATTCAGAGGAAGGGCCGTTTTGTATTTGTATATACACAATAGTTAGGATAGACGTACAGCAGCTTTTGCTTGGTTCAGTGAGAGGAAGGATTTGTTTGGACGGGATGTCCTGGCTGCTTCTTGTGCTGTGGATGACCACTGAGAAGATAACAATGTGCAATATATTAATTATTGAAAATGTCCTATTAATCAGCTTGGAAAGTGTCTCACTGATATTTGTTTCTCAATAAAATAAAAAAATTTAAAAACCTGCATGTACATATTGATGAATGAGGATAATCTAAAAAGAAAACATAAACATCAAAATATCTCCACTGACAGTGAAGTTTTGATTTTTATAATGGCATCAACATAACTTTAAATTGTGTGTGTGTGTGTGTGTGTGTGTGTGTGTATTTAGTACAGGGTCTACAGCGTCTCACTACACAGATCAAACTTGTAGCGATCCTTCCTGTTTTTCATCCTCCCAAACACTGGGATTACAGGCGTGCACCAGCACGCCCAGTCTCATTTGCCATCTCAGCATACCCCAGGGGCTGGGCCCACACAGCAGCCTTGCCCCTGCATCTGCCTAAGCAGGCACTTTACTCCACTGAGCTATCTGGCTGGCGCTTCTAAATCTCAACAAGTAATACACTGAATTTCCACATTGTGTGTTGTCAGCAAGCAGTTATTAACTTAGAAATGGCACTTAAGGAGCCCACATTTGGACGACTACACAACCTAGGAATCATTACATACTAGAACACTTTCCTCTATTTTTCACCTCCTTCTTCTATATCATTTTGTTGTTGTTGCTGTTGTTTTGGCAGAACTGGGGATTGAACTCAGGCCCTTGCACTTGCCAGGCAAGCGGTTATTCTACTAAGCCATCTCCCTGGCCCCCTCCTATATCATTTTGAGGATGCTACAAAATAGGCACTGTCTTGGGAGTGAAGGGGAGTATATTTTGTAGTCCAGAGGATAAGTACATAGGGAGTTGGAGCATGGGTACTATGTCTTTTTCAATTTTCTGTTTCCTTGTCTCTTCTTTGATTCTGGAATACCTACTTTCTCTTTTCCTTTAGTACAAAACACACTAAGGAATACAAACAGATGTTTGGGAAGTTGTTGTCCAGTTCACACATTCAATGTCTGGTCTGATCAAGCTCTCCTGGAGAGCTCCTCTGTGTATAAACTGAATGGCTATGGAGGAAAGAGGTGATCAGTGTGGGCAGGGCTGCCATGGTATTTTGTTCAGTCTGTGTGGTTCCTAAAGGTGTCTGGCTGGGGCAGCGGGTACCTGAGGGAAGAACCCCGGTTCCCACTTCACTCCCAACTGTGTGCAGTGGTAAGAGCTCCTTCACCAGGGGCTCCAGTTTCTTCTTATGAAGATGTGGTCTCCTTTGTCTGGCTGTGGCCCAGGGTGGGCATGTTTGTCTAACTTGTCCACAAAGAAGGAATTTTCCTGTTCACTCAAGGCATGTCTGCTTAGCAACTGCTCCGAGAGTGGGCTAGGGATACTCAGAGAAAATGCCTTGAGAGACAGATTGTGAGACAACTCTGAAGGAAGAGATAAAGGTGGTTTTCTGGAGAGAAAAAACAGGGGACATAGAGCCTTAGTAGGGCGGGGACTGAATGTTCTGTCTCAGTACTCTGTCGGCTTTCCCTCAGATCCTACTGTCTCTGAGTTAGTTGTGTCTCTCTGCTGAGAGCCATTTTCAGAAGCCCAGAAAACTGTCTTGCCAACCCAAATTCTGCATGCTGGAAGTGCTGGGAAGTTAACACTCCTAGAGTTGGTGAAAATACCCCAGCTTCCTGTTTCTCCACTGGCACAATTCTTAGGTATACACTTTGCACCTTTGGCCAGCACTTCCCTGTGGGATTAAGCTCTCGCTGCTCTTTGGAGCAACCCTCTATTGGCGGTCTTCCCTCATCTAGCTCACTTCCCTAGCTCTCCTGCAGGTGGCCCCTGTGCCTCCAAAATAAAGTACCTGGGCTCAGACGTGGCCGTCTGTTGCTGAGAGGGCCCACTAAGAAAACAGTTTACCTGGGTTGGGATTGAGGGCAAAATGGTTCTCTACATGAGTAGGGGACAATTTCTGGAAGAACTCGGAATCCAGACTGATTTAGGAAAGAGTTCCTATGTTGAGTGACATATCAGGGATATACATTTTTTACCATGTATTATTTTCATATTCAATTTATTAATTCCTCATTTCCTCTAAATAATACATTTAACCACTGAGTTCTGGCTAGTAAAATCTTCCCTGAAGACAAAGGCTGCAACCCCCTTATCTTTCAGTTGCTAG
The DNA here is from genome assembly GCF_000260255.1 of Octodon degus. Lineage (NCBI taxonomy): Eukaryota > Metazoa > Chordata > Mammalia > Rodentia > Octodontidae > Octodon > Octodon degus. The sequence continues at coordinate 2,615,566 of NW_004524722.1, read as the reverse complement.
AAAAAAGAAACTCTATGGGAGAGAAGTGCTATTAAGTTGTAAGAGAGATAAAATTCAGAGCTATAGGACTGTTCCTGAGGCCTTGTTAGAGAAAGATGAAGGCGAGAACACTCATAAAACTATACCTGTCATGAGAAGATTTTTATTTGGAGCTATCCTCTTCAATATTTTACAGCCCAAAGAAAGGCAACTTTGCAAGATTATCTGAAAAGTCTCCCTAAAAACGTTAGGTCTTCAAAAATTTAACATTATTTCTGTGGTAGGAAATTTTGAATCCCAAAGTGTTGCATAATAACTGGTTGTCATGGGAAACTGCGTGACGGTACCTGCTGTCTGCAACTCCCAAATGTATATAAATAACTTAAATCCTTTTGTTCTGCAGAACAGCCTGAAAATTCTATATATGGTTCTTCTCATTTAGGCCCAAAATAAAACAAATAAAGTCAGTGATTCTGGTGGACTCTTCGTCCCAAGGCAACACACTTGAGAGATTTAAAGTAGAGACTGGGCTACTTTATCATGTGCTCTCTGCTCTGAGTCTTTCATAGAGCAATCACACTCTGCTACACAAGTTCAGAAATCTCGAAGCAGCTTTACTCGTGGAGTCCCATTAATTCCTCTCACGGAGAACGCTGTATTATAAAGCCCCAACAGAATGTCAGTTAGCTACTTCTTCAAACGGTGACTCTTTCTGCAGGGCTGTCTAGACACTCACATTCTCCTCTGATCAGAGCATTATTTTCTTGCCCTATAGGTAGGGTACTCCAGGGCCAACTTATAATCAGAAGTTTGTTTGCTGAGTATGAATTCAGCACATGGCGGATTTGGTGACCTGAATAATTCATGACTGCAGGCCAAGTGAAAGTGATTTCTCCATTCTACTTCCAGGCTCAGAACATCTGATAGAATTCTTGGTCCAGAGTCTTTTTCTCCATGGACTAGAGTATGCGTCTCTGTGATATTTTTTCCTACATTTGTCTTAACCAGTAACTTCCTTCTGATGGACATTGTGTTTCTTTGGATATTTTAATCTATATAACAAATCCACAAAGACATGGGTTCTTAACTGTAGGTTTAAGAACTGGATAATGAGAGATCCTTAAGCACCTGAAAACTGAATGCAAATTTTATGTCTACATACATTTTCTTTGGAGAGGATTCGTGCCTTTGATTGAACTCACAATGTGATTTGTTACCCAAACAGGCTAAAGGCCAACTAATGTAAATAAAGTTACATCCTGCTGGCCTGGGTCTCTGTTCACCCTTAGAAAATTTTTCTGCTTTGATTCACTATGTTCTGTTTTAAGACATTCCTCTGGAGCACTCTTACTTCCCTTACTTTCAGGTTTAGATGGAAGAGAGACTTCTTCAGTGTAGCCATGAAAATTTTTGATACAGATAAATATGAAGATACTCTGTGTAGTGTAATGGATGCGAGCCCATGGGGAAATGTCCTGTTTATCAGGAGTTTAAATGCACTTTAAAATATTGTCCTGTGTTAGTTTGGAAGTTCTAAACTTGATTTCTGTCTTTTGATGTTTAGCATGTATGATGGCCAGAATCAAAAGATACTGTTGCTTTAAAGCTAGAAAAGCTGGAAGGCATGTGGAGAATGGATTCCTAGTGCATCAGATCAAAGAGGATAGGGCCCAAATTTGATAGGCATAAATGATCAGCAGGCACACATCTATACAGGTTCTGCTTTAGTATTTACCTTGAATGCCCACCAGTGGCTTTGTTAGCCTACTTGGCTGGTTTACTGAAGCTTGGACCTAGCAGTGACCTAGAGTTAATGAAGTTAAGGTGTCAAAGGTTCAAAATTTCAGGGAGATGGGAAACTTAAAGTTGACCTACCTACCTACAAGTGCAACTTCCTCAGCTACCTCTATCCACCTCCATCCACCTGGGGAGACTCAAAGGGTACTCCATTTACCAGAGCATTAAGTTATCTATAGATATGGACACCTCTGAAAACCATTGCCAGAGATAGTAGTGGAGGATCCATTTGAGAACTGGACTTCCTGATACCAGAGGAAGTAACAGGATCCTGGGCCAGGAGAAGCCAGGTAGGGGCTCTTAATTTTAGAATCAAGCTAAGTCAATTACCATAAAAAGTTACAGGGACAGAAGGGCTATTAGAGTGTTTTAACTTTCAGAGATCTGTGGTAACAACTAATTGATCATGAGATTCTTAGGAATGAGAAGATAGACAGTCTACAAAGGCATGACTTTATTTATGTTCCTGGAAACCAGAAGCCATGGTGTACATTTACTGCCCATACCCAATTATGAAACTAAACCACTTCAGAGATGCTTAGTCCATGGACTGAAAACAAGACTGTGTCCCTTTAAGGAAGGATCTTGCAATGCGGTCATAAATATTTATTATAAATTATCCTTTAAACCTTCCCTAGAAAGCCTCTTGCTAAGGTGATTAGGCGTTGGTAGGAAAATGTCTAAACATTTTGGGACTTTTTAGTTACTGATTCTTTGTTGATACTATTCACTGAGGGTACAAAATGCCACCCTGATCTGTTGGTCAGAATGAGGGCTTGTGACAGTCATGGAGCATTGACTGTCACCTGCATGGTGGGGTCAGCGTATCCAGCTAGTTCCCTGGTTAATGCATATATAAAGTAGATATACTTACTGTTTGAATTCGCTTATTACTTACTTTATTCCTTGCTTATTGTCCTTTCCTTAAGCCATTAGTCTGGCCCTTGATGTGGGGCTCAGGACCAGAGAAGAGATATGTAGTTGAGCATATTATGATTAGTAAAGAATGTAAAGAAACTTACATTCCACAAAAATGGCCAAAAGAGTCATTAGCTCTAAATAAGTTAATAATCAATGGGCAAGATAGTCATGTTAGTGTCAAATCACCTCTTTTCCCAGCTACCCCAGCGCTTGCTAAATGGGACAGGTACAAAGTGGTATGGTAGAAGAGACAGATGCCATGGTCAAGCTAACAATATGTGCATTGATTCACCAAATTTGGCTACCACCTCTGGTGAATGCCCAATTGCCAACAGCAGAAGCCAACATACAGCCTACAGGATGGCACCATGCCCTGGCATGAGTGGCCAGGTATCTGCTGATAAGTTGATTTCATAGGAACCCTCTTTCTGTCCTCTTGGGACAGAAAATATCCCCCCAGGAATAGATATATTTCCAAATTTTTCTTTCTTGTTCCCAAAGACTGTTAGACTCATCATTCAAAGGTTTACAAAGAATCCTGTCTTTACCATTATGGTATCCCATAAAACATTACTACTGACCAAAAAGCTAATTTTAGAATATAAAAAGAGTGGCAACAGGCTTGTACATGAGTTTATTAGTTTTATGATAAATTTTATTACCCAGAAACAGTTGGCCTGAAAGGAACATGGAATAACCTACCGAAGGCTCAATTATGCTGCAGCAGGAAGAGTACAGCCTGAAAATTTGGGAACCAGTACGACTTTATTTTTAATTTTTTTTCTTTTTTTATTTAAGCAGCATGTACTTCTATTAGAAAATGCTTCTAATAGAAGACATGATCATGTTCTTATAAAGCTGGAAGCTGAGACTCCAGGCCGCCACTTTGTTCCCATCAAGCCACTGAGGCAGCAGGCAGCATGGGCTACTCCGTGGTTAAGATAACAAGTCCTAATTACTAAGGTAAAAGTGTATTCTTGAACATTTTAGGACAACGTGATCCAAATAAGTAGTAAAGAGAAATTCTAATTTTGAGTCACCTCCCCCAAAACTGTTTATTTTATCTTAAATTGGCTTGACAATCCAGAGATATGTGGTCTCCCATGAAATGTATAGAAGTGGAAATCACATTTTCTTATCTTTGGTCCAAGGAAGGCTTATGAAGTGTCAGTCAAGCCCAGGGGTAAAAACACAAAACTCAGTCTTTTTACGGACCATACTGAAAAGATATGGGGAGTGGACCGGCTCAGTTTATGATTACTACCTCAAATGACACAGACTTCTGAAACAACAGCAGCTCATATATGAGGTCAAATCAGGGAGAACTCAAAAGTAGTACTCAGACTTATCACAAATACTCAGTCTCATTCCTACCATTTTTATGTTCTATTGTACTCCAGATTTAGGCAAAATTATGCCAGATTGTGGTGAAAATAGGATGGATTTAAAGATGGCCATAAGATTATATTTAATCAAAGTGCTATGCAAGAAGAAATGGAAAACACCAGAAAGAACCACATGCTGGACTTTCCTTTTTAGGTTTGTAGACTATATTTTTCCAAAGGAGGAACTAAAAAGAAAAGGATCTTCTAGACTCAACCATGGGGCAAGTTGGACAGAACAAATAGTCATTCCATTGAGAAACCTCCTGTTAGAACTTACCTAAAGTTAAAGGTGTCCAAGATGCAGCCTGGGATGGTCGTAGTTAGCAGCACAGAAATAACTCACAAAGAAGCTCATGACAACACTGTCTTACAAGAAAGCCTCGTTCAACTAGCAGATGATGACATTAAACCCACACAGTGGCCACCTCTGATCCCAACTCAGTACTAATGACACAGAAAATGTTTCTTACTTAGTCCTTCATTTTGTTGATACTCAGTCCTTACCTCTCACTGAACAAGACCCCTGGGATAGAGGTATGACTAGGATCTGCTAGAGATTGTGGATCCTAATGAATTTTTTTTTTCTCTCTTTTCATTTTGGGCTGCTAGGAATTAAACCCAGAAACTCACATATCTTAGCAAAGTGCTCTACTTCTGAGCTGTACCTCCAACCCTTTTTATTTTATTCTGAGACAACAACTCTTAAAGTTGACTAGGTTGGCCTTGAACTTGTGATCCTTCTGTCGAGT
>NW_004524722.1:2607606-2609960 GCF_000260255.1 Octodon degus | reverse complement strand
CGTGAAAGCCTGAGAGAATGTTTTCTCTCCATGTGACTCTCCTTAGGCACACTCTACATCATAGATCACTTTCCTCTTTGGCTCCATAATCTCCTTGATCAGAAAATTTGGGACACAATTGAGTTACATGATGTTACAGTACAAGTTCTCATATGTCCTGAATCTTAATTGATCTTGGAAGGCTAAGGCCAAAGTGTTGACTTTCCTTGCAGCCCTCCTTTTTTCTCTAATTTTGGTCTGCAAACTTAGGTTGTTAACCTTCCAGAAGAGAAGCTTATTGTTATTACCATACAACCTAGGCTGTTAAGCTTAACCTCACTATCTGTCTGAATGTCAAACATCTTAGGCATAACATGGAACAGGTCCAAAATTTAATTCTTTATAGGTCAAACACTGGGTATTCCTTATGTATGCCTTACATATTAGTTTGGTGACAGGAAAATATGAAATTTCATGTTGAACAAGAAGTCTGTGCTGTGGGCTCCGGGCAGCCTCCAGCACACACTGGTTCCCCAGTGAGCTGGCCAAGGAACACTGCTCCTTTGTCAAAGGTGATCTGCCAGGCAGAGCTGGGCCTGGCTGAGCTTGCTTCCTGATCAGTATGTGGGCTGTGACAGAGATGTGGAGCAAATGCACCCTAGCTGTTCAAGAGGTCCTGAAAGCAAATGAAAACTTTTAAACTGAATGTACAAAGGCAGAGGAAAAAGGAAAGCAACAAACAGAGCCAGAATAAGCGATTTAATGATTTCCTCGGAACGGCTCTTGGTGGCTTGTACTGGGTGTGCTGCAACAGAATTAGCAGAGCTGTAAGACAACTCCATCAAAATCCACAGTGCTCAGTGCAGTGCCTTCCATTATTACTTGACAGGAGGTTTTCAGCTTTTCACTGCAAGAATGTGCTGCATGGTTATAGTGGCTCTCACACCATGCCACAGTGGGAGAGGAAATGTACATTTTTGGGTAATTTACTCTACATCTTTTTCTCAACAAATAGCTACTCACCCACCATAATTCAATGGAATGGCTCAGACTTTGTCATCAGTCTTCTTGGAAGTTTCTATTAAACAGTAGGTTTTTAGTCCACATGGAGATGAAGTGTTGATTTCAAATGGTAACGTGTTTCAAAATTACACTTTTCTTAAAAAGAGCAAGGAGAAAAACCCAACAATATTACCTTAAAAATGTTTTAAAATGCCAAAAATGTCAACTGCTTCTCCAGCTGTTCAGATGAGTCTGGAGGTGCTGCTGGTGCGGCCAGCACAAAATACAACAGGGGGGTGCTCCCCACCAGAAGCCTGAGGCAGAGAGCAATGGGCCTCCAGCCCGCTGCTGAAGAGCACCAGTTTCCTGAAAGGAAAGGACCCCTGTACTGAAACAGGGAGCAGAATCCAGGCTCAGAGACAAGGCTTTTTCTGGGCAGCCATGCTCCAAATCCAGTGCTACGCAGTAAGGTCAGAAAGATCTGCTGGTCACCGGGTGAAAGGAGCCATGGAAACTGCTGGTCAGGGGAGTCGGGAGCCTGGTTCTGGCAGAATGGTGTGATGACTGTAGTAATGTCAGTACGAGCTGAGGGCATCTCACCCTAGCAGCTGGCCACGGGATGCAGATCTAGGACTGGGGCTGTCTGAGAATGCTCTGGGAGGAAAAGTGAGAACCGGTCGGGCCGAGAGCATCCTTAGAAAACAAGGTGATGAACCTTGGGATTCCAAAAGCTTGGTTATTTCAAATTCCATTTAAATTCTAAGATATGTCCATGGACATTCTGAAATTTTCTTTGGACAAATGGAAACATTTTAGATACAGAAAATAAGAACTCAAAGAATGAGTTCTTATGAGCTCCAGGAGAGCTTTGGGCTTTCCCAAGGTAGTTTTGCAAACTTAAAATTCATATCAGGCCTTATTGGAAACAGGATGGTCAAGTAAATAGGCCAGCAGAGAAAAGATGCTACCCAACATGCAGATCAAATGATTATCAGCAGATAATGGTTTAAAAAAATTAGATTTCATCAAGAGCCACAACACCAGCTAACATATGATTAGTGTACAGGTTTCACAAAGTAACCTTGGGCAGTGAAATAATTTATGGGTTTCCAGGGCCAGATATCCTGTAGGGTAATAAAATATAAGCTCAAAAGGGCGCCCTGATGGCCAGAGGCTCTCCAGCTCAGCCAGGAAAGGCCCTTCTCACAAAAGACAGTGCCCGGGTGCCTGCTCAGAGCTTGGGGCAGGCAGCACAAGATGTGAACACCTTGCATCTTGTGAAGGTGTGTGCGACTAGTTGCCCATCTCAATAGCTACAACACCCGAGGCTTTCTTGGGGTGGCATTTCTTTTTCTTTTTTTTTTAATTAATTA
>NW_004524722.1:2605536-2606989 GCF_000260255.1 Octodon degus | reverse complement strand
ACATTTCCTCCCTTCCCAGGCACATGGTAGATGCAGCCTGGCTCCTTCTCCTGCCCAGTCCCCTGGTCCTGCTGCTCTCTGCTGAGCAAAGCCCTCGCCTGCTTCATGATTATCCATTTTATTCAGATTACAGTGGACATAAAAGGGAAGGGCTGTGGTTCTGCTGCTTCTCACGTCTGTTACAGCAAATATCAGAAAGCACTAGAAGTAGAACCTCTTTCTTGATTCACAGTTAATGCTCCCCCCCAACCGTGCCTCCTAACCGAACTACAAGATTATGTGACTTATTGAAACTTTCTATCTAGCATGACACATGTTCTGTGTTTAAGTACTTCAGCGGGATAGTAACTATGTACCTTCTCAGCAACAGTATTAAAGTTATATTTTGTAATAATAAACATAAGTTAAAAAACAAATAACCTAAAATAATGTTTACCCTTTGAGAACTTTATGGAATCCTATAGGCTATATTAGTTCTTGGCTAACATAGTCTTAGAAAAAAAAATCCATTTTCCTTCTTCACTGTATATGCAATTGGTCACCAAGTCCTGTCGAATCACCTTATTGGATTATTCCTCAAGCCTATTTCCTCTGTTTCTAGTGCTCCTGGTCTCCTAAGCAACTGCACTGGGAGGAGTATTTTTTAGGAGGGGCTGGAGCCTGGAAGGGTAGTGCTCTAGCAGAGCATTAGCCAAGGTTGGGGATGCAGTGGCTAATGGTGCCACTGGGTGGCGTCAGTGCAGCACCAACCTGAACCCAGAAGCACACCTAAAACAGAACCCAGGACCTTTTGCCCTGGTAACAGCAGCCCAGACCATGTCAGTAACCTTAGGCACCCTCTATCTACAGAGTACCTACTGTGTGCCAGGGCCTGAGGAAAGTGCTTTACAATAATGCTAATAACTAGGCTCTATATATTGTGTAGGTTGTCACTTTGAATTTTCACTGTGATCTTAAGAGATGGAAATACCCACTTCTTAATTATCTCATTTTGTGGGCAAGAACACTGAGGTACAAAGGAGTTACAAAACTTGAGAATTTTATATATAGCTCTTCCAAAAATATTCAGCAAGTTCATATAACTATTGAAAACCTACTATGTATCAGGGGCTCTGGTAAGAAAGAAGTGATATTTTTAAATCAGTATTATAGAGGAGGAAGCAGATCTCAGAATGTGAAAATTATTATCCACATTTGCACAGCTTACCAAGTTCAAGCTTGAACTCACTGTTACATATCTGTTTCCACCACCTTCCACCTTGCATTACGTCTATTTTAGAAGACAGAGAGAAAGACCCCCATGTTGTTTCTCCTTTCGACCTGCCTGCTGGTTTGCTACACACCAGGGTTCATACTGTGTGCATCTCCTGTGTGCCAGGCACTCTTGTGGGCATTCTGTGAACCAGAAAGACCCAGATCTTGATTTCACAGAGCTCATGGTGAGAGAGGAGAG
>NW_004524722.1:2598587-2604726 GCF_000260255.1 Octodon degus | reverse complement strand
GACTGGCATAGCAGGCCCTGGGGATTGAACCCCCTACCCCTGTGCCTACTTGCAGGTGCTTTAATCCATTGAGCTATTTGGCTGGCCCTTTCCATTTCATATTGATTGTGTTGTTGTGAAAGTTCTACCTTCTCTCTGCCCCATTTGATCATCTGTAAAATCACCCCAAGATCTTAAGATTGTGGTGAGGGTCAAATGACTCAATATGTGTGAAGCCAGTAGCAGAGCACCTGTACTTAATAAGGGCTGCTTGGCTACTACTAATTATTATTGCTATTATTATTATTATTATTATGACATTTATTCAGTGTCATGATCAAACTATTACATTTAGCAATCAACAGCATGGCTACAAAAATGGACTACATTAAATCCCTTTGTTGGCATGATTTACACTAACAGAAACTAAAATAACCTGTTACACAATTAGTCACAAATACAGTCCTTGAGTTTTAAGCCCATACACATGAATGGCATCTAAAACATGTCTTCTTTGCAGCAGCTAGGGCCTGCCTCCCCTGTGCTTGGCTGCGTTCACAAATCTCTTGTAACCTGTAGCTTCCCTGTCACTTCTCTGGCTCTCCTTTTCTGCTAAGCTTTGTTTCCTGGAAGTGCTTAAAACCTTCTGCTGCTGCCATAGCTACTGCTGCTGCTGGAGCCACCATAGCCACTGTGATGTCATGGCTTGGTTAATTACTGGCCTCTACCACCATAGGGCCCAGAGCTTCTGCCTCCAAAGTTTCCTCCCTTCATGGGGCCAAAATTTGGAGACTGACTGTTGTAACTGCCAAATTTATTATAGCTTCCACCACCTCCATAATTGCTTCCATCACTGCCAAGTCCATTGTAGCCATCTCCACTGCCACCATATCCACCCCAACTTGACTGCCACATGGGCACCTCAACCACTGAAGTTTCCCGTGACTGAAACTGTCATTGCCACCAAAACCACCTCTGTGACCATCACCAAAATTTCCAGAACCACTTTGACTAGATGAAGCACTAGCCATCTCCTGCTTTGACAGGGCCTCCCTCATTTCACAGTTGTGGCCATTCACAGTTTTTGGGTTTTTTTAAAAAATGTATTTAGTACAGGGTCTACAGGATCTCACTACACAGATCAGACTCATAGTGATCCTCCTGTCTTCAGCCTCACAAGCGCTGGGATTGCAGCCACGTGCCACCATGCCTAGTCTCAATCACCATCCCAGTGTGCCCCAGAGGCAGGGCCGGCATGCTATGATGGGGATGGAACCCTGGTGCCTGCATCTGCCTAAGCAGGCACCTTAATCCACTGGGCTATCTGGCCAGCCCTCGTAGTTTGATATTTTTGAATGATAATCTTATCCACAGAATCACAGTCATTAATGGTTACAACAGCAAAGCCCCTCTTCTTTCCACAGCCACAGTCAGTCATAATTCCAATCATTTCAATTTTTCTATATTGTTCAAAATAATCTTCTAGGGGATGTTCTTCAGTATCTTCTTTAATGCCACCAACACAGATCTTCACCAGTAAGTGGGTACCTGGTCTTTGAGAATCTTCTCTTCAGACAGTGTCTTTGGTTCCACAACACTTCCATCCACTTTGTGTGGCCTTGCACTCACGGTTGCATCCACCTCCTCCACAGTGGCATAAATGACAAACCCAAAGCCCCTGGAACACTTGGTGTTTGGGTCTCTCATTACCACACAGTCTGTGAGTGTTCCCCATGGCTCAAAATGGCTCCTCAGACTCTCATCAACTTTGTTTCAAAGTTCAGCCCTTGGATGCAGAGCTTCCATAGCTGTTGGGCTCCTTGGGAGACTCTGACATAGACATGACAGCAGCAGGCAGAGAGACTGACGATGCTTCCTCTGTGGTGTCCACCAGCAGAAAAGAAAGGATGATAATTATTATTCCTATATGGTTTTGCACACAAAATTTATGTTCTCCTCTCTTCACTTTACGAGTTAGCATCCCTAGGTGTCATTAAAAATTTCTTTGTAAGTGCACGCCGTGTGGGCAATGTTTGTAAGAGCATAGAGGGAAGGCAAATGTCTCCCAAGTGATGATGTACTCACCTCAGAGAGGAGAAGGTGAGGAGGCTTTATCCACGCTTCCTTTATACATCTTATCTCTCTTCTGGGAGCAACAATAACAGAGAACAAATCAACTTGAAAACACAATAAAAAGCCCAACAACAGTCCCACACACATATCTACATGTGAGATTTATGACAAAGGCTATGCTCCTAGTTTAGCAGATGTATTTAAATTACATAGGTTGATGAAATAACTAAGTTATAAAAAGAATTTTGATCCCTTTCCACAATTATCAAAAATTAATTTAGAATATACTGTAGAAATCATTGTAGAAATTTAAACAAAATTACCAAGCTTCTAGAAGAGAATAGATGAATAGTATTCCTAAACAGAATGTAAAAGATTGGTAAATTGGGTTTCATTAAAATTAAGAACTTTTGTTCATCAAAAGATACCAGCAGAGGAATGAAAGGGAGGCCATATACTGGGAACAAGTATTTGCAATAATACATATCTAAATATTTGACAAAGGAATTATACTAAACTACTTAAATAATATGTATAAAATATATGTCATATCAATATGCATATGTATACTGATATGAATACATGATATACATATGCATAGGCACTAGCTTTCCGTTACTATTACAAGTACCTCAGATAATCAATTTATAGGCAGAAAAGGTTCATTATAGCTCATGGTTTCAGATGGTTCAGCCCACAATGAGTTCATCATGTGTTTTGGGCCTATGGTGGCATGTCATAGCTGGACAGTGTGGCAGAGCAAAATCATCTACTTCATGCCAGGAGTTAAAGAGGGCTCAGGATCCCATATTCTCTTTGAGGGCTCACTCCAGTGACCCAAACATCTCCCATTAGGCCCCACCTCATAAAGTTTCTACCACCTCCCAGGAGCACCACACTGGAGACCAAGCCTTTACCACAAACACTTTTGGGGAAGATGGAAGATCTAAACATGCTTAACAATAAGAAATAATTAATTATGAATATGATAGATGAAAAATACAGATGAAACTCAAAGAAATAATGTTAAATGAAAGAAGCCAGTCATTTATAAAATAAAAATTCTATAATTCCATTTGTAGCACATTCAAAAAAGGAAAAACTAATATGTGGTTATAGATCAGAATAGTATTTTGAGGAGTATGAATAAGTAATGGTTTTGAGAAGCCACGAGGGAGTCTTTTGGGGTGTCAAAAATGGTCTTTATCCTCATCTCGGAGACTGTTCCTTGGGTGTATAAATAAGTAAAAATTATCAAGCTTAAAATTTGTGTATATGTTATATTCCAAAATAGTTAAAAAGAATTATATATAAAATTCAAAGGGAAAATAACATGGGCAAGAACTATAGGAAGTGACGGCAGAAAGAGATTCACAACAAACTCTCCTGAATTAATTATCATAGTTTATATACCACTATGATTCAAAAGTTTAAATAAATATGAAAAATTCTAAACATATGCAGGAAATCAGGATTATTTAACTACGAATAATTTCTAAGCCATTTTTTAAAAAGTAGACTTTATAGAAACAAAGTCATGAGTTATAGTACCTCTGTTCATGAACTCAATTTTCTCCATGATTCTGATTGCAAACTGAACTGAATGAGAACCAAATCAAATTTCCCCATAAGGTAAATATTTAAGCTAATCACTAAATTTGATTCACTTTTCATTCAATTCAGCTTGTGACTAGAATTGTGGAAAGAACCAAGTTCATGAACCGAGGTACCATTGTAATTATGATTAAAAGCTCAATATACGAGACTCCCAGTTCCTGAAGGTTGAGGGGTTGTACTTTTCCCCATTCCTCTTGCTAAGTAACAACTAAGATCCCTGGAAATAATATGCAAAATAAACAAAAGACTTCAAAAGATATAGAAAAAAAGGCAGAGCAGATGGGTCTTTGGGTAGAAGGAATGACAGAGTGAAGAGTTTCTTACATTTTCTTTGCAACTCATCTAGCCCAGACTTGTAGATGAAGAAGCCAGCAATTTGGAAAAACTGATGTGCACAGACCCCCAAAACCCCAATAAAACCTGCAGTTTGTAGCCAAAGGACTAGGAAAAGGACAGTATAGAAAGACAAATAATTCCCTGGCAAGCGCAAGGGCCTGAATTCAATCCCCGGTTCCACAAAAAAAAAAAAAAAAGAAAAGAAAAGAAAGAAAGAAAGACAAATAAACTTCTAGGCAATACTTGCTATATGCTAGCCAAACACCAAGGAGGGAATTATGAATCCATCACCACACATGCCAGCAGAGCTGAGAGGGGAGGGGAGATTTGCTCCCCAGCCTATAATGAGACACCCAACTCCCTGCTGGTGAAATGTCAGAGAAGGCTGAGTGGGGAGCTGGGACTCTCTTCCCTACTGAGCAGTAATGAGGCTCCCTCCCCACTGCAGTGGGGACCATGTGGGAGCCTGCTTGGCCTTCCATTCCCACCTCAGTAATGAGGAGCCTTCTGCTCTTTCTGTCATGGAGGCTGGAGGCTGGGTGGAGAACCTGTACTTCTACCCACACCAGACAGTAATGGGGTGCTTCAGCAGCCTCTCTCCCTGCAGGAGCAATGTTACCAAGAAAACACTCCTGTTAAAACTGGAGATTTAAATAAGACCCAGAATGTTATAATACCTAAAATGTCAGAGAATATATAATATAGAATAACATGTGTTATATACTATATTAGTCTGTTCAGGTTGTTGTAACAAATACCTTAGACCAGTGATGGTGAACCGTTTAGAGTTGCCAGTGACGCACACAGATAGGCCACAGCAGTGTGCATGTTGTAGATTGATAACCACTGCTTTAGACTGAGTGCACAGGCAAAAGAATTCATTTCTCACAGTTCTCTAGATTTGGGTTCTGACCACTTAGGTTCCTAGTGAGGGCTTCCTGCCTTAGTTTTCAGATGACCACCTTCTTTTTAAAAAATTTATTATTATTTTTTAATGTACTTAGTACAGGGTCTACAGGGTCTCACTACACAGTTTGGACTTGTAGTGATTCTCCTGTTTTCAGTCTCCCAAGAGCTGGGATTACAGGTGGGAGCTACCATGCCCAGTCTCAGTCATTGTCTCAGCATGCCCTGGGGGTGCGGCCAGCATGGCATGCTGGGCATGGAACCCTGGTCCCTGCATCTGCCTAATCAGGTGCTTTAATCTGCTGAGCTATCTGGCTGATCAACTTCTAGATGATCAACTTCTTAAGGGGTCCTCCATGGCCTTTCCTCTGGTCACATGAAGCGCGAGAGAGCAAGCTCTCTGATTCTTCCTATAAGGGCATTAATTTCATCAAACCAGGTTCCTATCCCCACCTAACCCTAGTTACCTCCCAAAGGTGCCATCTTCAAATACATAAGCTACTGTGGAACAGCTTTGTCAAATGAAAAAATAGAATGTCTCAGCAAAGAGAGAAGATATATAGAAAAGAACCAAGAGGAAAATTTAAAACTGAAAAATATGATAAATAAGGCAGTCTGTGGATGGACCTACAGGCGAGTGGAAGGAGCAGAGAGACTCAGTGAGCTGGAAATGGAATATTAGAAATAACAGTCTGAACAACAGTGATCAGATAGACTGAAAAATACGAACATAGTCTGAGGAACCTGTGAGAATATAACTAATGATGTCACATTTGTGCCACAGAGGCCACGAGAAGGGGAAAGAGTACAGCTAAGACATACTTGAAGAAATACTGGCTGAATTTTTCCCAGTTTTTGCAAAAAACAAAGATCTACAGAGTTAAAAGTTGAGCAGACTCTGTACAGGATAAAGCCAAGGGAATCCATATAAGACATACTAAAGACAAACTTCTGAAAAATCAAAGAAAAAAACCCTTGAAATCAGCAAAAGAGAAATGACATCTTACGTGTGGGGGTAAAATAATTCAAATGACCATAGATTTATAATCAGAAGCAATGAAGGTAGTCTTTAGTTGCGGGAAAAAACCAAGTGAACTGCTAACACAAAATCTTCAAGCCTGTGAAAACATCCTTCAGAATGAAGGAGAAATCAAGACATACAAAAACAAAGGAATCGCTTCCTTTCGGCCGGAACCGCCATCTTCCAGTAATTTGCCAAAATGACTAA
>NW_004524722.1:2593591-2597632 GCF_000260255.1 Octodon degus | reverse complement strand
AGGCTGTAAACAGGCGGATCACTAGGAGTCCGATCTAGTAGTGAGACCCTGAACACTAGGTAGACCCTTCCCTAAAATAAAATTTTTTTTAAAAAAAGGAAAATAAAGAAAACTTGTCTCCAGAAGAGCTGTACTAAAAGAACTGCTAATGGAAATTTTCTAAGCATAAAGGAAAAAATAAAACGGAGTCTTGTAACATCATGAAGAAGAAAGATGGTAGGGAAAATATGGATAAATAGAAACAAACTTTTCTCTTGAGTTTTCTGAATTATGTTTCATAGATGCAGAAAAATTGTCACACCGTCTGATATGATCTTAAATACACAGAGAAGAAATATTTCAGGCAATTATAAATGGGGAAACAAACAAATTTAATGGGAAGCAAGATTCCTACGCTTCACTCGAACTCGTAAAATGAGGAACAGTAAACTGTGGTACGTGATATATGTACATACGTTTGTAATATCTAGAGCAACCATCACAAAAACTATACAAAGATGCAGTGCACTCCACATACCACAGGTAAAGGAAAACAGAGCTCTAGAAAATGACCAGGGGACCAGCCAGATACGCCTGCTTAGGCAGAGC
Source organism: Octodon degus (assembly GCF_000260255.1). Classification (NCBI taxonomy): domain Eukaryota; kingdom Metazoa; phylum Chordata; class Mammalia; order Rodentia; family Octodontidae; genus Octodon; species Octodon degus. The sequence goes on along the minus strand of NW_004524722.1, from coordinate 2,597,044 downwards.
ACAGGAACTGGGGTTCAATTCCCAGCACCACAAGCCCTGCCACCCCCCCCACCCCACCGGGGTGCACTGAGATGGCACCTGAGACTAGGCGTGGTGGCGCTCGCCCGTAATCCCAACGCTTGGGAGGCTGAAAACAGGAGGATCACTACGATTCTGATCTACATAGTTAGACCCTGTACTGAACACATAAAATTAGAAAATGACCAAGTAACCCACAAGAAAGCAAAAGAAAGAAAGAAAAACAGAAACAAGAAACAAAAAGAGACTTAAAGGGCCAGTCAAATAGCTCAGTGGATTAAAGCTCCTGCAAGCAGGCACAGGAGCATGGGGTTTGATCCCCGGGCCTGCTGTGCTGGCTTTGCCCCCGGGGCACACTGAGAGAGGAGCTGAGACTGGGAGTGGTGGCGCACACCTGTAATCTCAGAGCTTGGGAGGCTGTACAGGCAGATCATTGAGTCTGATCTAGACTCTGTAGATAGACCCTTTCCTAAAATTAAAAAGAAAAAAGACTTAAGCCCTGACATATCAATAAATATAGTTTAAATATACCAATTCAAATACATAAATAGGCAGAGTAGATTATGATATATAACTATATGCTGTCTATAAGACAATCACTTCAAATATAACAACATAGGCAGGATCAAAGTAAATGGATGGAAAAATATATTTCAAAAGAAATAAGGAATAGCTACATGCTATCAAATGAAGTAGACTTCAGAGTAAAGGAAATTACTAGAGGCTGAGCGGAATAGGAGAATTCTACATCACCGCTGAACAGTACTTTAAAATTCTCAGGGCTGGGGCTGGTGAGATGGCTCAGTGGTCTAAAGCACCTACTTAGAACAAGCTTAGCAAATCAGAGGGACCACGGTTCAATCCCCCAGCACCACATGCCAGCCAGCCCTGCCCCTTGGTGGGCTGAGCTGGCCACACACACACACACACATACACACACACACACACACAAATAAATAAATAAAATTTAAAAAAAAAATTCTCAGGGCTTAGGAAAAAAAAAAATTCTCAGGGCTACAAAAAACAAGGACTGGCTGAGAAAGTGAAATAACTGGGCCATGGCGATAGCTCAGTGGCATAAGTGCCTGCCTGTCAAGTGCAGGGTCCTGAGTTTGATCCCCAGGGCCACGCCCCCTACCAAAAAAAAGTGAAAGAACCAACTGGGGTCTAAGGAGGTATGTCAACTGAATGTATCTGACTGTGCCGATGGGGTCATTAGGTGAAATTATGGAAATCAAAATATACTATGTGCTTTAGTTCACAATAATGTATCAATATGTGTTCATGAATAACAAGTTCATTGTACCAGACATACCACACTGATATTGTGAGCATCTTGTGAGCATTTTTTTTTTTTTACTAAAAAAGAATTTTTTTACTAAAAAATATGAAGCCTCATTCTGGATTAGAATGGGCACTGTTGATTGGTGTCCAGAATTGGTCAGTATGGCTACAATTGAGACACAGGTCATGCTTCCATCACAGTAAATATTTACAGTGGTGACAATGAGGCCTATAACATTTTTGAAAAAAAAAAAAAAGATAAACAAAAAATAAAAAATATGGCTCCCTGTATTATCTGTTCAATTTTTGTGTAAATCCAAAACCATTTTTAAAAATTGTCTATGAATTTTTAAAGAGTGAAGAGGGTATCTGAATATTAAGAAACATGGTGGCAACAGTCAGACAACTGCCCCATCCATTCTCCTGGTCCTCAGGGCTTCTACTCACATGGAAACTAAGCCACTGACTCACCTGAGTTTCCAGATCCTGAGTTTTCTATAATTACATGAGTGAATTTCTCTATCTGTCTATCTATCTATCTATCTATCTATCTATCTATCTATCTATCTATCATCTATCATCTCTGTTTATCTCTGGTGGATTAACTAATGGTCCATTTATAACGTCTAGCTGAATTGAATCAGTCTGGTGCTAGCTGTGGAAGGTCCCCACGAGGATTGTTACCAACAGCCTAACAGGAGAACTGGAGAGGAAAATGTGTGCTGCTGATCCTCCTGGAGAAGCTTATCATGCTAGCTTTTTTGATTTGAACTTGTCTGTTCCCATCCCTGGAGGAGCTTGGGTCCTCACTGCTGCTGAGGATGGCTGCGGTTTCCTTTGAGGGAGCTCTGGTCCTTACTTTGAGCCTTGTTTCCTGGCTCCTATGCAGACCCCTCAGCCTGCTGGCACAGATCTTTTATCCTTCTGGCACAGACTTTCTAGATTTCACCACTGACCTTTGGGTCTCCCTCGTGCAGGTCCTCGATAGACTTGCATGAGACACTGCCATGGGCTGTAGGTTTCTAGCTGGATTCATGGAGGACATTCCCACAGGAACCAGTGCTCAGCTAGATTCTTTGGGTTTCTAATGTGGGACAGATTTTTCACACTCTTTTACATTTGACTCTTTGGGTGAACATTATAAAACAATCCTACAAGTTATGTGTTCTGTATTATATCCTTTCTCTTGCAAACCCTGACTACAACACAATCTGTCTCCCTGCCTACATTCTCTTGGTTCTGTTCCTCTGGCCACTTTGCCTAAAGCAGTCATGCCATACCAAATCAAAGATATTTCAAATTAGGAAAATTACAGGCCCATTCCATTCATGAATATAAATCTTCACCAAGATTCTTAGAATATTAGCCAATCTAATACACGAGTGCACAAAAGTAGTCATATCATTGTTTCACTGAATTTAATTCAGGTGTGCAAAACTGGTTTTATATTAGAAAAATCTATATATGGAAATCATTGTATTAACTAGTTAAAAGAGAAAACTCATATTATAATGTCAACTAGCTGGAAAAAAATCTCTTGCAAGAATTCAACCCTCAATCATGATAAGTATTTATGGAAAACTAACAATAGAAGAGCAAATCTGAAACCCAATAAGAACACCCTTCAAAGAACAAAATAGAACAACCCTAAAGAAGCCTCACCCTACATAATGAAACTTTGGAAGCATTCCACTGAAGTTAGGAAAGATACACAAGAGTGCACATTATCACTTTGCTGTTGTTGTTGCTGTTGTCTTGAGGCAGGGTCTTACCATGCAGCTGAGGAGGCTGGCCTTGAACTCACTATGTACCCTAGGCTGGTCTTGAACTTGAAGTGATCCTCCTGCCTCAGCCTCCTGAGTGCTGGGATTACAGACATGTGCCACCACATGTAGCCATTATCACTTTTACTTAATGCCATCTTGGAAATTTTAGCCAGTAAAATGCAACAAAGTAAAAGGATGTTAACATCAGAATATTGGGAAAGAAGACATAAAGTCATTGTTTGAAAATAATAAACCCAGAGACCCAGTCCTAGCCCAGGTCCGGTGAGTGTGTGGAAAGCTTCCTGCTACCCTACGCCGGCGGGACCAGTCCCAGCCCAGGCGCAGCGTGGGCCGGACCCTCTCCCGCCCCCTCGGGCCGCCCCCC
>NW_004524722.1:2559937-2591401 GCF_000260255.1 Octodon degus | reverse complement strand
TCCGATCTAAAATCTAATATCCAATACCACAATTTTAACAGGAGACCTTAACACACCCTTATCTCCAAAAGATAGGTCAACCAGAAAATAATAAACCCAAACAGATGGGAACACCACATTTTCTTTATCCACTCATCTATTGATGGGCATACAGGTTATTTTCAAGATTTAGCTATTTTAAATTGTGCTGCCATTGGGGCTGGTGAGATGGCTCAGTGGTCTAAAGCATGTACTTAGAACAAGCTTAGCAAAGCACAGGGACCGTGGTTCAATCCCCCAGAACCACATACCAGCCAGCCCCGCCCCCTGGTGGGCTGAGCTGGCCACACACACACATACACACACACACACACACACACACACATACATAAATAAAAATTTAAAAAAAAATTGTGCTGCCATAAATACTGATGTGCTTGCATCCTTGTAATATGATACTTTAACTCTTTCAGAAAGATGCCTAGAAGGGGAATAATTGGGTCAAGTGGAATTTACAGTTTTAGTTTTTTTGAGGACTCTCCATACTGATTTCCATAGTGGTTACCCTGGTTTATGATAGGTTCTGGCCCTACCATGAATTGCTGAATTATTGTGGTAGTCATCCAATATGGCTGAAGCTCTTGAAACAACAGCTTATCTTCCCAGAGACCACCTCCCCGCTTCTTCTCCAACTCAGCCCAGGATGCAGTTTCCTTTCACCCTTCCCGCCCCCTCAGGGAAGGCCCCAGTCAGCTCCTCAGGTGTATCTAAGCATCCCCCTCCAGCCCCACCCCTGCCAAAAGGCCATAAAAGCCTCAGCCTCCCTTTGTTCCAATCCAGAGAATTCCTGATCTTCCCAAATTCTCTCTGTGTCCTCCAAGATAATGGAGCCCCTTTCCCTTTTTCCTTCTGCCTGCTTCTCTGCTGTGACACCATCAAAACCTATCAGTTTACATTCCCACCAACAATGTAGAAGGGCTCCTCTTCCCTCACATCCTCATCAGCTTTTGTTATTATTTGATTACTTGAAGACCATCATAATGCCTGGACCAAGACAGTATCTCAATGTTGTTTTAATCTATAATTCTCTATTTCTCTAAAGACCAGTGATGTTGAGACCATAACATTAAGTGAAGTAAGTCAACATGTTTGAATATTGCATGATATATAATCATATTTGGTGTATATATATATGATATATATCCTGTACGGCATATATATGATAGATAAGTAAAAAATAGGGAGATGTTTTTCAAATGGAAGGAGGTATGAGAAAGGGAGGGAAAGGGATATTTAAAAAAAAAAAAAAAAGAATCGAGGGAGGAAAATGATGAAAAATTTTTGAAAATGGTGAGGAGATCCAGAGCTGGAAGGAATAGGAAGAAAGAGGAGAGGTACAGATAATAAATAAATAAATACAAATTTAAAAACCGTTGCATGTGTGTTAGAGAAAAATCTATCAGAAGGCTTTCAAGATCTCTACTGAGGAAATTATAAAGCTATCGCTTCTCCCCAGACTGATTTGTAAATTGACATCATTCCAGCAACTCTCCCAGCAGTGTTCATGGAAAGATGCTTCAAAAATGTGCATTGGAGAGTGAGGGAGCAAGGTCTGCCAGGGCATTTTGGAGCAGAAAGAAGGGAAAGGGTGGTGCCTGGGGAGAGGCAAAGGTTCACAAAGAGTTCATTCCTAGCTTCCCTAAGGAACTTCCTCTCTTAGCTGACCATTTAGCAGACTTTTGGCTCAGAAACCAAGATATTTCCCTTTGCAGTGTGGAAGCATTCAGTACTAATTTTACATTTGAATAAAGCCCAGGAAGGAGAGGAAGAGGGCAGAAGAAGAGTCCTACCTGCAGTGGGGAGCACACACACAAACTTAAAATGGGCAGAGACCTCCTGCCTGCACTGACCGACTGCTGCGTGGAGTTAAGGCTTGCGGGCTGTCTCCGTGAAAAACTTTGTGCAAGTGTGGAAGACAGATAAAGGTAAAACTTTCAGTATTTAAGAAATGAACCAACTTAGAACACCATAAAAAATAAAATTTACTCAAACGTCCAAGCATCTCAGTGAGGAAACCATTTTTGTTTGCCGTTTCTTTATGGCTTTAATTTCTATAGTTTTTGCATAGTTATCACTTTAACTTTTATGAAATACTGTTATAAAGCACAGTCATGTTTTCGGTGAAGCAAGGTAAAATGATTGAGAAGGGGGCCGGGAAAATAGCTCAGTAGAATAAGCGCTTGCCTGGCAAGTACCAGGGCCTGAGTTCAATCCCAATTCTGCCAAAAAAAAAAAAAAAGATTGAGAAGAATGAAAGGTTTTTAATAACTTCTTTTTATCTGTTCTAGATGTTCAGTGACAGGTTCTATCTAATTCTCACTCTCTAGGCTGGTGAGATGGCTCAGTGGTCTAAAGCACCTACTTAGAACAAGCTTGGCAAGGCATCAGGGCCCGCGGTTCAATCCCCCAGCACCACATGCCAGCCGGCCCCGCCCCCTGGTGGGCTGAGCTGGCCACACACACACACACACACACACAAATAAATAAAATTTAAAAAAAAAAGATTTTAATTCTCACTCTCTGCTACCCTCTCTCTACTGACTACTTAATACTATCTTCATAAGCACAGTTCCAGTTTCTATAGTGAATCCTTACTATTAACAAGGTCTATTTAGGCACCTCCCACCCAATACTCATGGATAAAACAAACACATGACAGGAAGAATATTAAAGAATCCCCTGCCAGCCAAATCCCTGAACTACTTAAGGCAGAGAATATTTCCTAAAATTTTGACAGTAATTATGTGCCTTGAGTTCACCATAGACCCTAACCTCTCAGATTAAATCTTTGGAGAAATCAACCAAAGTCTGGTCAGCCACCGTCTTCCAATGGAGCACAGTAGCAGTGAGAGAGTAAGACCGGATATTAAGATTCTTCTTCAGTGGCTCATTGTAGTGGGGATGATCCGATAGAGCATGGCTCAGAGGATCCTCCAAAAGCCTCTGAGCCATGACTGTACTCTGAGATTAATGCTACTAACATCACTCTATTTTGTTTGAAGAAGTCATGCTTTGACCCAACCAATTTCTCCTGGTTTTCTCTAGAACACAGAAGTCAAGGCCCATGCTGCTGAATCAGGCCCAGAAATAGCCACTAGCATTTTTTGAGCCTTGGGAGAAGGTGCCTCCATTTGTCCAGCTAACTACTGGGTCACAGCAACATAAATTATAAATAAAGAAGCCCACTGCCTATGCCCAGAGCTTCCCAGCTCCCAGCCAGCTCTTCATGACTTTATTCTTAAATATAAGTAGACATTTAAAGAAAGAATGCAAGATTAAAGAAATTTACCAATATAAAATAAAATTTTATATAAAATAAACTGGTGTTGATGTTATTCAGGAGTTTGATCCCAGCAAAGAGTGCATCAAGAAAGGAGACAGAGACATCAACAGAGGAATGTGTTGTTAAGGTGGCCACCAAGAGTGATTAGTTTGTTCTTCTATTGTGACCTGCTTGGAACTCTTCTGAAATGTGACTCAACATCAGCTACCTATGAAAAGAGATAGGAAAATGACTGTTGAGCCCTGTTCTCCACTGGTCAACATTTCCTCCTGGGGCCATTCACCTTCTTGCATTTGTGCGAGGGAGTGGTTCCACAGCACAACGTCCGCCAGGCCCGGGTGGAGCACAGCACTCCAGATTTCTAGTACCATCTCTTAAATCTGATTCATCACAGAGTCTTTGCAGCTGTTGCCTCTGCGAAGATTTAGTGGAAGGGATTAGGGAAAGAGCTGCAGCAGCTGGTCCAAGGAGCATAATTTGTATTTATCATCTTCCTTTAAGACCAAATAATACAGTGTTATAATTATTGCTTTATCTAATGTTGTCTTTTAGAGAACCTAAAAGAAGGAGGAAAATATATTTATATAGTCTTTTGTAACAGGCTATATGTATACCATTTCCAATACTCTTCAACTTCTGCCTCTAGATTCAAGTTACCACCTAATATCATTCCCTTGCTCAAATACAGCATCATTTCTTCCCTCCTCTACTACTGTTCTTGGGCTACTGTTGTTACATCTGTCATGTTTTATTTAAGTGCAACAATACAATTTTATATTTATTGTTTTATGCAATTTTTTAAATCATTAAGGGAAGGAAATATATACCACTTTTGTAATGTCATGTGTTATTACCTTTATCAGCACTCTTGACTTTTTTTGTAAAAGTCGGCTTTATACTTTTAGAGCAGTTTCAAATTCACAGCAAAATTGAGCAAAGGGTACAGATTTCCCAGGTGCCATCTTCCCCTTACAGAGCCTCCCCCATTATCGACATACCCCACCAAACTGATAGATTGCTGCAGATAATGAAGGGTACTGTATTCAAATACTTATGTGGATTACTGAGGGAATTTTTTTTTTTTTTTTTTTTTTTTTTTGTCTGAGGCAAATGCCTCACTGGCCTCTGCGTGGTCCTGGTCCCGGTATCCTTTAATATCTTTCTTTCATAGTAATGACATTTTCAGGTAAACTCATAGTCTCCCTCCTTTCTCTCTCTCCAGAATAGCTACTATATTTCCCACTTTCTCTTGTAATTAGGTGTAGCTGTGCTACCAAGTTTGGGCTCAGGATGTGTAAATGGCAAATGGCAGCATCCCTAGCAGTCTCAGGAGCCTGCCTTACAGACAGCAGATACGCATTCTTCGTTATTTTCCTTCATACTCCTTAGAACATAGTCACTCCAATTGGACCATGCAATAAAGGCCCTGGCCCAGGACGGCAGAATGCTGGTGCTCTGGGCGGCCCTGGAGTCTCACCAAGCAGCCATCAGACCCCCGAACACCTGCATTCTGATCCATCTGTGTGAGAGCAAAACAAAATTCTAGCTTGTTTAAGCCATAAAACAAGGGTTTTATGCCACTCTCAGCCAAACATTATCCTACTGAATAATATATACCCAATACCCAAAATGAAGGCCATGGAACCCAAATCTTTTGTAAAAACGTCACAGGGCACCAGGGTTATGTTTAAGCCTCTCAAAGTGAACAATTTTAAAGCAGTAGATATTCTTGTTCTTGGAAAGTTCTTTGGCTGTGCTGAGTGGCTGGGGCTTGGCACACAGTTCTGACCTCCCAAGCCTCCTGGGCTCCTGCTGTCTTTCCTTTGCCTGTTTTTTCTCTCAGGGGGCCCAGAGAAGCTCAAAATCATTTCGCACTGTTTTGTGGAGTTATTTTGTTCTTGTTCTCTTACTGCTCGCCCTGGCAGAATATTCATGAGGCCCTTTCACAGCCATCTATGTCAGAGGCAAATTATTCCTTTGCCCATGGGAAGAAGTGGCCATCCTAAGTGGTATTTCAGAAAATACGTCCTCTCTCCGTTATTCAAACAGTGCTGCATGCCTGGGTTTCTGCAGGATTTATTCCTAAAAATACAAGAAGGAAGACAAAAGACCTGAGAGAAAATGTACTGTAATTGTATGTTTGTTGGTCACCTGAATTTCTTTTGCAAATTGCCTTTTCCTATATTTTGACTTTTCTGGTTTCATTTTCATTTTCCTTTCCAGATTTATAGTAGCAGGGGCAAGGGAACATAGGAAACTTTATTTTTCCATTATTTAAGAATAAAAACACAAAATAAATTCAACTTAAATTTGGCTGCAGATAGCAACAACAATTACCACAAAAATTCAACCCATAAGAATTCATCCTTGGGAGGACTGGCCAGATAGCTCAGTGGACTAAAGCACCTGCTTAGGCAGAGCACAGCTGTGGGGCTTTAATCTGGGCTTTCCGTGCTGGCTCCACCCCTGGGGTGTGCTGAAACAGCAATGGAGACTGGGCGTGGTGCTGCTTGCCTGTAATCCCAGCACTTGGGAGGATGAAAATAAGAGGATCACTATGAGTCTGACCTACGTAGTGAGACCCTAGAGACCCTGTAGACCCTGTACCAAACACATTAAAAAAAAAAGAATTCATTCTTGGGCCAGTGGTACAAATGCCTGCTTGGTAAGTGCAAGGTACTCAGTTCGACTCCTAGTATAATAATAAAAAAAAGGAATTCACTCTTAGTAGGAGTGCTATATATATATATATATATATATACATTCATACTGCTATATAAATGTATTATGTATTGCCATATGCACACATATATATGTTATATTTGTATGTTTTCACCTCACCCCATTTATATATTTGTTGTTTTTGGGTTGCTTTATCCATCTTTATCTGACTTCCACCCTTTGCCTATTGTATTTATTATATAAGCATTCTTTTTTAAGGTTAAATTTATTTATTTATTTATTTTATTTTTTTCAAAGTTTTATTGATAAACAGATAGCAATGAGACAGTTTCAAATCAAATCGGAAGTACAGTTTCAACAAATAATACACTGCATATATTCTTCTTAGTGGTTAATTGCTGTACAAGATGTGGACTTGTGATCCTATTTACAAACATCATTAGAAGAAATCATTCTATTCATTAAGAGAATGCAACTATATATCTATCCCAACCTCTTTGAATACACAGATACAAAATGGACATTCATCTGTATGCCCCATTTTTTCTAAGTTCCGTTATTGAATATTATAGGTGTGTAAACTCAGCAAAATATTCTAAAAGAGTCCAGTAGCCCATAATAGTGTTGGGTCTTCTGTTTAACTGGCAATGTCAGAAATCATTGACCTGAGTCCCCCACAGCTCAACTTAACAGCATGGCTTTATTTCTTATATTTCGACTTCATACTTTTCTACTGGATGGTTAAGACCAAGGTAAAGCAGGACCTATGCAACAAGAGTTGTAGCTTTTTGGTCTGAGAAGGTCAGTGAAATGCCCTCAGGATTTGTCCTGAGATCCTGTACCTCAGATTGTAGAACCTTTGTCAGTGTCAGCCATGTGGATGAGTCACGGCCATTGCTTGGCCAATGTGCTCTCTGTGAAAGCCTGAGAGAGTGTCTTCTCCCCATGTGACTCTCCTTAGGCCCACTCTACGTCATCAATCACTTTCCTCTTTGGCCCCATAATCTTCTTGATCAGAAAATTTGGGACACTACCGAGGTACATGACGTTACAGTACAAGTTCTCATATGTCCGGTTAAATTTATTTTTAAGTGATACACACATAGTAATTGTGCATACTTTATGTGGTACCATGTGATTTTCAATACTTATACACATTATGAAATGCTTAAATCAGGGTAAAAATATCTATCTTCTCAAACACTTACTATTTCATTATGGTGAAAATATTCAAAATCTTTTTTGCAGCTTTTTGAAATATACAGTACATTATTGTTACCTATAGTTACCTTACTGGACAGTAACACACCAGAATCCATTTCTCCTATCTAACTACAGGTATAACTTAGTATTCATTGCTCAACCTTTTCCCTTTCATATTTTAAATAGTCAAATTTGATGAAGTTCCATTCAGGGCCTTATCAAAACAAAAGTCTTATTTTGTTAAAAAGTTTTTGTAGTTTTTTTTTAAAGTAATTTTATTGATGGTTGCCATGGTAATGGGGAACCCCGCTGTCTACATGGTCTTGATGGCCTCTCAGGGGAAAGGCAAAGTCTGGTCTAGGAAGGGACCTTGGTTAGCACTTGGTGTGAACGGTGGCACAACAAGGGTAGATTAGCGAGACAGCAAAAGGAGAGCTTTTGATGCAAAGGTTTGACATAGTCTTGGGACAGAAACTGTCATTTGATGTTTTCTTGAGAGTGGGGAGGTCTTTTTGCAAGTTCCCTGGAATTAATAGTATTTTTGGTTGCAACACTAATCTTTCTGGACAAAAGTTTCCTGGGACTGTAAAGTTATATTGATAAAGTCAGAATTGTAAAATCACATGAATGTAGATAGCTGTGTGGACATAGGTGGCTTTGATTCTTGGTGTCCTTTCTTGTCATATGTCATCCTGAATATGTGGAGATACGATCAGAACAGATATTCACCACTGTTTGAGGTGCCTCAATTTTATATCAAATTTTCAGGGATGATAGCTCTGACTTTTATTAAGTGTCTGGGCTTCTTTATCTTGCTGGCTGATCGTTCCTTAGGTCATGTGATGGAACAGTCACTGCCAGACAGAATGTAAGAGTCCTGAGGTATAATATCCGTGCACCGTAATGTGGACAGAGGTTAGGAGAAGGCTTATGGTCTGTGTTTGTAGTCAGATTCTCATCTAGAAGTTCAAAGTTCCCAGACTAAACAAAGAAAATAGATCCTGTCACCACCTGCAGGAGCCATAGAACCTGACATGGGGTCATTAGCTAAATTATATATTTTGATGACTTCTCTTTTTGTTTCTCAAGCGTATTAGTCAGCTTTCTATTGCTGTGATAAAATTCCTAAGAATAGTAACTTAAAGGAGGAAAAGTTGATTTTGGCTCGTACCTTTAGAGGTTTTCATCCATGGTTGACTGGCTCCATTATTTCTTGGTCTGGGATAATGCAGTATATCATGACGGAAGAGCTCATGGAGGAAAATGGCTCACTTCATGGCAGCTAGAAAGCAGAGTGCCCCACAAGAAGTGGCCAAGGACAAAATACAGTCCTCAGTGTCACATGCCATGCCTCATTCCCTTCAAGTATGCCCTGCCACCTCAATTTCCATCACCTCCCAATCCTGTCATCAAAATATGGATCTATCAATAGGTCAGCACTCTGATGAAGTTAGAGCCCCCGTGATCCATTCATCCTCCAAAAGGCCCCCTTCTGGACACAGCTGCACTGCGGACAATGCCTCCAACACATAGGCTGTCAGAGACATTTAAGATTCAAACGCTAGGGGGCTGGTGAGATGGCTCAGTGGTCTAAAGCACCTACTTAGAACAAACTTAGCAAAGCACAGGGACCGCGGTTCAATCCTCCAGCACCACATGCCAGCCAGCCCCACCCCCTGGTGGGCTGAGCTGGCTGGCCCCCCTCCCCACACAAATAAATTAATTAATTAATTAAAAAAAGATTCAAACGCTAATCCAAGTCCCAGAGAAGTCTGAGGGTGTGATCACAGCAGGCTTCACCTAAGCCAAGATATTCTTGCTCTCTAGGGGGCTCAGATTTCATCCTTCTTTAATTAATTACCATCTCTTTCTCAAAGAGGAGAGCTTAGTGGCTGCAGTGGTCACTGGGTGATGAGTGAAGCTATCCCCAAACCAGGTGTCAGGTTATTAAGATAACATGAGAGAGACGGAAGCTGACAAGGCTGGTCCACAACTGAGCTTGGGCAGATGAAGGTGGGATGAATGTACGCCACCTCCACACTATAACGTACCTTCTCCATCCACCAGCCTGACCACCACCAAGGCCTACACTTTCCCATTGTTGCAATTTTTTTTTTAATTTAAAAAAAAATGTATTTAATACAGGGTCTCACTACATAGATCCATGTCCTAGTGATTCTCCTGTTTACAGCCTCCTAAACTCTGGGATTACAGGCACCACCACCATGCCCAATCTCAATCAGTGTGCCTTGGGGCGGGGCCAACATGGCAGGATCAAACCCCAGCATCTGCGCTCTGCTTAGGCAGGCGCTTTACTCCACTAAGCTATCTGGCTGACCCTTCCTTCACTGCAGTTCTTGATTCAGTTCATTACACTATACAACATCCCTCCCTGATTAGTTTAACACACCTTCTTTCCGCATTTCACAGCCATCTATCCCATATCTGCAGCACAGCAAAGCTTTGCTGGCTCACCCTTTTCTGAGTGGTTTCTTTTTCATTTTTTTTTTGGCTGAACCAGGGATTGAACTCAGGCCCTTGCACTTGCCAGGGAAGCGCTTATTCTACTGAGCCACCTCCCTGGCCCTATTGGTTTTTGACTTAGACTTTCTGAGTGTTTTCCTTGCTGCCGTGGTTGCCCTTAATCAAGGCTTTCCTTCCTATTGTTCAGACTTATAGTCATTTTCCTTGACAATAGTGGTGGCATGACTCAGATGAAGTGCTAGGTGCCTACCAGATGCCACTGTCTTCGCCTGGTATTAATGCCACGTCCTCAGGCCTTTGTGCCTGCCTGCCTGGGGCAGTCAGAATTTGAGGTGGCACACATGGTGTGGCACTCTAAACACTTGTCTGTCATAGCACAGTAAGGGCTTAATTTTTTTTCCCCCTATTTTTGTTCTCTCCTATTTTTGGCTTTCTGAGTGGAGTTAGAGATCCTGTGTCTTTCCTGGGAAACTGCACCTTGGACCTGACTCTCAGGGCCCCTACAACCTGCTAGTGTTCATGCCATATCATGAAAAAATTCAGTCTCTCTGCTGTTCCTTATACCTCACCTCCAAAGGGTACATGCCCCCTGCATAGTTTTAATCCCATCCAATTCTCCAAGACTGGCAAAATTTTATTAAAAAATAACTTAGAGTTCAATGCCATCTTTGGGAGAGATTGAGATATGATCAAACTGGCTCATTGTGCAGAGAGTTCTTGAGTCCCTCGGCTTCAAAATTGCAGCCAAGCAATGATCTACTAATGTTGTTTGATCCAAAGAAGCAGAAAAACATCTTTCTCACAAAATTTATTCAGGGACTCTGAGGAGTTCAGGGGTTCCCCTCCCCCAGCTACCTGGGAGAGGTCACTGAGGACAGGCCTGAAGCTTGTTCTGCTCAGATGGACAATAGTTCAATGTCTTCTCATTCTCTCACTGGACTCTCAGTCAACAGCATTCATAGGTCACAAGTCAGGATAAAGGTTGTGTTTGTTTTCTGAGACAGAATCTCATTGTGTAGTTCAGGCTGGCGCTGAATTCACTATGCAGCCCAGGCCGGCCTTGAAGCTGCAGTGGTCCTCCTTCCTCAGCCTCTGAGTGCTGGCATTCCAGGCGTGTGTCGGGTAAAGGCAATCTTAAGTCTCCTCCACAGACACTGGCAGGAACTCTTCAGCCCTCACAATAACCAGTGTCAGCTTACCTCATCTGCCAGAAACACAACCCTGGTTAATTTTTTTTTCAACAAAGGAAATCAGGGTAAGGATGAGAGCTAACTCATTTATACAAACTAGTGAGGTTTTTTTGTGCTTATGCCTAAAACATGATTAGAGTTTTAGAATTGAAGTTTGTCTCAGTTACTCTTCTCTCATTGCTAGGACAAAATACCCAACACCCAAAATGAAGGAAGGAAAGGTTTATTTAGCTCACAGTTAGTTGAGTTTTCAGGCCATACTTAGCTAGCTCCAAGGCAGAGTGACAGCTGTTCAAGGCAGCGGCAAAAAGCAAGAAAGCGAAGGGCAGGAGCAGCGGCAACAATGGCAGAGATAGCAAGCCTGTCTCTCCTATACTGCATCCAAGCCTTCACCCAGGCTGGGTGTAGCGCTCACACCTGTAGTCCCAGTGGATCATGAGTTAATCACAAACTCTGGAAGTCTGCCCTATAACTTACTTGAACCTTTGGGGGACTAGACACAAACCATAACAAAGTTGTATGCCTTGTATCTGTCTGTACATTGATGTATAAGTGAATGTGTTACATATGCATACTGTTTTCCTAGTTCTGATAGTATTGCTAAATAAGATTATGAAGTTTTTTTTTTTTAATTTTATGTATTTGGTACAGGATCTCACTATACAGCTCAGACTCATAGCGATCCTCCTGTTTCAGCCTCCCCAGGGCTGGGATTACAGGCATGCGCCACCATGCCTGGTTTTGGTGGCCAGCTTGGCATGCCTGAGGTGGGGTTGGTACAGCATGTGGTACTGGGGATTGAACCGGGGTCCTTGAGTTTGCCTCGGCAGATGCTGAGACTGCTGAGCTATTTCTGTGGCCCTACAATTATGAAGTTTCTTTTTTTTAATTTTTTTTATTTATTTGAGAGAGAGAGAGAGAGAGAGAGAGAGAGAGAGAGAGAGGGGTGTGTGTGTGTGTGTGTGGCCAGTTCAGCCCACCAGGGGGCGGGGCTGGCTGGCATGTGGTGCTGGGGGATTGAACCGCTGTCTCTGTGCTTTGCCAAGCTTGTTCTAAGTAGGTGCTTTAGACCACTGAGCCATCTCTCCAGCCCCTATGAAGTTTCTTAAAGGAGCTTTATTCTGATTCTCTTAGACATAAATAAGCATTTTGTATGTATATTTTATTTACACATAAAATATTTCTACAGGGGCTGGGGAGATGGCTCAGTGGAATAAGCACTTTCCTGGCAAGTGCAAGGGCCTGAGTTCAATCCCCGGTTCAGCCAAAAACCAAAAAAACAAAAAACAAACAAACAAAAAAAATTCTATAGTTCATACAAACTAAAATTCTACTTTTAGTGTGAAAAACAACATAGCACAAAACAAAACAAAAATCCTCATACAATCTAACCCAAATACCTTTAGAATTCAAGTCCAATTTAGGTAAATTTTGGCAAAGTTAGATTGTTTTCTAAGTAAGATAAAATTCTAAAACATTAATTGCTAAGCCTAATTATAAGGCTTTTATCAGATGGGGTAGGGACTAGAAGTGTTTTCCAGGTTTTTATTTGTCCCAATCAATGAATTGGTCAAGACAATTATGGATGTTAAACATTACCATTTAGTTTAGGCCAGAAATAAGAAAAAGAAGAAGCACAAAGAAGTGTTCAGTGAGAGCCGGGGACACGGCTCAGCGGCATGAGCACCTGCCTGGCAAGCACAAGGCCCTGAGTTTGATCCCTGGTTACGCCCCACCTCCCCCCAAAAAAAGTTGCCAGTAAGAAAAAGTTGCTTAAAAGGCAAAAGAGAAGATACGTCCTGCAAGCAGAACTGAGCACTGCAAGAACAAGACAGCCCTGACCCCAAAGTCAGGGTCCTCTCTGACACATGACCCAGGTGACCCCACTTGATCTCGTGCTAGGGGCTGCTATCTGATGCCAGGTTCAGCATGTTCTTGTATCAGAAGGTTGGTACTGGGTGCAGGGTGTAGCTTGGTTCGATGTCAGGTTTGGGTACCAATATTCTGCCTCTGTAGGTAGTAAGCTCCTCAGCTGGCAGGTCATGCCCACCTGCTTCAGCCACATGGCTGTGTGCTGGCTTCCCACTACAAGGCTGCATGGATTAGGGCTGTGTTCATGAATATGTTCATTCTTGCCACATTAAAAAATTGAATTTTTTTAAAAGTATGTAGTTACTAAAAGCTGTGAGATATATGCCACTGAATTATACATTTTAATTTTTTTTTTTTTTACATTTATTTAGTGTGCGTGTGTGTGTGGCCAGCTCAGCCCACCAGGGGACGCGGCTGGCTGGCATGTGGTGCTGGGGATTGAACCGTGGTCCCTGTGCTTTGCTAAGCTTGTTCTAAGTAGGTGCTTTAGACCACTGAGCCATCTCACCAGCCCCTGTACTTGTCTTTTCAATCCCTCTTCTCCTTATTCACAAAGTTTTGTTTCTACTTTATCCTTTTATCTCAAGTCCTGCTATCTTAAAATATACATTTTAATTTTTAAAAAATCTTTTATTTATTTATTTGTTTGGGACAGGGTCTTGCTATACAGCTCAGACTCATGGTAATCCCCCTGTCTCAGCATTCCCAGAGCTGGGATTACAGGCATGTGCTACCACGCCTGGTTCCAGCGGCTGGCTAGGTGCAGGACCAGCATGACATGTGCTGGGCATCAAACCCAGGTCCTTCTCTTGCCAGGCAGACACTTAGACCCCTGAGCTATCTTCCCAGCCCTGACTTATATTTTTAAATGGTTATAATGACAGACTTTATGTTTTTGTATATTTTTTGTTTGATTTTTTTGAGACAATATCTTGCCATAAACTTCAGGCTAGCCTTGAACTCAGTAGGCAACTCAGGCTGGCCTTAAATCTGGTTTTATTTATGTATTTTATCACAATTTTTAAAAATTAAGAAATAAAGTTGTGAGAGGTGTATTTTTAAGCTCTTGCAGCCTGCTACAAAATGCTGGTATATGAGATATAGTCCAAAAGTACCTGCTTTTTTCATGAGAATAAAAATACAGTTTTGAAAAACCCATTAGATATGATACAGAATTTCACTAAACAAAATAAGAATTTAACAATGTTTGTTATACTGCATATTGTTGTCTTCAAATTAGTTGTTCAGATCACCAGATATAGGCATGCAAAATTGGTACCAACTTTTTAGTTTCCTTGATAAAGTGAAAGTTACTTGTGGAATTTTAAGTAACCTCAGGAAAGGCTGGTTTGAGCTCTTTCAGAAACTAACAGCAAATCTGCCGCTAATCCTCATGACTGTACCAAGCCTGCTTGACTGCGCTGTGTCTTAGCCCAGAGGTGATGTGCACAGCCAGTCCAAAGGCCAGAACACATGGTCATTTCTTCTTATCATTTATTTTCACGTTATCAACTTACAGCCATGCACTTTGTTATGATACATATCTAGGTGTCCCCCAAAGCCTCATGTAGTCACTGGGGTGGGCTTCTAGATTTTGTGATTAATTCATGAGCCAATGCTGGGATTATCAGTGTGGGCTCTGCTGGGATTATGAGTGTGAGTGCTACAATCAGCCTGGGGGGGGGGATAGTTTGAATGAAATTTAAGTAAGGGAGAGAGGATTGCCTCCGTTTTTTGCTCCTGAAGCCACTGCCCCTCCCTGCGCACTTTGCTGATTTCTGCTGCCATGAATGGTTGCTCTCTGCTATGTGTTAGTCTGCTTTGGGGCCGGCTAAGTATGGATTTAAACCTCCATTAACTGTGAGCTAAATAAACCTTTCCTTCCTTCTTTGGGCGTCGGGTATTTTGTCCCAGCAATGAAAGGAAAGTAACTGAGACACCCTTCTTCCAGCCCACATTTTTCCCTTTAAAAACAGCTTAACCATTAAAAGAAAAATAGAGTTAAGAAATATGTATATGCAACAATTCCCCATTGTGTATGTAATGATTATGTACTATAAACATGTACAATGCAAAAGAATAATAATAATAAAAACCGTAGACCTTGTTCCTGTGCACACCCTTCCTGTCTCACCAGCTGTTCCTCTTTAGTACTCTGGTCTAAACTCTTGTCTTTATCTTTACTTTTCTCTTGGTAAATTTCATTACTGTGCTAACAGTTATAATCAACATGTATTGTGGAAGAGAACAAATTTGTATAAAAGATGTCCAGGAAGTGTTTCTGTTAAGAAAATGAGAATAATTTTGTCCTAAAATAAAATGATAAGTTGTTCCAGGATGAAGAAAAAGAACACTTAGAACAAAGCCTGAACACGGATAAAAAATTTCCTTTAAAAAAAAAATCACAAAAAGTAATTTTATTTGTTGAGGTAAAAATGGGCTAAGTTTCAAAGGGTCTACTTATAGGATTTGTAAAAAGAAAGTTTAATATCAAACATTGTGCTGACTTAGAACTACAGTTTGGTTTTCTAGGATAACAAAAAGTTCTTGGGTTATTGATTTCCTCTCAATAAGGCATTGTCAAAGGTTTTGCTTAACTTCTGGATAGTTTGCCTAAGGGAAGAAAGATTCTGAGTCTTAGGATGATTTCGTTTGGCTAAGAATTGAACCTAGGGCCTTAGTACATGTTAGGCAAGTGCTCTACCACTGAGATTCAAACTCAATTTGATCATTTTCTTGATTATTTAAGGGAGAAAAAGCCCCTTCCTCACAGAGAAAGAGTTCTCTATAATCATGTTATTATCTGCATTTACTTTCTGAATTTATTAAATAGATAATATGATTTCTCATTAACATACAATCCTATTTGTTAAATGTGCCAACCTCCTCATTATTTTTATCATTTTGCTTTCCATCAATCATCTGAAACTGTATCTTTTGCACATGAAACTGTCTTTGAGATCTACCAGCAGGCCCCTGAAAAGTAACAAAGGATTTATTCTTCAATATTGTGAAAAGAGAGGTGTTAAAATAGATTTAGTTTTTATAATAAATAGATTATAAATTGCATGAAAAACACTGCTAAATTAGAAGTGTTTAGCCATCCAGATGTTAAATTTATCTGGGTAAAGTGTTATTAACAAAAAGTGTTTCAAAGGTGTATGATGTACCCAGATACTTGTCAATGCTCCTGCAGTTCCCAGACTCCTGGGGCTGCTTTGCCTGATATTAGACAAGAACCTCCGAGTGTTATCAATCATAATTATTGTTAATTTTTCAAATGCAAACCTACTTACAATTGAATTTAATCTATTTGAGGCCAATGATTTTAAATTGGAGATTCTTCTCGCCTATGGAGTTTAATTAACATATATGTGTTTAGGTCCTACTATAGACTTACTGAGTCTACTTAAAAATCTTGATATATTCTCAATATATTGTAACTATATGCTTGATGTATTTATGTTTATTGTTTGTTATGTCTCAGGATTATGATGTTATATCTGAAGGGTTTTCCCTTTTTTAAAGTTTATGTTCCTTCATTCTCAAAAACCAGATTGAACAAAGGATTAGTCTTCATTTGGTCTTAACCATCCAGAAGAAAAGTATAACCACAAGGTATAAAAAGTAATGCCATATTAACATGCTGAGCTGTAAAAGGCTCAAGTCAACAACTTCTGACAATTGCCAGTTCTGCTGATAACCCACAACTGTTATGGACAATTGGACTATATTGGAATATTTTGCTGAATTCAAGTACCTACAATATTTGAACTGGCATCAAGTGTGAAAAGGTCCTTAAAGACTTATCCAAATACAGCTTCTCTAACAGCAATGGAACACCCATCTCTGACAAAACAAAACAAAAAAGGGGGATATAAATGAAAGAACATTTTGTAGAGAAAAAAAAATGTTTTTGTAGAAAAAACATTTTGTAGAAAACATTTTTTGTAGAAAAAAAAGAACATTTTGTAGGATAGATATACAGCTACTTTCTCTTAGTTCAATGAGAAGAAAGATTTGTACTAATATTGTTTAGACAAGAGATCATGTCTGCACCTTATACTGTGAATAACTACTAAGGAAACAACAATATGCAATGTATTAATCATTGTAACTGTCCTACTAACCTGTTTTGAAACTGTCTCATTGCTATTTCTTTTTTTTTTTTTATTTTTATTTTTTTTTTGACTTTTGGGTATTGACTTTATTTTTTTTTCAAAGTTTTATTGACAAACAGATAGCAATGAGACAGTTTCAAATCATATCGGAAGGACAGTTTCAACAAATAATACACTGCATATATTCTTCTTAGTGGTTAATTGCTGTACAAGATGAGGAATTGTGATCCCATTTACAAACACCATTAGAACAAATCATTCTATTCATTAAGAGAATGCAACTATATATCTATCCCAACCTCTTTGAATACACAGATACAAAATGGACATTCATCGGTATACCCCATTTTTTCTAAGTTCCGTTATTGAATATTATAGGTGTGTAAACTCAGCAAAATATTCTAAAAGAGTCCAGTAGCCCATAATAGCATTGGGTCTTATATTTAACTGGCAATGTCAGAAATTATTGACCTGAGTCCCCCACAGCTCAACCCAACAGCATGGCTTTATTTCTTATATTTCGACTTCATACTTTTCTACTGGATGGTTAAGACCAAGGTAAAGCAGGACCTATGCAACAAGAGTTGTAGCTTTTTGGTCTGAGAAGGTCAGTGAAATGCCCTCAGGATTTGTCCTGAGATCCTGTACCTCAGATTGTAGAACCTTCATCAGTGCAGCCATGTGGAGCTATTTCTTTCTCATTAAAATTAATAAAATTTTTTTAAAAAGAAAATAAGATTAGTCATCATTTTTATAGCTGTTTATCTAAAATGTCTAAGTTGACCTTATTTGTCTCCATTCCACAAAAGCATACAAATTTCTTTGTCCTTTTGCACTGTCATCAAATCTTCCACTTTTAAAAAGTAGCAATAAGAAGTTAACCACAGATATTTAAAATCTTTTGTCATAGTAATGAGATTTTGCTTGCTTTGTTTGCCTTACCCTACTTGCCTGAAAGTGTCCACAAATCAACCAAGCCAGTATGCTTAGTTCTCAATAAAAAAGGCTGCCACAAAGACCAAATTCTTGAGGCTGGGCTTTGGACGGCTCACATGGCTTTGAAACTGCACTGCAGCCCGGCTTTCCCGAGTGCCCAGAGAGAGCAGAAGGGTCCGTGAGACTGCTATCCCAAGATGGAGCAGAACAGGAATTAACTGCACAGGTAGACCATGCTGGAGAACTACGTGTTTTGTTTGAAATATTGTTGATATAAACAGGTGCGATTTGCTGGATATAAGAGTATTTTCTATCTCTAAAAGTTTTTACAGCTCAACCATTTAACAGACCATTTATGCAAAAAAATCTTAACTGTTCGGTAAATATTTCATTTATAAAACACTTATTTCTGTAAACAGAAATAAAATAATTTAGTAGATTGTTCATTTTTGTAGACAGCATTGAGCTGTTTATTATTTTCCCTTGCCTGACCTCTTCAGGATTAAGAGACTCTTAATGACAATTCTTATTTTCATAACAGTGTCATTATTTGCTTATTTTATTAACAGAACATGTTTAAAACATTGCCTTACTTGAAATGTCATACTAAAAAATAATGGCCATTTAATCAGATACAGCATATCTAAGCTCTAAGAATAAGTTTAGGGAGCAATTGTTAGTAAGTTTTTCTTGGTAAACTACGCTTACAGGGTTCCAAATCTTAAACATGACTAAGGAAGCTGGACATAGTGACTCACACCTGTAATCTCAGCACTCTGGGAGGATGAGACAGAAGGATCTCAAGTTCAAGCGCAGCCAGGGCAACTTAGTGAGATCCTGTCTCAAAAAAATTAAAGAAGAAAGATCCTCCTGTATCTATAGGTACTGAAAGTGAATTCTTGGCTTAGTTTCTTACCCTCAAGAATCTTTTCAAAGTCCAATATGAGATATCTTATGAAAACTTTCAGCAAAAACATATTCAAAGACTTACATAATAAATACACATTCTCACTATATCTTGTAAATAATCAGGCCAAATCTAGTGCTACCAGTCTTATTTCATGATCAAAAATTATGTATTTTTGAGACGATTTTTAATCAAAATGGATGTCTTTAAGGATAAACTGTGTTTCAATAAAATACTATGGCACATTCTTCTGTGTTATCAAGATTCTGCTAATTGTCTTTACATGTTTTTCCTATTTGTAAATTACATATAATTGTTGCATATATACTCAGTCTTTGGCAAAAAGTAATTGATTTCTACTATTAGAAGGCCAATTTTGGGCCAGCGAGATAGCTCAGCAGACTAAAGCGCCTGCTTAAGCAAGCTTAGGCAAGTGCAGGCACCTCAGTTTGGGCCTCAGCACCATATGCCACAGCAGCCTTGTCCCCAGGGACTGAGCCTGCCGGAATCTGGGCAAGCACAGTGGCTGGCCCATGCTTGTAATCCCAGCACTGGGGAAGCTGAAAGCAGGAGGATCACCATGAGTCCAAGCTGTGTCATGAAACCCTGAAACAACGAAATACATTTTGAAAAAGAAGAAGAAAAAAAGAAAAGCAAGCAAGCAAGCAAGCAAACAAGCCAATTTGGGTAAACTGGACTAGATCCTATAATCATGCCTAAACTGTCAACACTTACAAATTTTCAATTATTTTGATTTTCTTCAGTGTCTATAACTCTTCAATATCATTTTCCAGTTTTTTTTCCTCTTTCCTAACTTAGCATCATTGAAACTAATATCTGACTTCCCAGATTCTTATAAGGAGTCTAGGTTGCCTTGTTTCTGATATTTCACCCCACTTCCTAGGGTCTAAAGATGCATTACAAGCTAGAGCCCGAGTCCTCACAACACACTTATCACCACAGACTGGTGCACGGGCCAGATTTCATTCTGGAGCTCACAGCTTGATACATGCCTCAAAGCATGTATCAATGCAAGCCATGCATAAGCTAGATTTCAATCTGGACAAGTTGTAGTTTAGATCACTTAGAAAGACTAGTAAAGTGTTTAGACCATGCATGCCCTTGTGTGAAAGGTAATAAACACTATGGATGATATTTCATCTTAGGTTCAGAAAACAACTTGTCCTGCATAATCAAAGGATTTCTATCTACTCACCTCAAGAATCCATTAGATTGAAGGGCCAGCCAAATAGCTCAGTGGATTAAAGCACCTGCAAGCAAGCACAAGGGCCGGGGGTTCAATCTTTGGCTTGCTGTGCCAGCCCTGGCCCTGGGGAGCACTGAGCCAGTGATTGAGACTGGGTGTAGTGGCACACAGCTATAATCCCAGCTCTTGGGAGGCTGTAAACAGGTGGATCACAACAAGTCCAATCTAGTAGTGAGACCCTGAACACTCTGTACACCCTTCCGTAAAATAAAATAAAAAAAGAATCCCCTAGAACGAGAAAAGAAGAGAAAGAAGAGGAAGAAAGAGGAGGAGGAAGAAGAGCAATTGGATTTATCACTTGTAAGATCTGAAAAAATGATTTGTCTCCAAATATACTTCAGGAAAAGATAAATAGTATGATTGTTTTTTCAACAGATAGTGTTACACTTGTATGGGATACACTAGAGGATGCCATATATCACAAAAACCCCCACTAAATTGTTGGTTCTTTGAGAAGAAACTGAAAATTCGAATGTGGCCATCTTAATGTCCATAGTTATCCAAGTGACAGTTCACTGTCTGGAAGTCAATCTCCACCACTTTGAGCACCTCTTGAAATTGCAGAGGCCAAAAGTAACTTGTATTAGTGTCAGGCTATCTCGATAAATTTACTATTAAAATATTTATACAACATTTTCTTTTCCTGAGGCATGTATGCATTTTTTTTTTTTTTGGCAGATTCTGTATGTGAGTGCATCACTCCCTTGCACTCACCCAAGCTCTATTTCTGTGCAAGCTTTTACAAAATTTAGGCACAAAAATGTTGCCAAATATTATTTTGGTGGAGCCTAGTTTTACTACAAATGGCAGAATGATGGATTTTTAGATTTCTTGTATCCTGGGGTGTTTTTCACCTAAAAAGTTACCCAATGGCTTGGCCTAGTCACTCAGGAAGCCAACTGATTCATTACAACAATCCAGAATTAAGAGAAGCTGGTAATTCCCATAGGAAATGATGTACAAAATTAATAGTTTGCCTTACATTTCGTTGGTTTAGGGACACACTGTAGCTAAGTGTTGGAATCATACTAAGAAATGGCTGAAGGTACAAAAGTGATCCCTAAGAGCCTTCACCTCTCCAAGCTGTGTCTTGAACTAACCCCCTCAAATGGCACATATAACCTTAAAAGTAAACATATGAGACAAGGATTGACCACTGCCTGCTGAGTTTTGCACAATAAACTTGACTACACACCACCACCACTAGCACCAGCACCACTATCATCAACCCTGTGGGAGGGAACATAAATGTCTTAACTCTTCTTGACATAAGAGCCAAGTACAATAACAAAGCACAATAGCAAAATACTAGGAAATGGACTCATAAATAATCCAGCTTTACTTTCAAATTCAATTTGAAACTGAAATCATTTTTCCCACAATAAAAGGGCCATAGAATTGCCTCTTGAGACATTGCTGAGGGGGAACATGGATGAAATCACAAAGGATCTCCTGGAGATCAGGTACCTGGCCACTCTGAAGGGGAAGGGCATCTGAGGGTGAGGGAATTAAGAATGTCTTCTGAGGACAGACTGGTGGTAGAATGGCACTGGGAGAAAATGTGTGGATTAGATGACTGTCGTAGTGGAGGTTATGTGTCAATACAATGGAAGTTCTGGGCAAGGAATATTCCAGTGTGGAGATGGGATCATATCTGGAAAAGAGAAAAACTCTTGAAGGACAAACATCCAATCTATCTATCTAAAGACTTAAAAACTTAATCCAAGACCATACAATTTATTGCTCAAGTCTCTGAGCAGCACTGCTGATACTTGCGTCTGACAAGGTCCCCATAGGCCAGAATAAGAATGTCGTTAATTTCCCCATTTCCTTCCCAACTCTAGGTATACATCAACTTCTAGCCTCTCCTTCGTTTTCATTTAGGATTTTTAAAATGGAAAGTGAGTTCTTTCAATGATCAGGAAAGACACAAAAGAGAAATGTCCTGGGTAGTACACAACATATCTAGTAGCCACACATGGAGGCCTCAAAGTGCAGGGAGAGAGACAGAGGAATGAGAAAAAAACCCAGGTCAATGCCTTTGTTGGGGTCCAGATAATTATCCACAAAAGTTTTTGAGGGGAATTTGAGTTGTTTAAGGTGAGCAAGCACCCAGTTCCAGGAGGTTATGGTTTGACTAGAAGGTGATAAGGTGGCATACCTGCCAGCCTATGGGGGATGTGAGGGTCTGTGGGGCCCATCCAGTGGGTTATATCCAGCTGTTCCGTAAGGAAGTGGCTACCGGGTGTTGGAATAGGTGATTATCTACATTAAAGAACCAAGAAAAGAAAAATGTAGAGCTGAAAACCGAGTTGTGGGTAATTGAGCTACGTTTCCAGTATGAGGGAGTTAAATTTATATTCAAAATGGAAGGCTGGAGATGTACATATAATTTTAATCTCTTGTGTCTCCGTGAATACTAACTTGCCCTTTAGTCCAAGATCCTGTCTGTTGAGTTCACAGTCAGAGGTGCCTGGGCAGTGGGAAAGGAAGTCATTAGCTCTCGAACTGCTGGCCTCCACTGAAGGCTTAGACGAGGAGCAGGCACATAATACCCAAACATGTTGGGAAATAACTTTAAAAAATTCAAACTTTGGATCAATATGTTAACTGTCCATAAGAATATGTCTACAAAGACTCAATTCAGAGATCATTTCTTTAGAAGCCATCATTTCCCATGTTTTTTAGGCTTAAACTTACAACAAAGATTGTCCCAGGAAAATAAGGATAATGTTAATAATAATGAAAAATTTCACCTCACTTTCTGAATCTTTCTTTCCACTCTCTTGGAGTCAATTCACTAATCCCAGGTTCATGACACTCAGATTTATGCCTTCAGCCATCTATTGAATTCCAGAACCCTATCTGGGCACTTTTCTGATGGCATCTTCATCTGGATTTCTCACGGGCACTTCAGACTTGCCATTCTCAAGACAATTTTGAAGCCTAAGTTGTAAAATAAGCGTTAATGAAATTTGAGACTAGAGAGAGAATCAGAGCTAGCCCATAAACACATGCACCATCTCAAGAAGCTAGGGTTGGGGTGTAGTTCTGTGGAAGGAAGCCTGCCTTGGCATATGGGAGATTCTAAGTTCAATCTCCAACACCAAAAATGCAGACTGCAGCAGAATCACTCAGGAAGCTCATTAAAAATACTGAATCCATAATCTGAGACCAGGATCCAGAAATATCTGCTGGTCCTAAGTTTCCTAGAGATGTTGGATGCACTGTATCTTGGAGACCCACTGCAAGCGGAGAAGCAGCTAAGTGACCTCCAGATAGGTAGAATGTCACAGCAAAGAATTCTCTTGTGTTTATACTCATAGCTAGTAAAAATCCTCCTGCAGGAACATATTATGACTTAAAATAATTTTAATAACTTACTGCATATAGGGATTGGGTAAAAATAAATATTATTATCTTAATGTATACAATTATGGTAAGAATCTCATGAGTCAATTAAGAATATTAGAAAAGTACAATCAAATTATAAGATGATGAATCAAAATAATAGTCATGGGCTGAGGATGTAGCTCAGTCGTAGAGTGCTTGCCTACCATGCATGAGGCTCTAGGCTTGATCCTTTAGTGTGTGCACGCACACACACACACACACACACACGGGTGCATTCAAACACACAGAATTGTTGGGAACATGTGTCAGATATCATCCACTTATATTGTATTCAAATACTTTGAATGGGGCTGGGGAAATAGCTCAGCAGTCTCCGCGCTTTCCTGGTAAGCACAAGGAACCGACTTTGATCCCTGGTAACACATGGTATATCAGCCTGGAACCCTGGCACACCAGGCTGGCCCCGAAATTGAACATGGTGGCACACGTCTGTAATCCCAGCACTGGGGAGGCTGAGACAAGAGGTGCTGCATTGTGAGACCCTGTACCAAATAAATAAATAAATAATTTAAAAAATAATTAGAAGCAGAGCCAAGCCATTACACCATGTTTATATTAATTACTCTTGTGATGTTTCATATCAGTGACGATATCTAAATTTTTACATAGAATCAAAATAAGTCTTGCTTAAAATTCTCACATTTGCATTCTATAAAAAATACAGTTATCCATATATGGTGCTGCACCTGTAATCCCAGCACTGGAGGGACAGAAGCAAGAAAATCACAAGTTCAAGGCCAACCTGGGCTACACAGTATGCCCATTTCAGAATAAAAACATTCATCATCACAAAGAAAAATATAAAATTACATAACTAAGGAGAAGTGATGTTTCTAGTTCCAATTTCACTTTAATCACTTTTTGAGGTTTAATAGCATTTAATACAAAAGGCTTCAATTTCACAACAAAATTTAAAAACTAGTATGCATAAAATATTACTATTATTATTTAATTGAAGAAAATAGGATGGTTCAAATTTAACTTCCAAAATTTTTGGTTCCTCTAGAACCAGCACTGGCTCTATGACATTAAATTAAAGTTAAGAAACTACTTGTTTTGAGCATGCCATCCTAATAGACTACTATTGGATCTTAACCTGGATATGCTAAGATCTTGGAACATTATTTCAATTCATTGCAATATGTAACTAAAAATAAAACTCCCTATATGATCTTTTTGGATGCAGGATATCCTATAAAAGGAAGATGGCTTCCAATACTTATTATAAGAGATCATACAATTTAACACCAACTTGAATATCTCCTCAATATCTAAGATTCTTGTCATTTCTTGGTTTATGATTTTTTTTTTGGGGGGGGGTGTGGTACCAGGGACCAAACTCAGTACCTTGTGCTTGCTAGGCAAGCACACATTCCATTGAGCTACCTCCCCATCCCCGTTCTTATCATTTCTGCCTTTCATTCCTCTTTCTGAGATGCAATTATTCAAGTGTTCTGCCTTCTATAAACAAAGTAAACACTAATCTCTCCAGTATAATCTTTTTTTTTTCTACAAACAATTCATATATTTTCATTCAAGTAACATTATGTTGAAGCAAGTCTTTTTTATATTATTGAGAGTGATTATTGTGTGCAAATAAAGAGGACTCCGAGATCAACTTTTAAAGAGTTGATCATAATTACTTTATGACAGTGAATAATTCTTTGGTTATTTAGAATAAACAGGGTGGGACCGTCTCTGTTGGAGTCTTTCTTTTCTAGAATCCTTCAATGGCACAGGGAATGAGAACCTAAGGTAAGGAGGAGCCAGGAGTCAGAGGAAAGGGTCCCACCATGAGCAGTTGGTCATGCTTCACGGCCCCTCCCTGCCCTTCTCAAGGTCTTGGTAGAGCATTAGCTTAGGAGGCCTAAGCCAAAATTATGTGCGAAATTACCAGGTGGGCTGAAGAAGAGAGTTGTCAGAATTTGTCAAGAGCAGCAAATGGGAAGGAAAAAGGTAGCACCACCCCAAGGGGTGACTGTCACACCTCATTCTTTTCCTTACTTTGCTAAATATGCATTTCATATATCTACTCCTCAAAAAGAAGTTTAAAGTGGGGAGAAATGGAGAGTAATAGGTGGGATAGATATGAGCAAAATATGCAAATTGAACCCCTATCCCCTGAAAATGTGAGACTAGGAGGAAGGGTAGAGTAAGGGAAATGGGGGGGATATAATCAAAGCATGTTATGTGCATGTGTAAATCTGTCAAAATAAAATCCATTAGGGGCTGGGGAGGTAGTTCAGTAGAATAAGTACTTGCCTGGCAAGCACAAGGTCCTGAGTTCAATCCCCAGTACCCCCAAAAAATAAAATAAAAAAAAAACATAAAACTCATTAATCTTCATAACCATAAAAAAGTGAAAAAATGTATGATAGGTAAATAAACTTTCATTAGATACAATAAGTAATGAGGCAAGCTGATTTATTAGGCTGTTTTCTATTATTATAACAAAATACCTGAGTCTGAGTGCTTCATAAAGAAAAGATGTTTACTCACAATACCAGTGGATGGAAAGGCCAAATATGGCACCAGCAGCTGGTGAAAGGTTCCCTGGCTGCATTGTGACCTGACAGAGAAGCCACATGCTGAGAGCAGAAAGTGTCATGTAATGAAAGAAGAAGCCAGGAAGATTTAGGCGTCAGGCCTGCTCTTCTTGACAACAAATTGCTCTTGCGGGAACTAACGAGGGCCCCACAAGAACTGCAAAATCTCTTCCGAGCGTGTCCTCCTCAAGGACCTAATTACCACCTCCTAGGCCTCACCTCTTAAGGGTTCCACTGCCTCAGCACTGCCACCGCTGAGGACCAAGCCTGTGGCATGTGAGTCTTTGGAAGAAAAACTAAAGCCCTGATCCTTGTGAAAACTGATATCAAAAAGACAGTCAGAAATATTCTGAGTGGGAGCCCCAGGTTAACAAAACTTTGAGAAGCAATTTTTTTAGTATCTGTGAAAGAACTCACAATATTTCTCTAAGAGGGAATGAAATGTTAAAGCCTATGAAAGGTCTGCTAAAATTTATGGGGCTGGTGAGATGGCTCAGTGGTCTAAAGCACCTACTTGGAACTAGCTTAGCAAGGCATCAGGGACCGCGGTTCAATCCCCCAGCACCACATGCCAGCCAGCCCCAGCCCCCCAAGATTTCAAATAAATAAATAAAATTTTAAAAAAATTTAAAATTTATTCTGCTTCTCTCACTGGCAATCTACATGGCATGTAGCACTGCCTGTTATGAGGATTGATGGTCTCAATACTACCTCGCTAATGGGGGCCACATGTCAGCCACCTTGTCCCTATGCAGGCTCCAGGTGGAGCTGTTCACAAGGAATCCTGATTACTTATTCAGAGCAGTACAAATAGCCTGGACTTCTGGATTGGAAATAAAGATTGGTGAACACAGCAAGGGTGCAGCAATACACAACGAAACTGATGATCGCGTCTCGTCTGTATTACCTTATGTTCAGCTGCAGTTATTTGTGAACTTGAACAGGACATCACTCCGAGACAGCAATTCACATTTTCATGCTAAATTGGAGGCCACACGGCAGGTGATGATACCTAACACTTTCTCAATCCACATCTTGCTGATCTTCCTTTTCTTTTCCGTCATACCTTCGAGACAATACAGTTCCCAGGGTTGAGTCTGTGGCTAGAGCCAGTCAGGAGTCATGAATCTGAAAAACAATTTTAAGAACAGCGCCAGCGAACAAAATAGTCCAACGCTGAGTGTTTCCTTTTTATGGTACTCAGAGTATAATGTGATTGTGTTCATGAGCCCTGTGAACGGAACATGTAAAATCTCTAGCCAAGCAAGAGACCAGTGCTGACGGCTCTGGCAGCATCCAGCATAGGCTGGTTTCCCTGTAAACGAGTCAAAGGGCTCTTCCTTCTCCACAAGGAACAGATTGGACACAGAGCAACCTGGACACGGCTTATGGCATATTTGATGGTCACTACGAGGGCTGTATCCAAGGTATGGAGAGGAAAGCTCCCCAGCTCTTAGAAGAAGGACTGAACATAAATAAGCAATTCAAGTTTGAGCGGGCAAGAGCAGAGACACATTGGGAGCTAATAAAGAACAAAATAAACTCTCCAGAAAACTTAAATGGTTTCCACGGCACAGCTCTAGTGGTCTACACGGGGATGTTTCAGAAGATTTTAACAGAGCTGCACGAGAATTTTGTCAAAATTCAGATCACTTCAAGTACAAGGCCTTCCATTATTATTTGACAAGACCTCTTCAGCTTCTCAGGGAACAGAATTGTCACGAGTTTATAGAGCACTCGTATCAAATCTTATTATAGTGTGGAGGGTAGAATACAGTTTGGGCAATTTACATCATCATCTTTGAGTTTAAAAGCAGCTCTAGGTTTTCAGAAGGAAGGTGGAACACTGTTTAAAATCAATACCTGTTAGGGTGTTTACATCAAAACATTTTCTATATATCTACAGGAAGAGAAAGTGTTAATTCCAGGATACGAGGTGTATAAAAAGGTCACCATAAAACTAATAAATACACTGACGTTATCTTTGAAGATTCCCAAAGACGAGAAGAACTATAATCACTTCTATTGTTCCTGTAACCCCAGCAATTTCAGCAACTCAGGTGAGTCTGGACCTACATTGGAGGTGCTGCTGGTGCAGCCAGCACAAAATATAAGAAGGGGGGGGTGTGCTCCCTACCAGAAGCCCCCAAAGCAGAGAACAATGGGCCTCCAGCCCATTGCTGAAGAGTATCAGGTTCCTAGAAGTAAAGGACCAGGACCCCTGTCCTAAAACAGTGAGCAGAGCCCAGGCTCAGAGGCAAAAGCCTTTTCTGTTCAGCCATGCTCCAAATCTCGTGCTATGCAGTAAGGTCAGAAAGATCTGCTAGGCACCAGGTGAAAGGAGCCATGGAAACTACTGGTATGTCGGGGGACAGATCAAAGTTCAGGGGAGTCAGGAGGCCTGGTTCCAGAAGAAGGGTCAGGCTGCTGCAATAATCTGGGCGAGAGATGAGGATGCCCAGTACAAGCAGGTGACAGTGGTGATGGGGGAAGTACTGGAACTGGGGCTGTCTGTCAAATGTTCTGAGAGGAAGAGAGTGAGATCTGGACAGACTGGGGGTGTGCTTAGGAAGCAAGGTGGGGGTACTCAAGATTTCTAGTATGGATATGAGGTTGTGAGTAGGTTCAAGGGCATTTCCATGGAAGTGTTTGGCTGGAAGAATGACAGATGAATAACATCAGAGCAAGGAGTCAGTGAATGGAAATACCTTGCACTGGTGGTGTTTCATGAGACTCATGTCCTAGTATATGAGACTTGACCCAGGTGCTATGAGACTAAAACAGGAGGGGCACACAGGTGTAGATAGTACAGAATGCAAAGTACTGGGGAGACAAACTGATGGAAATGGGAGCCTGGCCTACAGCAATACCAGCTGGATCCCTGCAATTTCAGTCTGCAGGACAGGCGTGTATCTGGGCTAGAACACCCAACTCAATTTTGGGGGAGGGTACAGGGAATTGATCTGAGGACCTCATACCTGCCAAGCAAGCACTGTGCCACTGAGCTAAGCCCCCAGCTATATGGGTTAGAACAAAAGGAGCTTCATCCTAGCTGAAGTATACCCAGTTTATCTTAAGCTAATATGAAAAAGTCACATTCCTGGAGCCATGGTCCAGTTGTAAAGCTCCACAGAGCACTCGAATAGCTTTGTCTGTTTATCATTTGTTGGAAAACTAGGCAAGAAAAACCAAGTAAGATTGTTCTGAAGCAATCTTGGCCATTACTGCTGAAGACGGCCACTGAGGGGTCCAGCTGAATTCGTACAACTGGCCCACATAGTGAAACACATGCACAGTGCCAAGAGTGCACAGAATGATGAAGGACAGAACTGGTAAAACCAGGGGACACAAATCTCAGTGAAGGTCTACTGATGATTGAAAATGGGAGTGGAGATGGTGAGGGAGGATTGCCACCATGAGCACTTTACCTATCCTTTTCTTATTTATTTGTGTATTTATCCCGCTACATGGCTTGGACAGTGTGCCTGGGGTTCTAGGGCCATCACAGCCTGCAGTATTAGGGACTGAACCCTTGTCCTTGTGCTTGCCAGGCAGACACTTAGACTGCTGAGCAATCTCCCCAGCCCCATCCATTTCTAAGCTGTTCTGGCTCTCAAGTCTCTGTACCATTATACCCAGAATTTCTTGTAGCCTGAGGCCTCCCCTTTTGACCACATATCATATCTCACCTAAGCTAAGGGACAATCAGTTTCAGTATGGCAATTTTCTTTCAAGATCTAGTTCAAATATCACTTCCAATGGCAAGCCTTCCTTGAGGCGTTCAGAAAAATTTAACATTGCATCATGCTTTCTGCTACAGAATGTTAATCTGACTCAAGCATCACTAGCTCTACAACTTTCGGCAAATTACCTGAACAATCTGTGTCTCAATTTCTTATCTGACAAACAGGGACACAATAACAGATGCTTCACTACTATTGCTATGAGAATTAAGAGAGAAATTCAAGACTCACTACTTGGCCCACAGACATTGCTCAACAAATACCAGCTTTCTTTTATCCCCATGGACAATCTTGTTTACGTCTCAGCTGTTTCACCTCATCATATTTACATTATAATCATTTACTCACAGTGTGGATACTTTCCTTATCCATCTGCACTAAGGACCTGGCTTAATGTCTGGCTTAAATCAGGCCCCTGGCATATGTCGTTCCAGAAAATTACATTTTATTGAGACGATGGGGGCCTCCATTGAAAGTAGATTTAAACTGCAAAGTGTCCATCAAATTTAGACTAAATCAGTTCTTATGCTTTGAAGGGGTTCTGGGAGCAGGAGAAATCTTTGGACGCAGAAATGGAAGCACAGATTTATTATAGGGAGCCTCTGAGCTCATAGACTAATTGTGAATTTGTATCTAATCTCATACAAACAGGGTAAGTAGGTGGGTAGATCCAGTAGAGCGGGACTGGGCCAAATGGTGATGTTCAGGTTCAGGCGGGGGCAAAACTCTGGGTCAGGAAGCCAGATCTCGCCAGCCCCTGCCAACACAGCTAATGAAGAAAGGGTTATGCAGGTTGCTGCAAGAGGAAAGGTTCAAAAAAAAAAAAAAAAAAAAAAAAAGATGAAAAGTTCAGATCCAGAAACGTCTTCCTGGGTCAAGCAGGACAAGCATAGAGGGGCCCCCATAATGACCAGGAGAGCTGCAGGCCCCAGATGGCAAAAACCCAGGCTCAGAGGCCTGGACAGCGGCTTGGGGAGGGGCTGAGAGACCTATAAGCTCAGTCCACTTAAGATAACCTTAAGTTCCAGAACCAGAAAGATGTGTCTTCAAGTTTCTCTCTCCCAAGTATTCCTGAAGACTCTGGGAATCCTGGGGAAAGCAAACAGCAGGTACAGGGAGCCTGTGTCACACCCGCCAGCCCCTCTTTTTGGATTTTGACCTACAGGTGGATGAAGCCTTACACATTTGGGAGGCTCACACCTTCTAAATGCCTTCTGGAAACCTTTTCTTTTCTTCTTCCCTCTGCAGGAATGATAAAGGCCCTGAATTCCTGGTGTTGCTGCTCCCTAGTCTCCTCATCTGGCTGCTTCTGTGTGCTAAACTGGAACCCTACCCTCCCTGGAGTTTGTCAGTCAGGCAGAATATGAGAGGGAGGCCAAAGAACAGGGACCTGACTTGTTCTTCAGTGTCAGCAGTACTGGGCACAGTGGGACCTACATAGTGATTATGTGCCCAAGGTATGAAAGACTGCTGGGTCTCAGCAAAAGTGGGCAGCCTGTCTTAAAATTTACTGCCTGAGATAAATTCCCAGTCTCTTGGCACTTTGCTATGATTAAAATGCAATATATATTTTTTACTTTGCAGAACTGAGGGAAAGCAGTATTTTAATGCACTGCCAGTAGGAGCAGTCTTTAAAATGCAATTTGTGATAAATGTTGTAATCTAGAGAAATAAGCCATTCATAATTACACCTTGGTTTCTATGACTAGATATTTTTATAGGTTGTATTATCTGTTCAAGAAATTCTCCTAAGGCATTACCTCTTTTTTTTTTTTTT